>NC_092713.1:263533164-263842310 GCF_047496885.1 Scyliorhinus torazame | reverse complement strand
GTTGGCCTGTCAACAAACTGTGTCAGGAAACCCTCCTGCACACACTGTACAAAAAACGACCCATCTACTGTACTCGAACTATATCTTTTCCAGTCAATACCATAATAACTACCCTGTTACTTTCGCTCTTATCCAGGATCATCCTCGCCATCCTTTCCTCTACATCCCTAGAACTATTTGGAGGCCTATAGAAGACTCCCAACAGTGTGACCTCTCCTTTCATGTATCTAACCTCAGCCCATACTACCTCGGAAGATGAGTCCCCATCTAGCATCCTCTCAGCCACCGTAATACTGCTCTTGACTAGCAGCGCCACACCTCTCCCTCTTTTGCCTCCTCCTCTGAGCTTACTAAAACACCTAAACCCCGGAACCTGCAACATCCATTCCTGTCCCTGCTCTATCCATGTCTCCGAAATGGCCACAACATCGAAGTCCCAGGTACCAACCCATGCTGCCAGTTCCCCTACCTTATTTCGTATACTCCTGGCATTGAAGTAGACACACTTCAAACCACCTACCTGAACACTGGCCCCCTCCTGCGACGTCAAATCTGAGCTCCTGACCTCTATACTCTCATTCTCCCTTACCCTAAAACTACAATCCAGGTTCCCATGCCCCTGCTGCATTAGTTTAAACCCCCCCAAAGAGCACTAACAAATCGCCCCTCCAGGATATTTGTGCCCCTCAGGTTCAGATGTAGACCATCCTGTCTGTAGAGGTCCCACCTTCCCCAGAAAGAGCCCCAGTTATCCAGAAATCTGAACCCCTCCCGCCTGCACCATCCCTGTAGCCACGTGTTTAATTGCTCTCTCTCCCTATTCCTCATCTCACTATCACGTGGCACGGGCAACAACCCAGAGATAACAACTCTGTTTGTTCTAGTTCTGAGCTTCCATCCTAGCTCCCTGAAAGCCTGCCTGACATCCTTATCCCCTTTCCTACCTATGTCGTTAGTGCCAATGTGGACCACGACTTGGGGCTGCTCCCCCTCCCCCTTAAGGACCAATAGATGTGGAAGCATTGGAAAGGGTGCAGAGGCGATTTACCAGAATGTTGCCTGGTGTGGAGGGAAGATCTTATGAGGAAAGGCTGAGGGACTTGAGGCTGTTTTTGTTAGAGGGAAGAAGGTTAAGAGGTGACTTAATTGAGGCATACAAGATTATCAGAGGATTGGATAGGGTGGACAGTGAGAGCCTTTTTTCTCGGATGGTGATGTCTAGCACGAGGGGACATAGCTTTAAATTGAGGGGAGATAGATATAGGACAGATGTCAGAGGTAGGTTCTTTACTCAGAGAGTAGTAAGGGTGTGGAATGCCCTGCCTGCAACAGTAGTGGACTCGCCAACACTAAGGGCATTCAAATGGTCATTGGATAGACATATGGACGATAAGGGAATAGTGTAGATGGGCTTTAGAGTGGTTTCACAGGTCGGTGCAACATCGAGGGCCTGTACTGCGCTGTAATGGTCTATGTTCTATGTATGTTCACTGTGTAGCAGTTACATAGTGCACATTCTGGTTTTGACTATAAATTGACATTTCCAGAGGCCTTTTGTAGGACATCCTTTGTATGGAGTATTGAAGAATGATACTAAAAATCTTGGAAGACCTCAGGAGATAAAGAAAAATCACTTAAACAAAGTTCAAAACATTTGTTGAACAAATAATGTAAATAACAATCCCAGACAGGAAACAATTTCCTGTAGCAAAAATGCATCCACTGATACGTTTGTACTTGACGATGGCTAATTGGTGTTAACAGCAATCTCCTAGCAACAAAGCATTGCTCTGAATGTCATTCGCCAAAACGATGATTACCCTTACTT
This sequence comes from Scyliorhinus torazame, assembly GCF_047496885.1. NCBI lineage: Eukaryota > Metazoa > Chordata > Chondrichthyes > Carcharhiniformes > Scyliorhinidae > Scyliorhinus > Scyliorhinus torazame. The sequence goes on along the minus strand of NC_092713.1, from coordinate 263,840,482 downwards.
CCCCATGCAGCCTGATAATCAAAAATTAACCCTCACCATCTGTGAAACAACTATAACATACTGAAGCTATTATTCATTTTTGCTGTAAAATCATAATTGCGATACATATCTAATGGCACTAGGGATGGAATGTAATGGAGCCTCTGGGAGCAAGAAAGGAGATGGGTGGGAACCAGAATTTCCGTTTCCTGATGTCGGGTTGAGCTCTTGCACGAAAGCCGATGGTGTGCCAGCGGCAATGTGGGCATCATGCTGCCCAATTGCGGAAACCTATTTTCCATCAATTCGCATATCAATAATATTCATTCAATGGGGATTTTTCAAAATTAAGTCCTACCTTCAAGACTATGGGGCGGGGATTTTTTGTGCCCCCCCCCCCCCCCCCCCCCCCCCCCACGTGTGTTTCTCGGTGGCGGGAAGTTTCCCTGCTGTTGGCCGGCAGCTGGAACCTCTGGTCCCATTGCTGCCAGTAGGATTTCCCATTAAATCCAGACCCCGCCACCAGGAAACCCATGGCAAGAGGCTGCCACCGGCAGGCCCATAAGATCCCACTGGTGAAAAGGCTGGAAAATGCCCCCCCTCATACTCAGCGGAACACATGCCTCTTGTTTCCTGTCAGCTTACAAGTGGCATATAACAGGTGAGGTTGTTCAATCTTCTGAGCTTATATCTTTGTCAAATTCAACAGAACAGGCAAGGGGAGCAGAAGAAACAGAATCTTCCAGTCGTGGCAAGGATGGAGGGATGTGGGGAGGCAAGAGGATGATGGTGGTTGGATCCTCATATGGCACAACAATTGGACTGGCAAGTGGATAATTGTTGGCAGTGGTGGTAAGGGCCTCAAACAACATAACCATTGTGCTGACAAGAAAGTAGAAACTAGCTTTGTATCATCAATAAACGTAGACTCATCATTTTTGTCTCTTCTTCCAAGTCATTAAGATATATTGGAAAGGACCGGGGAACCATCACTGATCTAAACGACTCTCTACCACTCACAGCCTGGCCACATGAAAATGCCACTGTTTATCCCAAGTCTTTGTTTCCTGTCCGTTAACCAATCCTCTATCCATGCAGATCTGTTATCTTCCATGCCATAACGTCTTGAGCGCGATTCAGTGGCCTCGTCATGACCGACTTGATGTCGGGACGAGGCCGTTGGATCTCACAAGGGTTTTGCGATGCTGGAAATGTCTCACGAGAGTCAATAGAAATCTCGGCTGGGCACCTTTTAAAACTGGTATACACTGGCAGTACCAGGGTGGCACTCTTGTGGTGCCCAGGTGGCAGTGCCAGGATACCAGGCTGGTCATGCCAGAGTCACCAGGTGCACATTTGACACTGCCAGGGGTCGGATCCAGAAGGGTACCTTGCCAATTGTGGGGGGCGTAAGGGTTCCAAGGGCCTTGGCAAAGTTGAGGGTGAGATCCTGAAAGCAGGGAAGGGGGGTGCAGCTCAAGTGGGGAGGGTGGGGAGATCGAGGCTGCCGTTCAAAATGTCACTCCGATCAGCTCGCCAGCAGGAAATCTGTCTAAATGTGGACTTGGAGGGGAGAAATTCCCCGAGGCCAAAGAAAACGGCAAAAGTGCCATTGAATAGCTGGGTGATTCTCGGTGCTGCAGGCACGGCAGGAATTTCTAAGGAAATTCGACATGTCCACATTAATCCATACCAACTTTTACAGATGCACCATAGAAACCATCCTATCTGGCTGCATCACAGCTTGGTATGGCAACTGCTCGGCCCAGGACCGCAAGAAACTTCAGAGAGTCGTGAACACCACCCAGACCATCACACAAACCTGCCTCCCATCCATTGAGTCCATCTACACCTCCCGCTGCCTGGGGAAAGCGGGCAGCATAATCAAAGACACCCCCCCCCCCCCCCCCCCCCGGCTTACTCACTCTTCCAACTTCTTCCATCGGGCAGGAGATACAGAAGTCTGAGAACACGCATGAACAGACTCAAAAACAGCTTCTTCCCCACTGTCAACAGACTCCTAAATGACCCTCTTATGGACTGATCTCATTAACACTACACCCTGTATGCTTCATCCGATGCCGGTGCTTATATAGTTACATTGTATACCTTGTGTTGCCCTATTAAGTATTTTCTTTTCTTCCCTTTTCTTCCCATGTACTTAATGATCTGTTGAGCTGCTCGCAGAAAAATACTTTTCATTGTACCTCGGTACACGTGACAATAAACAAATCAATCCAATCCAAACTCGCCCGAAAGTGGACTTAATCGTTTGTCCGCTGAATCGCGCTCAACCTCTTCTGGCTCCCCTTTATCAACCCGACTAGGTGTATTCTCAAAAAATTTTAATAAATTTGCCAAACACAAATTCCCTTTTGTAAAACTAAGTTGACATGTCCTGGTCATGCTATCATTTACTGAGTGCAATGTTTAAACTTCTTTGGTGATGGATTTCAGCAATTTCCCAATAACTGATTTCAGGTGAACTGACCTGTTTACTCTCTCCCTTCTTTCTGGAATAGTTCTGTTACTTTTGATAACTTCCAATCTCCTGTGACCATTCCAGAATCCACGAAAGTTTGGGGAAAACCTAGCAGTATATCCACTCCCTTTGCTGCTATTTCTTTTAGAACACCAGGATGTACGCAATTCGGTCCAGGCATTTGTCTGATTTTACTGCCTTAAGTTTTTGCAGTACTTTTTCACTGCTGACATTGATTAGCTTAATTTCCTCCTTCTTTCTACCTCCATGTTGTACCTCCTTGATGAACACATAGAATAGGACACGACCAATGAGCAGTCAGGACACTCAGGGGTAGCATCTCACTATAAAAGGGATGAGGCCCTCACACCCGCCTCTTTCCACAGACCAACATCTACAGAGTGAGACAGGGTGTATCCTCAGCATCACACCCCAGCACGTGGCTTAGAGCAAGGCTGGTTCAGTTAGACTGAGTTACAACATTTAGGTTAGCAGAGAGTCGAACTCATTGAGAACTGTGCTAATAGTTCAATAGAACACATTGAACTCACTTCAGTCTGGAGCATCTTTTACTTAAAACTGCATCAAGTGGCAGCTTGTGTTATTCCAAATTACATAACACAACATGATACCAGGAGTCTGTTTAATCTAGTCAGTTCAACTCAGCAAGATCTGTGACGACCAGCGAATGTATACCGGCACAATGGGAAAGATTCAGGCTCCTCACCGGCTCAGGACCTCCGGCAATCTCAGTGCCAACTGGCGGATATTTAAGCAGAAATTTCAGCTTTACGTCAAAGCATCAGACCTCAATGGTGTGTCTGATGCACGGAAGATAGCTCTTTTCCTCACCACAGCGGGTGATCACGCCTTGGAAATATTCAACTCCTTTCATTTCACTGAAGACCAGGACAAGACAAAGTTTTACAGCCACTGTGAAGTGGTCACCAACGAAATCTTCGAGCGCTGCATATTCAAGCAGCGATTGCAAGGTAAAGACGAATCCTTCACCTCATATTTAACTAACCCCTGCCTGCTAGCGCAATCCTGCAACTTCGGTGATATCACTGACTCCATCATCAGAGACCAAATCGTTTCTGGAGTTCACTCTGATCCTCTGAGAGAGCAGTTACTGAAGATCAAGCTTATGACCCTGCCTGTCGCGATTGAAATATGCACAGTGCATGAGCACACTAAAAATCACTATTCCCAGTACAAAATGGCAGAAAATGAAAGACTAACCTCCCACGAGGCGGAGAGTGTGCAGGCCATCTCCCGGATGCAGCGCCTCAACATTGACGAAAGCGGCCATTTCGCGCGCTCTTCCCCGACGCATGCGCGATGCGAACGGAATAACGAATCGGCCGAAACCCGCACTGCGTAGGTGCAGACATCTGAGAACCGCACTGCGCACGTGCAACGATGCACGGAGCGGCAGGATGCCGACGTCATGACGTGTTCGAACTGTGGCACTGCCCATTTAAAGAAACACTGCCCTGCAAGAGGCAGACGCTGTTTAAACTGCGGGAAGCCAGGCCACTATGCAGCCCTGTGCAGATCTGCACCACCAGTCAGGAGCCAGCGCTCCCAATTCCGACGACGGCGCATCCGGAGTGTGCACCAACAATCCTACAGGATTCTGATCCCGGCAGTGCAACTGATCCAGATGATGAATGCCTGGATAACGCCTACCGTGTGGGCATTATTACAACATGTGAATATGCCACACCAGACACATCACAAGTACAATCCATCCTAGCTGTGGATTCCGAGGACGAATGGCGTGCAGTGATGAAGGTCAACCACTGCCCCAACCAGTTCAAGCTGGACACAGGTGCCTCTGCCAACCTCCTCACACAGGCAGACTTCAGACGCATTAAGAAGCCCCCCACGGTCCTTCCAGCTGCCTGCAAGCTCCTGGATTACAACGGGAATGCCATCACGGCACTGGGATCCTGCCATCTGCATGTATCCAACCGACACACACAAGCACGGTTACGCTTTGAAATTGTTGAGCTGGACAGGGCACCCCTACTAGGTGCGCATGCCTGCAAGCAGCTGAACCCCATTCAAAGGGTTTACATCACAATATCCTCCCATGTGAATCTTCAGGCTGGCATCGACGACATCCTTGCCCAGTATCCAGATGTGTTCAACAGGATGGGCACGCTGCAGTATCGATACAAGATTCTGCAATGACCTGATGCCAAGCCAGTGGTCCACGCACCACGACGAGTCTCTTCTCCATTGAGAGAGCGCCTGAAGGCACAGCTCAAGGATCTTCAGCAAAAGGGCATCATATCCAAGGTCACCGAACCGTCTGACTGGGTCAGCTTGATAGTATGCATAAAGAAGCCTTCGGGGGACCTGCACATCTTCATTGATCCCAAGGATCTCAATAAGAATACCATGCGGGAACACTACCCATCCCGAAGCGGGAGGAACTCACGAGTGAGATGGCACACACGCGCTTCTTCACCAAATTGGATGCATCACAGGGATTTTGGCAAATACAGCTGGAAGAGTCCAGCAGAGGGCTCTGCACCTTCAACACGCCTTTTGGCAGAGACTGCTACAATCGCATGACATTTGGCATCATCTCGGCATCGGAGATATTCCAACGCATCATGGAGCAGATGATGAAAGGCATTAAAGGGGTTTGTGTGTACGTGGATGACATCATCATATGGTCCACGACCCCTGAAGAACATGTGTCCTGTCTCCAGAAGGTATTCCACCGTGTACATGCCACCAGCCTAAAGTTAAACAGGTCCAAATGTTGTTTTGGCACATCGACGCTCAAGTTCCTAGGCGACCAGATCTCACAGCATGGTGTGTGCCCGGATACAGACAAAATCAAGGCCATCGAGGCGATGAAGGTCACTGAGGACAAAAAGGCGGTGCTGCGCTTCTTGGGTATGGTCAATTTTCTGGGCAAGTTCATTCCAAACATGGCCACACACACCACGGCCCTACGCAACCTGGTGAAAAAGTCAACTGCCTTTAAGTGGAAGGCGGCACACCAGACAGAGTGGCTGGAGCTGAAAGCCAAGCTCAACACTGCACCAGTCCTGGCATTCTTCGACTCGGACTGGGAGACAAAGATATCCACAGATGCGAGTCAGGATGACATGGGTGCGGTGTTGCTTCAACGAGATGACACATCATTCTGGGCACCAGTAGCCTACGCATCAAGGGCAATGACGTCCACTGAAACCAGATATGCCCAGATTGAGAAGAAGTGCTTGGGTCTTCTCACCGGCATCCTCAAATTTCATGATTATGTCTACGGCCTGCTGACATTCTGGTCCACATCATCCACAAGGACCTGAACAACATGACTCCTCGGTTGCAGAGAATCCTGCTTAAACTTAGGAGGTATGAATTCAACTTGGTGTACACACCTGGCAAGGAGCTCATCATCGCTGATACATTGTCCCGCTCTGTCACATAGCCGAGTGAGCCGCAGGAGATCATCCAGCACATCAAATCACAGGTGCAGCTGTGTGCTAGCACTCTCCCGGCGACAGATGAGAAGGTAGTTCTCATCTGTGATGAGACAGCCAAAGACCCCCTCTTGCAGCGCAACATCCACAACCTCACCAATGGCTGGCAGAAAGGGCAGTGCCCAAAGTTTTACAATGTGAAGGATGACCTGACGGTGATTGATGGTATCTGCCCCAAGCTGGACAGGATTGGCATCAGCCAGGACATCATGAACATGGTCCTGAACTGTGCTACCTGTCAGCGGTTCCAGCCACCATAGAGCAAGGAGATGCTCCAACAGCATGACATAGTGACGTCCAAGGTTGGCATCGACCTCTTTCATGCGAATGGTCGCGACTAAGTATTGATTATTGACTATTTCTCTAATTACCCTGAGGTGCTGAAGCTCCCGGACATCACCTCTCGGATCGTCATCAAAACCTGTAAGGAGACGTTCTCAAGGCATGGCATCCCAATCACTGTCATGAGCGACAATGGCCCGTACTTTACCAGTCGAAAATGGTCCACGTTTGCTAGGTCATACAATTTCCAGCATGTCACCTCTAGTCCGCACTGTCCGCAGTCCAATGGAAAAGTCGAGAAAGGGGTGCACATTGTGAAACAGCTCATCTGCAAGGCCGCGGACGCCGCTTCCGACATACACCTTGCACTGCTCGCGTACAGGGCGACTCCATTGTCCACTGGCATGTCGCCGCCGCAACTCCTGATGAACAGGGACCTGCGGACGACGCTTCCAGAAATACACCTGCCCAACCTGGGTCACCTCCCGGTGCTGCAGAAGATGCAGCAGCTCAGAGACCGTCAAAAGCAGGGTTATGATGCCCATGCCACCGATCTGGCCGTGCTATCCCCGGCAGACACTGTCAGGATTAAGATACGGGGTGGTCTGTCCCGGCTGTCGTTGTTCGATGGCCAGCCCCGCTCTTATGTTGTATGTATGGCTGGTGGCTCCATCGTGTGAAGAATTGACGGGCATTGCGCAAAGTTGCCTGCCCGCAACCACTTTCTCCTCCATTTCCATATGTTGAATTGCCACGTCCTGATACCTCTCACCACAAGGCCACCAGTCAGGCTTCCATCCCGCCTGTCAAGGCACCGTCGTCCCCTCCGCCACTTCTCCGGCAGTCGACCAGGATCAGACGTAAGCCCCAGAGACTGGACTTGTGAACGTTTGTTTGTTTTGTTTGACTCTGATGGGGGAAAGCAATGGAGAACTATAGGATCTCCAAGCTCCCGAGTGACACAAAAAAGGCGCAAGGCTTGAACATATTGTTTTGTTTGCAGAGTCTCTCTTTTAAGCAATAGTCGATAAGTTATTAATTTGGTTAGCTGAAGTAATAATAGTAAATTACAGTCTCCTCACTGTCAGACAAAGGAAAACCATTCACCAGCGACTTGAGGCTTAAAAAATATAGAAAAGGCAGCTCCTTTCCCCTCTGCACTAAATTCCTGACTCTGCACTCGGTTCACAAAGTACTCTGTCCTGGATCACGGTGCGAGTTGTAAAATCTGTCTTCTTGAATATAGAGCTGTTGCCTCACCCTTGAGTTGTTACTGCTGTGTCAGCTTCAAGCTGCAGCAATTAACACTTACAATCAGTTTCTGTTAATTTGGTTTCTCAACTAACATGTCCATAGAACATACAGTGCAGAAGGAGGCCGCACGGCCCATCGAGTCTGCACCGACCTATTCAAGCCCTCACCTCCACCCCATCCCCTGAACCCAACAATCCCCCCCAACCGTTTTGGACACCAAGGGCAATTTAGCATGGCCAATCCACCTAACCTCCACGTCTTTGGATTGTGGGAGGAAACTGGAGCATCCAGAGGAAACCCACGCAGACACGAGGCGAACGTGCAGACTCTGCACATTCAGTGACCCAGTGGGGAATTGAACCTGGGAACCTGGTGCTGTGAAGCCACAGTGCTAGCCAGTTGTGCTACCGTGCTGCCCTCATGTAGTTGTAGTTTCAAAGTTGTAAACCATTGCCTTGGATTTGTGCTCCTGGGTTGGGTACGCAGAGCTGGGACTTATTCCAGCTCCACAAGCACGATCTGGGAAAACGAGGCCTAGAAAATGGGATTTAAAAAAAATTCTGTGAGGGCTGGACAAGGTTTGGAGTCAGACCCAGCGCCCCCGGAACAAGTGCAGAAGTTACCGGACGTGGAGGTGGGCTGGGTGGAAGGCCTGTTTATGTGCCATGGCATTGTGCAAAAGATTGACAAATACAATAAAGCAAAAAGCTCCCCTGTTGCACTGACCCCTCACACCCCACACACACTCTCCATGTGGCATCGATGCCAACTCATGTCACCTCATCTCACTCAACTCCCATGGTCCCTCATACCCTCAATGCTACCCTCAAAACTATTCCCCATGCATTCACCCTCATGATTCGTTATACTCTCTATGCCATTCTAAGCCCCTCTATCTACCACTATGGTCACCGATACCCCCTATGCCATGCTATGCCTCTCTACCAACCTCTGTGGCTCCACACACACCCTTTGCAGGAGGCAGGACTTCTGCATTTGGACCTCTGTTGACATTTTCAAACAGACACTGAGCCTTTCTGTCTGTGGAACAATTCAGACCAGGGTCTGACCACAAATCTAAATTGCAGCCTGATAAAGACTTACCAAAGAGATCCCACCTGCAGTGGTTAGCACTGTTGCTTCACATCTCCAGGGTCCCAGTTTCAATTCCCGGCTTGGGTCACTGTCTGTGCGGAGTCTGCACGTTCTCCCCGTGCCTGCGTGGGTTTCCTCCGGGTGCTCCGGTTTTCTCCCACAAGTCCCAAAAGGCATGCTGTTGGGTAATTTAGACATTCTGAATTCTCCCTCTGTGCACCCGAACAGGCGCCGGAATGTGGCGACGAGGGGCTTTTCACAGTAACTTCATTGCAGTGTTAATGTAAGCCTACTTGTGGCAATAAAGATGATTGTTATTATTATTATTAACAAGTTTCTAGGGCAATGGTCTTTATAAATTTGAACATAAATCTTTACAATGAGAAAGGTTAACACAAAACTGACGAGAATTATGACAGCACGTACACGCAGACATACAGTATAATAGCTGAGTTTTAGTGTTTCAGTTTCCGTTCATTGTTCATTATACTCTTTTGCTTATTATCCTCATTCTTTATCTATTACAGATATTTAAGGCATGTTGATCGAGAACAGCAATTGATCAAATAAATAAAAAAACAACTGGGTCTAAACCATTAAATGAATGCATCAAAAGAAGCCAGACCAATGCTTGTTTGTGAAATGTTTAATTCAGATCATAATCCATTTCCTTTGTGAAAAAAGGTTGCTTTGAAAAATGACTTAATCACATTACAAAATCTTCCAGAAGAAATAAAAAAGAAAGTTGAAAAATGTATTTAAAAGAAATAATACCCATTTCTTTTAACATATGAATTTTGATAAAAGAATTAAGCAGTAACTTCTGATAGTAATCAGGAAAGTGGTATCAAAAGGGATGCTTTCTTCTTGTGAGAGACATGGGTCTAAGTTAGATCCCAGTCTGACTCAAGCGGGTGGATGACAGTGTGAGGAGACTATGGTGACGTACATAAGGGTTTGACACATGCATCAAGAATAATGAGTTTATAAAAATGCACTTGGGATTGTTGGATCTCTTCGGTATTTTCTATCCATACCCGAAGCTGATTTAGATTGACCAAAAGTATAGGCATTCCAGTCTGTGTTCTCAATACATAAGGGGAATGAATAAATTCAACATAGGGAAATGTAACATCACGCAAATCGGCAATACTCATACGTCTCAATTAAATAGCGTATGATTCCCTCCTTGAAGTTATGGACAGTGCGGTTACGTAGGAATCCACATTCAAAATAATTTAAAGTGGAGTTTACAAAGTCAATACACAGCCTCTAAGGCATCCAAAATGCTTGGGTTCATGAATTGCCATAATTTGGACTGGATTTGATTTATTGTCACGTGTACTGAGGTATTGTTCTGCGTACAGTCCAGACAGGTCGTTCTATACATGAAAACACATAGGACATACATAAATACACAATGTAAATACATAGACACAGGCATCGGGTGAAGCATAAGGAGTATAGTTCTACTCAGTAGAGAAGATGTGTGAAGAGACCAGTTCAGTCCATAAGAGGGTCATTCAGGTGTCTGGTAACAGCAGGGAAGAAGCTGTTTTTGAACCTGTTAGTGCGAGTTCTCAGACTTTTGTATCTCCTGCCCGATGGAAGAGGTTGGAAGAAAGAATAACCCAGGTGGGAGGGGTCTTTGATTCGGCTGCCCACTTTCCCAAAGCAGTGGGAGGTATAGACAGAGTCAATGGATGGGAGGTGGTTTTGCATGATGGACTGGGCGATGTTCACAATTCCCTGTAGTTTCTCACAATCTTGGGCTGAGCAGTTACCATAGAGAGAATACTGTGCCAGACATTGGTTAGACCACACTTAGAATAAGGTTAGAGGCTTGAGACCTTACACTGCTAAAAAGGATTACACTCTTTGAGAAAGTTCAATGGGCAGCTTGTTCCATTACAAACAATACTTCTGAAATACTAGTGTTTCCCAGTTGGTCACTGAAGAAAATCCCACAGGTTGACATTCCTCTGTAAATTTTTGTATGAACAATTAAATATCTCTAATTTGCTGACAATTATGTCGCTGCCGGGAGGGTTCTGCCAGGGCTGGGTGGAGGAGGAGGCCAGGAGGTGGTCTGTGGGTTTGGGATGGATGGGCACGGAACACCCTTGCTGCAGCCGGCAAAGCAACCCTGCAGTTGCACACGCCGCTAACAGCCCACTGTAAACTTAGGGCCAAAGGTAACCCCCTAGGTGCCTTCTGGCCTCAGCCAACCCATCAGCTGTATGGGCGCACTCCAGCACAACAGTGCCATCTTGTTGGCTGGGATTGTGTGTGTGGTGAGTGAAATGTATATATGCGGCTGCAGCTTGTCAGCCTCCCGAGTGTCAGTCACGGGCCCGGCGAATCCCGCACCGTTTCTCGTCGGAATCGATTATGTTCCACGTGGCACCGGTGCTAGCCCCTCCACAGTTTCTCAATCGATCCAGGTTCAGGCGCCAGTTTTTCTGTTGTGCAAGTCCACGAATTCTGCCTCGGCATTAACACTTAAGCAGATTTCCCCGCCCAGTATATTTGGACTTCCATTGGACTTTTTATAAAGTCCAACAGGTGATTGATCAGCAGAATAAAAGCACATGGGATAGAAGGCAACATAATGTCATGGATTAAGGATTGGTTAACAGGCAGAAAACAGAGAGTAGGAATAAACGAATAATCCTCAAGTTGGCGGGCTGTGGCTAGTGGTGTACTGCAAGGAACAGTACTTGGGCCGTAGCTGTTCACAATATATATCAATGATTTGGATGTGGTGACCAAAAGTAATATTTCCAAATTGTGGACGACACAAAGCTAGGCGGGAACATGTGTTGTGGAGAAGATGTAAAGCGGCTGCAGGAGGATTTGGACAGACTAAGTGAGTGGGCAAAAACATGGCAGATTAAAGATAATGTGGGAAAAATGTGAGGTAATCAACTTTGGGAGAAGGAACAGATGTGCAGTGTACTTCCTAAATGGTAAGAAAGTAGAAAGTGTAGATGCACAAAGGGACTTGGTTGTCCTTTTCCATAAGTTACTGAAGGCTAACAAGTAGGTGCACCGAGCTATTAAGAAGACTAATGGAATGTTAGTCTTTATCGCTAGAGGATTTGATTACAGGAGTAGTGAGGTCTTGCTTCAATTGTATGGACTCTTGGTTTGGACCACACCTGGGGTATTGGGTGCAGTTTTGGCCTAACCTCACAGAATATATTATTGTCACAGAGGGACCGCAATGAAAGTTCACCAGACTTGTTCTGGAGATTGGAGGACTGTCTTATGAAGGGAAATTGGGCAAAACTAGGTCTGTATTCTCTTGATTTTCGAAGAATGAGAGTTGATCTCATTGAAACCGACAAAATACTTGAAGGAATAGATAGGCTGGATGCAGGTAAGGTTGGGAAGACTTACCTTGTTTGAGGAGTCAAGAACCAGGGGGGGCAAAATTTCAATATAAAGGGAATACCACTAGGACCAAGCTAAGAAGGCATCTTTTTCCAAAGAGGGCTGTGAATCTTTGGCATTCTCTACCCCAGAGGTCTGTGGAAGCTCAGTCATTGAGTATGTTTAAAGCAGAGATTAATAGATTTCTGGTTAACAATAATGTAAAACATTATGGGAAAATTGTGTGTCAAAGGCATTCCCATACCAGCCTCCCCGAACAGGCGCCGGAATGTGGCGACTAGGGGCTTTTCACAGTAACTTCATTTGAAGCCTACTTGTGACAATAAGTGATTTTCATTTCATTTCATTCATTCAAGGTCCAATTCGCTGTGATTGTATTTTGAATGGCAGAGCAAGATCAATGGGCTGAATGGCCTACTCGTGTTCCTACGTTTCCATGTTCCTCTGTTTCGATATGGTTCCGAGACACCTTTTGGAAAGGTAGGGCACGCTTTGGGAGAGGTAAGGAACACTTTGGAAGTGGTAACGCACACTTTGGGAGAGGTAACAAACACTTTGGGAGAGATAAGACACCTTTTGGGGTTAATAAAAATAAACATGTGTAAATAGTTTAATAAACGTGTTGAAGTTATCTCCATGTCTGAACCTTCCTTTGTCAAGTGCACCACAAGGAAGCTGCTTATGTTACACCTACAACATAGCAAATCATGATACCAAGAGTGAACTGTTTCAATCCACATAGCCGTACCTCAGCGTATAGTGACAACCAGCAATGATACCCAGGCAAGATTTTCGAGATTCGGGTTCTGCAGCGGCTCCAGTGCCACGGCGACCTCCGCGAAAACTGGCGGGCATTCCGGCAAATGTTTGAAATCTTCCTGGTAGCAGCCGAACTAGAAGTGGCCGATCCTGAAAAAACAGAGCTTCTCCTCACCATCGCCGGTGCCAGAGCAGAAGAAATCTTTAAAAAATTCAAGTTCTCCAAGCAGCAAAACAGGAGCGACTTCCAGGCAGTCCTGGACAAATTCGGCAAATACTGTGAGGAAAACACACCAACAAACAAGAAAAGGTAAGAGAAGCACCAGTACTCACCACGATGTCGAGATCCCGGAGCAGAGAACAGTTTTGATTGGCGGCCATCTTTCTAAAGGGTCTGCACTTGCACAGTTGTGCGAGAAGCGCACAGGATGGGAAGGTCCGTTTGCGCATGCGCGAGACACCGCGTTTGCGCAATCACGAAAACGGCCATCAGTAAAGGAGCAGCGATCTGCGCATGCGCAATTGCTTCGTACGTGCTACGTCACATGCGTCATGACGTCAGAGGCCCCGGACCACACCCATTTAAAGGGGAAACATCCCAAATCAAAGAAAAAATCTTTTAAAGCCGTAAAACAACCTTCCTTCACCTGGAATGACAGCACAATGCCTCAAATTGAACCAGGGAATGAAATTAGCCTCTGAAGAACCCAGCAACAAGCAGTTACCTACGCCCAAACCGATGATTCCGACCTTGAATACTTTGATACCGACCTTTACATTTTCTCTGGACCTTGCGAGCCCAATGCCAGCTCCGACGCAAACAGTGATGATATGGTCCTAGAAGACTACGACTCAGACGAAGCTTTCACCTTGGGAGGCTACCCCAGTACCAAATCCGAACCGCAACTAGACGTGTTGCACGTTGACGACCCCGACGACGAGTTCTTCGGATTTGAGGATCTTCAGCCCAACAGATATGACATCCCAACTCGTGAGTGCAGGATGATGCTGCAGCCTGAACCCAAAAGACAGAGAGCGGTACAAGCCCACAGAGAGTGGCCTGTTGCCACACAGAGCGTGGTCCATGCACCGCTCAGGGTTCCCGACTCTACGAAAGAAGACACGCAAGACTCCACACCGCAGTCCTTGCATGAACAAGAAGTGACTCGTGTCACAAGCCTCCACAGCAAGCTCGTGGACAGACTCCACAATTGCAGAAATGCAAGACTCCAGAGCGCAGTCCTTGCATGAACAAGAAGTGACTCCAGTGTAACAAGCCTCCACAGCGAGCTCGTGGACAGCCTCCACGATAGAAGCAACGCCACACTCCGACGCGCAGTCCTTGCAGGAACAAGAAGTTACTCCAGTGTCACAAGCCTCCACAGAGAGCTCGTGGACAGCCTCCACGATAGAAGCAATGCCACACTCCGACGTGCAGTCCTTGCAGGAACAAGAAGTGACTCCAGTGTCACAAGCCTCCACAGCGAGCTCGTGGACAGCCTCCACGATAGAAGCAATGCCACACTCCGACGTGCAGTCCTTGCAGGAACAAGAAGTGACTCCAGTGTCACAAGCCTCCACAGCGAGCTCGTGGACAGCCTCCACGATAGAAGCAACGCCACAGTCCGACGCGCAGTCCTTGCAGGAACAAGACCATGAGGGTCTAGCAACCTCCTCTGACCAACTAGAAGCTGACGATGCAAGTCTGCCATGCTCAAGTAAATAGCAAGGAGACTATGACAGTCTACCACGCTCCAGTGCACAGCAGGACAACCATGACTGTCTATCATGCTACAGTGAAGAACAAAGCAACGATGACAGTCCAAGCCCAAATGAATTACAACAGCAAGACAATGACAGTCCAACCACATTGTTTGCACCACCAGATGAAGACTCTGACAATTTACCCAACCCAAGTGAACAACAAGAAGCTACTGAGGATCTACCCATGGTATGTGAGACGAGTGATGACAGCGTCCCACTTCCCATGCAAGATGTGCATAGTGACAGGCCTCAGCTAGTGTGTACAGAGGCACTCGACGATCACTGTGAGACCACTGGTGTCTCCGATGACACCATGATACTTCCACCCTCATTCGCTCAAACCTCTCCACAAGTCAATGCATTCCTGCATGTTCCGGCTCCAGAAGTGCAGCTTCAAAAAATCTCAGCTGACTCCAGTGAACCTGCTAAGACTCCGGATGGGAGCATCAACAAACCAACACTGACTCAGTTAAAACAGACCAGACTCCAGATGGGGAGCAACCAAACGCCGACTCTGATTCACGTAAGCCGGACTTTCCTCCAGACAGGGAGTGCCCCATCCTCAGTGATGGCACACTCAGGGTGACAGCAGATGCCACGACGACAGGAGATGGATCACTTAACAATTACACTGGGTCAGTAATAACAAGCAGCGGCTACAGTCCAGAGGAATACACCAATATTCACTACAGCTATATCCACACATTTTTTCCACACCAGCAGTGCAGCCAATGACAGCTCATGCTGGACAAACCCAGTATTCAGGCATGCAGCAGCCAGCAGTCTATGCAGCATATTCTCAAACAGGCCAGCACTACGGATTGCCCACTAATGGAATCAAGACCGAAGGTGGACTACCGCAAGCGCAGTCTGCACTACAGACTGGATGCCTTAGTTACAGCCCAGGATTTGCTGCACCCCAGCCATGCCAGACGGCATATTCCTATCAGATGCAAGGTTCTAGTTTCGCACCACCACCAAGTATTTATGCGAGCAGCAATTCTGTTTCCAATTCGACAAGCTTCAACGGTTCTCAGCAGGATCACCCTTCCTGCACAGCATGTAGCCAGAACCAGTATGTACAGTCTTATCCAACTTCAACATATGGCACATACATGACCTCGAATGATACTGTTGCTGGTACCTCTTCAACGTCAACACCTTATCAGCTACAAGATGCCATCCGACAGCACCATCACAAACATCAAAAAAAGAAAGGGACTCCAAATCAGACAGCAAAGTGATTTGACCACTTCTTGGTTCCTGTGGCACAGGGACGTTGATGGCGTTCATAAACAAGAGAGACATTTGACCATGATGATTGATGGTTTATGGACTCACACGAATGATTTGGACTTATTGTTTAATCATTGTTCCCATGACTTGTATATACCTTACCTTCTCTACCTGTTCTTTGTTCAAATTTCTTAAAGTGTACAGAAAATATGAACATATAAAAAAGGATGTGGTGATGTACATCAATGTAAATACATGTAGGCTAGCTAGACACTAGAGGGAGCACTAGAAACATTACACACACACTCAACCAATAGATCAAGTAGATAGAACACAACCAATAGACATACACAAGGAGGTGACACGACCACAGGGGGGCTTTACACCAACCCATATATAAAGGACACCACACACATGATCTGCCTCTTTCCAGTGGAGACAGTCAGTGAGTAGAGGCACAGGGTTGATTCAATATTACACCCACCACGTGGATTGCAGCAACTGGTTAGTTAGTCTGGGTAGCTATAGTAGGATTAGCAGTAGTGTCAAACCCGAGTAATAGAAGTGTAAATAGTTTAATAAACATGTTGAAGATATCTCCACGTCTGAACCTTCCTTTGTCAAGTTCACCACAATGAAGCCGCTTATGTTACACCGACAACATAACAAATGAAGCATGAATCCTGATGTTTTCCCATGTTGGATTCTAGGTGAGTTGGCATGGAGGGGGTAAAGGAAAATGGTGGGGGGTGGGAGCATGAGAAGCAATGAGAAGAGTCGGAATAGGGGCCATAAAGGGCCACAGGAATGTGGGGCATAGGGAGCATAAGGAGCCATGGGGGTTGGACAAAGGGGCCTGGGTTGGTATGGGGATATGAGGGGCCATGGGGGTTGTGTTGGCATGGTGGCATGACATGTGATGGGTGGTGGATAAAGAGGCATGTGATTGCATAGTGGGTATGAGGCCTTGGTAGATGGGTAAAAGGCCATGGGTTATCCTGGGGTTATGAGGGAACATGGGATGCTTGGGGAGCATGAATGGGGCACAGGCTGTCACGAATGGAGCATGGGGAGTGCATGGGGTTGAGAGGTGAGGGCTGCATTTTGTTTCGATTATTGATTTTATTAAATTCAACATAGTTTTGGAGCACAGAGGCAGACCATCAGCACAAAGAACAAAGAACAAAGAAATGTACAACACAGGAACAGGCCCTTCGGCCCTCCAAGCCCGTGCCGACCATGCTGCCCGGCAAAACTAAAATCTTCTACACTTCCTGGGTCCGTATCCCTCTATTCCCATCCTATTTATGTATTTGTCAAGATGCCCATTAAATGTCACTATCGTCCCTGCTTCCACCACCTCCTCCGGCAGCGAGTTCCAGGCACTCACTACCCTCTGTGCAAAAAACTTGCCTCGTACATCTCCTCTAAACCTTGGCCCTCGCACCTTAAACCTATGCCCCCTAGTAATTGACCCCTCTACCCTGGGAAAACGTCTCTGACTATCCACTCAATCTATGCCCCTCATAATTTTGTAGACCTTTTATGAGGGGCATAGACAGAGTGGATAGTCAGAGGCTTTTCCCCAGGGTAGAGGGGTCAATTACTAGGGGACATCACAGTCTTCCTCCGCACCCGGCAACCCCTGCATTTATTCTGGGAACCAGGAGCAAAATTCTGGGCCTTTATCCTGAAGTAACTTGCCCTTTAAATCCATTGGAAAAAGAGATTTTTAAGACTCTGAATTTCCACCTGCTTGTTTATCTATACAACACATAATAATACACACAGCGAAGCATGTAATCAACAAACCAATTTAACAGCAAGTGGTTGTCAGAATTCAGCAAGCCTGTTTAAACATAGTCACAAAAACAGTAATGTTAAATGTAGTTTAACAAATATGTGTAAGACCTCAAATCATTCAGAATTGAAACATCTTTCACACATCCAGCAGAAACATTTACAATGGTGTCAGGCGAAACAAATAAATGCTTCAACATAAATAAGTACCAATGTCAAGAATAAGGATAAAGCAGAGTGTATAACTGATATACAGACTTTAAAGATCACTGCTACAAAGGAGTATATGGTAAGCTGAAATTGTTAAACAAATACAGACACTGAGATTAGGGGCAGGGCTCTGCGTTTGGCAGACTATGGCCGGGATTCTGCACCAGCGACGCTAAAATTGTGAATCGCGATTGGGCGGAGAATCGGGCATCAGCTAAACATCAAGGTCAGTGGGGCCCAACGGAATGCCATGCTCTGACGCCTCAATTTTGTTTGCTTGTTTTTTTATAAATTTAGAGTACCCAATTCATTTTTCCAATTAAGTGCCAATTTAGCGTGGCCAATCCACCTACATCTTTGGGTTGTGGGGGTGAAACCCACGCAAACACGGGGAGAATGTACAAACTCCACAGGGACAGTGATCCAGAGCCGGGATCGAACCTGGGACCTCGGCGGCGTGAGGCAGCAGTGCTAACCACTGTGCTTCCGTGCTGCCCTGCTCCTGTGCCTCGATGACGGTGTGAATGTGTTCTGCATTCCATGCCCCGCGCCAGCGTGGGCATGCGAATCGTACAGTAACGGCCGTTAGTATATCATTAGCAAGCACGACATGACCTGGTAGTCTCTGGCCTCCCACGATGCTCCACCTCCGCCAGGCAGAAGTGACGCCAGCGCGGTTCACTTGTGGTATTTAAAAACGGGAATCGTTGCCGTGGCTGCTGAGGGTGAGAGAGGAGGTGAGAAAAGTTTCCAAAGGCGCACGCTTGGGCTGCCAGATGTGCTGCTTGCTCGGAGTGGAGGGGGGGGGGAGTGGTGGGGTGTGACTGGGTGACGGACCGTGGGTTTGGGGTGGCCGGGCATGGGTCACCATTGCCGCAGCCTGCAAGGAAGTCATCTGGCTGATCACCCCACTGACTGCCCACTCGGTCCCTTAAATGTGTGGAGCACCATTGGCCATATGGGAGACCCCCAGTCCATCCCCCAGGAACTCCCAGACCCCAGCCATTCCATCAACGGGATGTGCGTAGCCCTGCACAGCCAGTGGCTCACCAGGTGTTGGCACTCCTCAATGCACCCATCCTGCCCCACTGCAGGAGGTGCAGGAGGTGGGGTGCAGAGCGCAATCCGAACAACAGACACACGCAACATGGCCTTTGCCATCCTCCATGGCACACTGCCCCTCCCAGGACAGATGCCCCACCAGTCCACCCCGCAGGAACACCGGCATCACCAAGCTCCTCCTTCCCACTGCATCGCTGCTCCCATCCATCCTGCCCTGGACAGTGAGGTACAACCCGTGCGTTGCACAGAGGAACCATGGAATACAACAGCTATGGCCCACTCCCCTTGTCCAGCCCAGTCCGTGGTCCCTGCCCACACGCATGCCACCAGGCATGATGCCAGTCGGTGGCATGTGGTGCCCATCTCGCAACCAGGTGGCACCCTGCTGGCGGAGTAGCACGCGGCACACCCAAAGAGGCCACCCATGGTAGACCCGACAGGAGGGTGCGGAACAGGGTCCGCAGAGCGTAACGCTGGCAGGGACGGGTGGCGGGGCAGGAGGCTGCCCAGTGATAGGCACCGGCAGGGCCGGAGATGCTGTGCGGAGGGAAGAGTGTCGGGGGGAACGGCCGGGGGTGGAGCTAGGAACAGGAGGGGGAGGGCAACAGGCGGGGCTGGTGCTGCAGTACAGGCCAGGGCCACCGTGTAGCCTGTCGGACTTAGTTGGCCATGGGAGTGCTCATCATGCTAACATTTCTGCCCCTTTATCCCCCGCAGAAAATGGATTTCAGTGTACAGCCGGATGAGGTTGGATCTGCCTGGCCTCCACAGCCCTGGCAGCTGCAATGAGGCTGCATGAGCAGTAACTGCTCGGGGAGGACCCTGCAGAACAGTGGCCAGCCCAAGAGGAGAAAGAGCCAGCCGGTGACGTCAGTAGCACGGCAGGCCAAGAGGAGGTGGGAAGGAGGCGTCGCATTAGGCATTGTGTATATCTGCAGCGCCTGCCATACGTTATTTGCATATCATAAGGGTGGCACTTTAGCACAGTGGTTAGCACTGTTGCTTCACAGCTCCAGGGTCCCAGGTTCGATTCCCGGCTTGGGACACTGGCTGTGCGGAGTTGCACGTTCGCCCCGTGTCTGCATAAGTTTTCTCCAGGTGCTCCGGTTTCCTCCCACAGTCCAAAGATGTGCAGGTTAGGTGGACTGGCCATGCTAAATTGCCCCTTAGTGGCAATGGTGGTGGGGGCGGGGGGTAGGGGGGAGGTTGAGGAGGTGGTGCACCGGGGGTTGTGAGGGGAGATTGGTCACTCACCAGGTAGGTCTTGCCACATAGCACACCCACGTCTCTGGCCCAGGCCCCTGCTGCCACTGAGGGCGGCCGCTGATGGTATTCCCGACTGCCCTACGGGCCCTGGCCTGGGCCAAGCTCCAATACCTGCACCCCGCATCGCTGACCTCCCACACACCCAGCCACCACTCACACCCAACCACCACGCCTTCTGCATCCATAAGACCATAAGACATAGGAGCAGAATTAGGCCACTCGGCCCATCGAGTCTGCTCCGCCATTCAATCATGGCTGATATTTTCCCATCCCCATTCTCCTGCCTTCTCCCCATAACCCCTGATCCCCTTATTAATCAAGAACCTATCTATCTCTGTCTTAAACACACTCATCCCAGCCCAGCCCTTCCCTCACACCCTGTGGAAGGTGAGTCAAAGTAGGTCAGAGCCTCGGTGAACATGTGTTTGCTGTTGACAGCGCTATGTATAATAACTGCTCTAGCCCCTAATGCTATCCTATGTGCTGCACCTATGCAAATGTAGCTTTCTAGCCTTACGTGCCCTGAAGCTCCTTCTAGGTGGTTCCCCCAGGCGGAATATCGGACGTGGAGATGGCCTGCTGCTTTTCCCACCCTGTGACCCAGGTCCCCTTTGGCTGTCCTCTGGAGTGACCAAGCCCAGATGGGCGTAGCTGTTTTCTGTGTGTCACTGGTGGCATGGTGCCACCCTCTTCTGCCCGCTGCCCATCAGATATGCCAGGAATAGGTGATGAGGGATTAAGAGGTGCTGTGGTGTTGCCCCCCTCCCCTGCGGATGTCACTGGCATTGGCCCCATCATTTCCTCCTACCTCAGGGCGCCCGATGGCCCCCGGGCTACTCTTTGGAAGAGGGGTGCAGCTGGAACGAGTCCCTCTGGGACTGTGCCATATCACTCAGCGACCATGCCAGACCCCTCTGGGACTGGTTGAAGTCAGCCAGCGTCAGGCCACTGCTCTCGGTGCCCACAGCCATGGCCATGCTCTGGAGTGCCGAGCAATATCCTTGGTGCCTGTGACATGGTGGCCCTGTCGTGTGCTTTAGCAACCGCCCGCATGGAGTGCCCAGGCCTTAGACACCCTAACTGATACCTTCGCACCCAAGGCCTCCCGGCGGACGCCACCCATGCGGTGTTGGCCTGGGTAGCACACATTGTCAGCAGCGCCGCCTTCTCCTGCAGGCAGTCGGACTCCTCCAACTACAGCTGTAGATGCTGGATGGTTGCTGACACCCCCTCATGTAGACCCCGGCTCTGCGCCTGCATCTCCAGCATTGATGGGGCTGCCCTTTCCAGAAGCGCTAGACCCATCAGGATGGCAGCTAATCCCTGGGGTTGGGCCGCCCCCTGACCATCCATGCCCTCGGGGGTTCCTATTTCCACCTGCTGTACAGCTGCATATGTGTCGTGCGTATCACATAGTCCCCTAGGAACCTCTTCACTAAAATGCCCAACCAAGATGAGTGTCTCAAGGATGGCGGAGGCTGCCGGTGACAGCAGTGACAAGGGGACGGTGTCATTCCTGGGCAGGTGGCAGAGGGTGGCAGCCTCCTTCCTACCCTGGGGAACAGGGTATACTGCCTCTCCTCCATGGCATCCAGCAGTATCTCGAGCTCTGCATCCGTGAACTTTGGAGCTGTTCTTTTGAGTGGCATCTTCTTGGTTGGAATGAGAATGTGTGGGGAATGGAGTGCTTCTATGCAGCTCCTGATTGTCAGGCTCTCCAGTGCCAATCCCGACCACAGCAAATCGGATGCCAGCGTCAGCTGGAATTTCATCCGTGCCACGTGGCGCCAGTGCTGGCTCATTTGCATGTCCTGACTTTCTCTGGAACTGGCACCGCCATCGGGACAATGGGCACCCCCCGTTTAGTGCTGGCATCAGCGCTTAGTCTCTCAAACGGAGAATCCAGCCCCATGTTCTCCCGCCGGAACAGAATTGCACCTGATCAGGAAGCGATTCTCAATCCTTAGCCATGCATTGCAAGTAATTCCCGAGGGAATCCCGTTGTCGGGCCATCGTTTTGAGTGGGCAGCTTGATAGCGAGGTCTGGAGGCTGGGTTCCCCTCCCCCACAATGCTATTCAGCACCCCCCCCCCCACCCCCGCCCTCCACAGCCCCCTGGGAATTTTCAGGACCACTTCAAGCAGAGTTACATGCTTTCCATTCATCTCCTTTTACGATTGAGTGACTTTGAAATGGTCAGCTGAAAAACTAACAGAGAGCACTTAACTCTGTTTGAAGCGGTCCAAGAGCTGGCAATCAAGTTTGATGTTTAGAAACATTGCGAATAGTTTGAATGGAACAAAGCTGACAATTGGATATGTGTGGAAACTGTTAATCACAACACAATAAAATCAATATCAAAGAGAAATTAATGAATCGCTTGTAGATCAAAGATCTGAGGCGGTTTAAACCCAGCTGACTGGATTTCTCTTTCCAGGATTTGACAGGTGCTGCTTCCTATTTCTGAACCAGCAGGTGTGTTGCCCAGGTGAGTGTTAAAGCAGTGATTATTTTCACTGCCTTTGCCTGGGCTGCTCTCTAGTTTCCAGGCAGCGGTCTCTCTTCTGGGGCGGCTTCCTGATAGGGCTCTCTCATCTTGTTGGTCTGTGGGGGTCTCTTTATTTTGGGGGTTTTCATTGGGGTTCTCTTTATTTAGTAAGTCTCTGTGGAAGGTCTCCTTATTTGGGGGTCTCTGGGGATCTCTTTATTTAGGGGACCTCTGGGGGGTCTTTTTATTTCAGGGTCTCTGTTGGGGGTCTGTTTATTTCAGGGATCTCTGGGGGGTATCTCTGAATGGGGTGGGGAGGTCTTTCATTGTGGGTGGAGGGTACCCCTCTGATGGACTTTGGGGGCAACTCCTTTAAAGAGTTACCCCCCTGGCCCATTGCGAGGTCCCCCATGTCAAATACATACTTGTCAGGACCAGCACCAATTCTCGCCTGCATGATTCACGGCCCAGAGGACTGGAGAATCACGAAGGCCCGAAGAATATGGTGCCTGGCCCATCATTAGGATGCAAACGGGGGGCGTGAACCTCAATCCCGACTTCAGTGGGGAGTCGGAACATGGGAAATGGATCGAAGCCTGGAGCCGATCCCGTTTTCTCTCCCGCTAGATTTTCCGCCACACCAGGAGCTCCACTAGTGGCAGTGCGAGGTGGAGAATCCAGCCCAACGACTGTTGGAAATATTTTTTAAATTGTTGAATAGCTGTACCTAGGATAAAAGACATCTGAATCTAAGCTTTATGAAATGAGTTTACTGGATGTGGACACTACTGGCTCTATCGGCATTTATTGCCCATCTCTAAATGCTGCTTAATGAGTGCTTTGCTGGGCCATTTAAGAGTTAATCATATTGGTGTGGTTTTGTTGGACCAGCACATTTTGTTTAACTACCTGCCGTGGTAGGGCTTGAATCCAGGTCCCCAGACTCGCTGACTATACCACGACACCACCACCTCCCCACATGCATTAATGGGGATATGTTATCGAGCACAAGAAAATGGTTGATATTGTGATCTAGCGTTCATGGAAAAAAGTTGCTGACTCTCTCTCCAAAGTACAGGCCTGCAAATTGCCACATGAAAAGAAACAGATGTCGGTCATTCATGGAACCTTATGGAACTGATGACAATTGATTAATGGGATAAAGTGTTTTGATTTTCAAGTCATATAATTAATGATCTGAAAGTGGGAATAGAAACAAACTGTAGCAACTGTAAAAAGAAAAGAACAAAATCAAACAGTGAGGAGTCCGTTGATCGTCTATATAGTGTGATCTGGATAGATTTGGAAGTTGGGCTTAAAAATAGCAAACTAAATTAATTGCTGATAAGTGAGAACAAACATTGGAACTATGAATTAATCTCCGAGATAAAGGATATAGGGTGGTATGTATAGATTGTTTTAACTATTTGCAAAATGTAACAGTCGTTAATAAGGCAACTGGCATCTTGAGCTGCACAGAATACAGAAAACAATCTGTAGAAGGTGATGTTGAGTTTATTCGTTTATCAGCAAAGTGCATACATTGTGAAATTCTAATTTCCAAATTGCAAGAAAGACCAATTAGTAGCAGACAAAGTGCAGCAAAGGGTAGTATCCATTATAATACTGGACTAAATGTACATGGTGTATGTTCAAATTCCACTAAGAAAGCTTGACCTGAAAATGTTTAAAAAAAGGTACCCATAAAAGTGACCATGTAACCATATAACCCCAACTGCCTCACTGAAGTCCATTATGAATGTAATCCTGCCAGTTTTACCTAACCTGGTATACATGTGATTCTGGTCTCACACTGGTATTGTTGACTCCTCAATGCCTCTGACATGGCCCAACCCAACCCATGGACTTCAGCGGTTCAAAAAGAAAGACCACCATCATCTGTGCAGGCAACTACTGATGAACAATAACTGCCATCTTCGTTAATGACACCCACATCCTGAGAACAAATTGAAAGCAATTGCCTCAACTGCAAGGTATAGAAAATGATTTTGTTTAAATAAAAAAGAGAAAAAGGAGAAGATCCTCTTAAGTTTTTTTTTTCAAGATCTTTCGGGATTTCAACAATTTGAACTCTGAGAAATTGTTGGCCATGATTGTGAAAATCAGAGTGAAATGACAGGATATTAAATTTATTGAATGGACAGGTCAGATTTAATTATCTGCCACTGGAGAGTCTGATTGGATGGAGTACCCGGGGACACGACTAATAACATCAGCAATTTTAAAAGGGTGTTCGGAAGGCATTTGGTGAAACATTCAATGAGGGATGCAGATAGTAAACTTCTGTGTTTAAATTCTGGGACAATCCAGATTTACCCAAATGCTCTTTTCCAGTCCTATATACGTATTGTTCTCTATTTGGATCTTTGCTTGAGATATGTAGAAGGTGAGGGCTTCCCTACCTATCCTATTTATGGCATTATGAAATATGGATAAATTATTTTTAAAGCATTAAAAATCCAAGAAAAAAAAATGTGTGATAAGTATATGAAAGAAAATGTATTCTGCAAACTGCTCGAATCAGTTAATGCCAATATTAACTGATTGTGGAATCTTTTTGGGTGAATGCGCTAGAACAGATTGAAACAGGTCCTGCCTCATTTTTATCTATCTTCTCACCCTAAACCTGCAATTGTATAAGGTGTTAGTGAGGCCACACCTGGAGTATTGTGTTCAGTTTTGGTCTCCTTACTTGAGAAAGGACGTACTGGCACTGGAGGGTGTGCAGAGGAGATTCACTAGGTTAATCCCAGAGCTGAAGTGGTTGGATTACGAGGAGAGGTTGAGTAGACTGGGACTGTACTCGTTGGAATTTAGAAGGATGAGGGGGGATCTTATAGAAACATATAAGATTATGAAGGGAATAGATAGGAAAGATGCGGGCAGGTTGTTTCCATTGGCGGGTGAAAGCAGAGCTAGGGGGCATAGCCTCAAAATAAGGGGAAGTAGATTTAGGACTGAGTTTAGGAGGAACTTCTTCACCCAAAGGGTTGTGAATCTATGGAATTCCTTGCCCAGTGAAGCAGTAGAGGCTCCTTCATTAAATGTTTTAAAGATAAAGATAGATAGTTTTTTGAAGAATAAAGGAATTAAGGGTATGGTGTTCGGGCCGGAAAGTGGAGCTGAGTCCACAAAAGATCAGCCATGATCTCATTGAATGGCGGAGCAGGCTCGAGGGGCCAGATGGCCTACTCCTGCTCCTAGTTCTTATGTTCTTATGTTCTTACGTTCTAAACCATTGCTGATCTTCAGCTATGTAAATATTAAAGAAGGAAACATTTTCAAATCAATTGGTTGATGACTTCCCTTACCTTCCTCGTCCATTTTAGTCGCGCACTTCAGTACCACTCAAGAGGACATGGGTATTTCAAACATTATTCACATCACAGAATTTAGTGTATTATTTCTTTTAAAAACACCAGGGGTGATCGATACTTCACTTTTATTTATTTCTTGGTTTGGAAATGGAATAATACCAGAAGAGATGGCTGGAAGTAACTGCTCTGTGCAACAATATGTGGTAAACTGGAACAATGTTCAGTGCACAAATTAAGAGATCACTTCTTAAGTGTCCTGGACTAAATGATGAAGTTTGCTTCACAATCTCAGCATGTCTGACAGCATCTGTCGAGAGGAAAGGGAGCTAACATTTCGAGTCTGGACGACTCTTTGTCAAGGCTAGAGAGAACTGGAGATGGGGTCAGATTTATGGGAACAATGGGGCACCGTCACCCTATTTTTGTTTCTATCAATTTATTTTCATTTCTTCCATTGATCTGTTTTTCCCTCACCATTGTTTCCCCTTCCCCCACTCCACTTAGGCCATCTGTTCCTCGTTGCCCTTTGACACACTGCTCACCTTTGTTCTGCCATTCACACTTTCTAATCTCTTTATGTGCCACCATCAGCACCCTTCTTAGTCTTAATCACCTCATTTACATTCTTTTTGTCTTCCGTCCTCCAGATCTTTGTCAATCTCCACCTATCCTTGGGTCGCTGTCTGTACAGAGTCTGCACCTTCTCCCTGTGTCTGCGTGGGTTTCCTCCTGGTACTCCTGTTTCCTCCCACAGGTCCTGGAAGATGTGCTGTTAGGTAATTTGGACATTCTGAGACCTCCCTCAGTGAACCGAACAGGCTCCGGAGTGTGGTACTAGGGGATTTTCACAGTAACTTCAATGCAGTGTTAATGTAAGCCTACTTGTGACAATAATAAAAGATTATTATTATTGCTGGCCCCCTATCCAGCCCCAACGCTCCACACTACCCCCCACAACAGTATAAATCTGACCCCATTTCCAGTTCTCTCTAGTTTTGACGAAAAGTCATCCAGACTCGAAACGTTAGCTTCCTTCCCTCTCCACAGATGATGTCAGACCTGTTGATTTTGTCCAGTATATTCTGGTTTTGTTTCAGATTCCAGCATCCGCAGTAATTTGCTTTTATCGATGATATTTACTGATTTAATTCAGCTCCTCATATTGTTGGAGCTCAACACACAAGTCTTCTTAGCAAGTACCCTGTGTAAACCTCCATCTCTGGCGCTGGTGTCAGTTCAGCTTTAATGATTGTGCCTTGACTGATTTTTAATCTGCATTCTCACACTGTTCAACTCAATAACAACTTCCAGCCAGCAATCTGCAATACTGATTATACCATTTACTTTTAATCCAGCAGTTTCTTTTTTTTCAAATGTTTTTATGAAGGAGTTTGTAACAAAGATATGTGTGAAGATACATCGAAAAGAAACAAAAAATATACACACATCAATCGCCTTCCATTATTTACATGGGTGGCCTTGCATTATTTACAGCAGTTACAGCTTCTTGGTTTAGGCGTTTAGTTCTAGTTGGGTGCCTTGCTTCCCCCTCCCGTTTTCTGCCTGACACCCCCCCCCCCCCCCCCCCCCCGCTCCACTTCTAGTTGTCAGGCGTGCCCTCTTGCCTCCTCAGTTATTTTATCCTGTTCCTGTTGGGTTGCCGTGATCCGTGTATTTTGTTATGTGTGGACATGGCTGGGCTCCATGCCTCTTTATTCCCCTCTCCTCTCCTTTCGTTGTTGTCGCCATCTAAAATGCCCACTTGCAAAGACCGATGGGAAATTTGGCCAAGCCTGAGCACAGACAATTATACAAAAGGTGCAGCTCAGTCTTATGCAGAAACTCACACCGGCGAAAGGCCATTGAAAGGTTTTCCTGGGACAATGGGCTCCAGGTAAAAACTAACAATAAGTGGCAGACTCAGCGGCGCCTGCTTTCCTTATTTGGGAGGGCCAACGTGCCTCAGACACTAACTGACCGGGACCCGCCTGACCATCAAGGTGTCCACCCCAATTGGTCAGGATTGATCAGAGTGATCGAGACCTATCGATCCATTGGACCTTCACCTGGGACCGCCCAAAAGGGCGCGAGAGCTAGAAGGATAAAAGGTACTGCGCAGCCCACCACTCGCTCTCTCGACTACAGCTTTCGACAGCCAACAACAACGGTGAATTCATCACCAGCCAAGAAGAGAACCATCCACGCCATTCACAGAGGGACCAGAACAGAGGACGGACAACCAACTACAAGAACTCCAGCACTGCCAGGCTACCAGATCACAATAAGGCCTTTTCTGCTCTGTACTTGCCAGTCACCTGAAAGTTAAGTTAAGGTTGTTTTAAGTGTATTAGTTTATAGTCCAATGTGCATGACCGTGTGATTGATTAAGTAATTAACTTTGTGTATGCTAATAAAGAATTATTGTGCGAAACAACTAGTATGATCATTTGTCCACCGTATATGGGTTAAACACACACTGTGGTTTAGATAAAAAGGCACAACATTGTGTTCATTGTTTAACAGTGGCTTGTCGTCCCTCCCTCCCTTTCATTGTTTTACTGTGGCTCCCCCCCCCCCCTCCCTCGGGCTTATTGGTTATTGACTACAAACAGGTCTTGGAACAACTGGGCGAATGGCTCCGTGTTTTATGGAAGCCCTCTTCTGACCCCTGGATGGCAAATTTTATTTTCTCCATTTGGAGAAATTCCAATAGGTCGGACATCAGTCTGCAGTTTTGGGTGGTACTGCTGATCGCCAACCGAGCAGTATTCTCCGGCGGGTGATTAGGCAGGCTAGGGCGTCAGCCCTCAGCCCCAAGAAGAGATCTCGCTGCTTGGATACCCTGAAGACTGCCACTCTCGGGCAGAGCTCCACCCTCACCCCACCACCTTGGACATTGCGTCCAAGAAGGTTGGCCAGAACCCGACGAGCCTGGGGCAAGATCATAACATGTGGGCATGATTGGCTGGGCCTCCTTGGCACCATTTACATTTATCCTCCACCTCCAGGAAGAACCTGCTCATTCGGGTTCTGGTTCAATGGGCTCTGTGTACCACTTTCAGCTGCATTAGGCCTTGCACATGTGGAGGTGGGGTTGACCCTGTGCAGTGCTTTGCTCCAGTATCCCTGCCCTAAGTCAAACCCGAGGTCTTCCTCCCACTTTTCCCTTGTCTTGTCCAGTGGTGTGTGTGCCCTTCCCAGTAGTCGCCCATACAGGTCGTCGCAGTTCCCCCTCCCTAGGATGTCCGCGTCCAGTAAGTCCTCTAACAGCGATGTTGCGGTGGAAATGTCCTTATTTCCCTACATTGGAGGTTTTTGACCTGCATGTATCTTGGCTCATTTCCTCCGTCTGCTGGAACTTCTCTGTTTGTTCCTCCAGTGTTGTCAGTCTGTCGTCTGTATAGAAGTCCATAATTGTCAACGTCCCTCCATCCTATCTCCACCTTTTGAAGGTGGCGTCCATTATGGCTGGGATGAACCTGTGGTTGTTGCAGATGGGGACCTTCGCGGACATTTCGGTTAACCCGAAGTGCTGTCGTAGTTGATTCCACGACCGAAGTGTGGCTATCACCAAGGGCCTAAATGAGTGTTTGTTCGGTGGGGATGGAAGCGCTGCCGTGGCCAGGGCCTGGAGGGAGGTCCCCATGCAGGAGCCCCCCTCCATTCTCACCCATTGGTTTCTGGTTCCTTTATCCATCCCTTTATCCTTTCTGCAGCATGCTGCCCAGTGGTAATATTGCAGCTTTGGGAGGGCTAGACTTCCCATGGTTCTCGTTCTCTGCAGAACCTTTTTAGGGATCTTAGGGTGTGTGTCCCCCACCCACCCCCCACACACACACAGATGCCATGATCAGTTTTTTTAATGAGTTGAAGAAGGCCTTGAGGATGTAGATTGGTATGGATCTGAACACAAAGAGGAACCTGGGCAGTACTTTCAGCTTGATTGTCTGCACACTCCCTGCCAGGGAGAGTGAGAGTGTGTCCGACCTCTGCAGGTCCTTTTTAACTTCCTCCACCAGGCTGGTCAGGTTCCATTTGTGGATCTGTGTCCAGTCATGGGTGATTTGGATCACCAGGTAGTGGAACTTGTGTTGGGCCTGTTTAAATGGCAGTCCCTCAAGCTCTGCCTCTCCTCGTTGCGGGTTCACCGGGAAGGTCTCACTTTTGCTCAGGTTGAGTCAGTAGCCCAAGAAGACTCCAAACTCTTTCAAGACCGCCACGATTCCTTCCATGCTGCTTTGCGGGTCCAAAATGTAGAGGAACAGGTCATCTGCATGGAGCGGGACTCTGCGCGCTCTGTCTCCTCTCTGCATTCCCTTCCAATTCTTTGCCGCCCTGAGTAAAATCGCCAGTGGTTCGATTGTTAGGGCGAAGTGGACAACGGGCATCCCTGTCTTGTCCCTCTGTGCAGCTGGAAGTGCTTAGAGCTCGTGGTATTCATTTGTAAGCTTGTCGTGGGAGCGCTGTACAGGAGTTTCACCCAGGCAGTGAACCCTGTTCCAAACCCGAACTGCTCCAGTACCTCTTTGAGGTACTTCCATTCGACTCTGTCAAAGGCCCTTTCTATGTCCAGGGTGATGATCACCTCTGGTGTTCTCTCTCCGGATGGGAGTCATTATCATGTTCAGCAGACGCTGGTGGACGTGCCCCTGCACTCCGGGGTTTCCTTTTGTTAGGGGGCCATCCAAAATGGCTGTGGTCACTGTTCTCCCCATGAGGCTGGGCCCCTGCACTCCAGGGTTCCCCTTTGTTCAGGGACCCTCCAGAGTAGTTGCTTGTGGTGCCTTTGTGTTGCACGTCACCATGTGTGGCCTGTTGTAACCAGCATAATGCTTTTACTATCCTTGTCCCTATGCTCCCTATATGGTATCTTCTCCCCCACTTATCCTCCTCCCCTCCTTCCTTTTGCTGTCCCCCCCCCCACCCCAGTTTCTTCCCCTCATTGTCCCCCTATTACTGATGTGTAACTCCCACCTTTGCAAGACGCTCTCTCCCTTGAGGGAGACCCGCCGCGGCCCCTCTCTCGCTCATGCTTCCTCGTGCTCGCTTTCCCACGAGTGTGGTGGACTCTCCAGCCTTGAGTCTTGGGCGGAGCAACCGGTGGACTGGTTGGGGAAGCTTCCTACCAGATTTCCCAGTATTTGGGCTACATAGTCCATTGGGTCTCTGCCTTCGATCTCTTCCAGCTGGTCCCACTATCCTCAGGTTTTGGTGCCTTGACCGGTTTTCCTGATCTTCTATCTTCCCCTCAGACTCCGCTGCATTGCAACCAAACTTGTTATTTCTTTTTCCAGGGCTGCAATCTGGTCGCTCTGGTCTGTTAAGGCCTTTTATAGTTCCTTTATGATACTTTCCTGGGCCTCCAATCACCTCTCCGCCTTGTCTAGGGCCTCCGGCATGGTCGCCAGAGCCTCCGCGACCACCACCCGGATATCAGTCTTCGTCTCCGCTCTATGTTCTCTCAATTCCCTTCAGAGGAACGTCCTCCAACTACCCTCTTGTGATAGGGGGGCTCTGTGTATGGCGGGCCGGTACTTCTTGTTCTGATGTGGCTCGAACTTTATCTCTTGGTGCGTCTGTTGGCTCAGCCACTTGCTTCTCCTGGCTTTTCCCATTTCTCGTCTTTTTTTGGCCTCTTGAGTTGCTTTTGCTCGGCATCTCCATTTGCGTTGGTGGTGGTTGAGGTGCAGGGATACGTTTTTCCATGTGTTAGCGGGCTATTTCGGATAAAATAATCTATTTTCGGTTTGTAGGTGGAGAGCCACTTGATGTGTGACAACTCAGCACACTGGCATGGGTGGCACAGTGGCACAGTGGTTAGCACTACTGCCCCACAGCACCAGTGATCCGGGTGTCTGCGTTGGTTTCATCCGGGTGTTCCAGTTTCCTCCCACAGTCCAAAGATGTATGGGGTAGGTGGATTGGCCATGCTAAATTGCCCCTTCGTGTAGAGAGATGTGGAGGTTAGATTATGGGGTTGCAGAGATAGGGAGGGATATGGATCGGTGCAGACTCGATGGGCTGAATGGCCTCCTTCTGTACTGTAGAGATTCTATGTTGATTCTATGATCCCCGTCACTGGAAGTTAATCCAGCATTTTCTTAAATTTAGAGGCAGTAACTCCGCCAAGGCAATTCCCCAGTGATGCCACTGGCATTCACTATTTCCAAAAACATTCTAAAGTAAAAAGGAGTAAACAAGAGGATGGGAAGGGCAGATTTTTCCACATAATAAAAATTTATGCAATTGCTCCATGCCTGTAATGTGACATGCTGGATTGCTGGATTTTCACCAAGTTGGGGTGGCTTAGGGACCACTTAAAAATGGTGGTTTGCTTCCGATTCTGGCATTCCCGGTCCTATTCTCGGGCTTTCCAAATTTTCACAAACTCTATCACTAAAATGAAAGAGCCATTATGCTGCATTGCTTCAGCAAGCTTTGTGGTTATTACGCTTAAGCATTTGCAAAGTCTTTGAAAAGTTTTGTTTTCCTTTTGTTTCAGTGATGGAGCTTGAGGGATAGATGATCACAAGGGCACTGGAAGAACGCCTATGCTTTTCTGTAAATATTATGATCTTTCATGTATGCTTGAGAGGACAAACAAAGCACACTTAAAAGGTCATCAAAAGGATTACTCCTCCAATAGTATAACAGTCTCTCAGTGTGCATGTCAATCGAGATTCTGTGCTTAAATCCTGGATGGGCTGAACTGTAAGAGTGCTGTGAGTGAGTCACAGCTGGCACTTATTACCCTGAATTTTATTTATTCTAAATAGTAAATTTAACTATTATTTTACCATCAGTAAATAGTAACCATCTGAATTCCTCTCTTCTCATCCATGCCGTACTACCAGTTTATCAGATTTCCATCTGTAATTTTTTCTGGAAATCCATTATCAAATATATTAACTGATTTCCCATGGCTTTTTGAACAAACAAAATCTATGGGATTTTGTTGTACACAAATTGGCTATCGAACTATCCCACATAACCACCGTGCCTATACAAAATTCACTCAAAACTGCTTTAGGGCCCGAGATTCTGAAAGATGCTGTGTGGGCGTAAGTTCTTTGTATGTTGGAAGAATTCTGCTGTTCACCATTCGTTCCAAAATCATAAATGCGTGTACAAAATATTTCAGCTTTATTTTCAAATCATGAAGAAGGCAAATTCTACCTGTAGACTTTCATGCCAGAAAAGCTGGTGTGAAAGGGCCACATACTCCTAGCCCTGCAGGGGGCTAGCTGCATGAAACTAGCAGCTTTTGCTGCAGAAAGGGCTCCCCGCAACTCCGGTTCAGACACGGCGCATGTGCAGGCCGGCGGCCTCCAGCGGCTGCGCCGTGCTCCATGGCGGAGTCAGACTACGGAGCTGGACCTTAAACAAAGTGCCCCCGATCGGCCGCGTGCCCGATCTGGGTCGCATGCCCCAAAATTGCCCAGCCGTGTATAAGGCTCCTGACCGCGATTTCAGCGTCGGGGTGCGGCGAATCCAGCCCCAGGTATTTTTAAAATTAATTTATGGGATGTGGGCTTCACTGGCTAGGCCAACATTTACCGCCATCCTTGCCCTTGAGAAGGTGATGGTAAGCTGTCTATTTAAACTGCTGCAGGCCATGTAGTTTACGTATATCCACAGTGCTGTTAGGGAGGGTGTTCCAGGATTTTGACCCAGCAAGGATGGTTAGTGAGTTGGAGTGGAATTCCCAGGTGGTGGTGTTCCCATGTCCTGCTGCCCTTATCCTTCTAGATGGTAGTGGTCATGGGTTTGGAAGGTGCTGTCCAAGAAGCCTTCTGTGGTGCATCTTGTGGATGGTACAGACTGCTGCCACTGTTCATCAGTGGTGGAGGGATTGAATGATTGCAGATGGGATGTAAATCAAGTGGCTTTTTTGTCCAGAATGACATCCAGCTTTTTGAATGTTGTTGGGGCTGCAGTCATCCAGACAATTGGAATGTATTCCATCAAACCTCTGACTTGTGCCTTGTAGAACCACAACCATCTTCCTTTGTGCTAGGTATGACTTCAACCAGGAGAGAGTTTTCTCCCTGATTCTCATTGACTCCGCTTTTCCTAACGCTCCTTCATGACATACTTGATCAAATGTTGCCTTGATGTCAAAGGCAGTCACTTTCACCTCACCTCTGGTGTTCAGCTGTTTTGTCCATGTTTGAGCCAAGACTGTAATGAGGTCAGGAGCTGAGTGACCCTGGCGGAACCCAAACTGAGCGTCAGTGAGCAGATTATTGCTAAGCAAATCTATGATTCTAAAGGCAGCTTGATAGCATTGTCAATGACCCCTTGCATCACTTTACTGATGATTGAGTGTACTGTTTTGGATTTGTCCTGCTTTTTGCGTACAGGCCATACCTGGGTAATTTTCCACATTACTAGGTGGATGCCAGTGTTGTAGCTATACTGGAACAGCTTGGCTAGAGGCGTGGCAAGTTCTGGAGAACAAGTCTTCAGTACTGTTGCCAGAATATTGTCAGGGCCCACAGCCTTTACAGCATCCATTGCCTTCAGCTGTTTCCTGATATCTTGAGGGGTGAATCCAATTAGCTGAAGACTGGCATCTGTGATGTAGGGGACTCTGGGGGAGACCGAAATGGATCATCCACTCAGCACTTCAGGCTGAAAATTGTTGTCAATGCCTCAGGCTTGTCTTTCGCTCAGATGTGCTGAGCTCCTCCATCATTGAGGATGAGGATATTTGTGGAGCCTTCTCCTCCAGTGAGTTGTTTAATTGTCCACCACCATTCATGACTGGTTGTGGCAGGACTGTGGAGCTTAGATCTGGTCCGTTGGTTTTGGCATCGCTTAGCTCTGTCTATTACTTGCTGCTTATGCTGTTTGGCGCACAAGTAGTCCTGTGTTATAGCTTCACCAGGTTGAGGAGAATGGGGATGAGAAAGATATCAGTCATGATTGAATGGTAGAGCAGACTCGATGGGTACCTCTGCTCCTATGTCTTATGGTCTTATGGACACTCATTTTTCGGTATGCCTGGTGTCTATTCCTGACATGCCCCCCTCCACTCTTCATTGAACCAGTGTTGATCCCTGGTTACATGTGAGCTGCAACTCGGCAGTAAGGGCAGCACGGTAGCATTGTGGATAGCACTGTTGCTTCACAGCATCAGGGTCCCAGGTTCGATTCCTGGCTTGGGTCACTGTCTGTGCGGAGTCTGCACATCCTCCCCGTGTGTGCGTGGGTTTCCTCCGGGTGCTCCGGTTTCCTCCCACAGTCCAAAGATGTGCAGGTTAGGTGGATTAGCCATGATAAATTGCCCATAGTGTCCAAAATTGCCCTTAGTGTTGGGTGGGGTTACTGGGTTATGGGGATAGGGTGGAGGTGTTGACCTTGGGTAGGGTGCTCTTTCCAAGAGACGGTGCAGACGCGATGGGCCGAATGGCCTCCTTCTACACTGTAAATTCTATGATAAACTATGATAAACTGTTACTTGCCTCTTCTCAGCCTAAGCCTGGCTTTTTAAAACATTCTTGCATGGGATCTGGACGTCGCTGACTGGACCAGCATTTAATGTCCGTCCCTAATTGCTCGTAAGGGAGCATTTAAGAGTCAACTACATTGCTATGGGTCTGGAGTCACATGTAGGCCAGAACAAGTAAGGACGGCAGATCTCCTCCCTAAAGGACATTAGTGAACCAGATGGGTTTATATAACAATCAACATGGTCATCATTGGACATTTAATTCCAGATTTTTATTCAATTCAATTTTCATCATCTGCTATGGTGGGATTTGAATCTGGGTCTCTGCATTACTAGTCATGTGACAGTATCACTGTTCCACCATCTACTGGGGAGTCAGGTGCAAAAGAGAAGATGTGACATCTGTTGTGTGTGTTATAACAATATAAAAGCACCAATCACTCATAAGGAATTATGCAAACATGTTTGTGGGTACATGTATTAAATCTTGGCACATGAGGACAAATATACATGAACATAAAGCTTATAGATATCAGTGCTACAGAGCTGTGTATCTGTCTCCTGCTACAGACTGAAGTAAAACTGAGGCTGGATGACATGACACACTTCCTTTAAAGTGAGGAAGGCTGCTTTAAGGCATATTATGAGACCCCATTTCCTTTTAACACACTTTCCCCCTTCCAAAGAAGGATTACTATTTACAATCAAACCTTATGTTTAGTTGCCATTACATAAGTGCCATTACATAGTCCTGAGGAATCTGTGAGTCTCTAAAGCATAGAGGTAATCTACTAGTACACCTAGATCTTCTTTTTTTTATTTTATAAATTTAGAGTACCCAATTCATTTTTTCCAATTAAGGGGAAATTTAGTATGGCCAATCCACACAGCCTGCACATCTTTGGGTTGTGGGGGCGAAACCCACGCAAACACGGGGAGAATGTGCAAACTCCTCATGGACAGTGACCCTAGGCCGGGATTGAACTTGGGACCTTGGTGCCGTGAGGCAACAGGGCTAACCCACTGCGCCACCGTGCTGCCCCCACCTAGATCTTCTAACGGTAAGCTTGTTTGGAGGTGCTTTTATTTGCTCTCAGAGATCTGTCATTCCTGGATGCTGTTCCTGGTTGCATTTTGGATCTCGTCCTGGATACAATAGGTAGTTGAGCTGGGGTGGACTTGATTTGTCCTTGTTTACACCTCACAGTTGTACCTTTTTGTGTAATTACTTCATAGGACCTTAGCTCTGAACAAATCTTTGTCACTTCGGCTGGTCGCGATGTACTTTCTCTGGGATCCTGGATGTGAACTTATTGACCTGACTGTAAACTTGGCAATTCTGTGCCCACATTCTTATCGCGCACATTGACCACGCAGTTTTAAAAGTTGTTTGCTTTGATTCTCCGTTCCTTCAGCCGGCAGGAGTCTCCATTCACAGCAGTGAATGGAGATTTGGCTGAGCGCCAAATTCTCCATCCTCGCTGACAGCGGTCGCGAGGCGGATTCGCAACGGGGAATCCTGCCCCTAGTTTCTGAAAGCGTAGAATGGGTAAGAGTAGGTAGATTGTTACCCATTGGTCTGATGAACATGAGCTGTGCCAGCGATGGAATGGCTGCACTTAAAGGTGTCATTCTCAGATGTAACATTGGAATGTGTAGATCTTGTTTGGCCTGTTTACAATTGAGAATTAGGGATTTCATTGTGTTTAATACACCTTTAAAGGATAGTACCGCATCATTACTTTAAAAGGTATGTAGGGCAGCACAGTGGCGCAGTGGGCTAGCCCTGCTGCCTCACAGCGCCGAGGTCCCAGGTTCGATCCCGGCTCTGGGTCACTGTCTGTGTGGAGTTTGCACATTCTCCCAGTCGTTGCGTGGGTTTCGCCCCCACAACCCAAAGATGTGCAGGGTAGGTGGATTGGCCATGCTAAATTGCCCCTTAATTGGAAAAAATGAATTGGGTACTCTAAATTTTATTATTTTTTAATTACTTTCAGGTATGTTACAACAATATCAGCAAGCTGTTCGGGGAACTAGTTGTGCTGGTTTAAAATTTCTTCAAACCCTTGATAATTACCTCCTTCACCACTACCTGGGTTGCACTACTGTGCCCCGGGTCACACTGTGATTTAGGACATTTGGCTGATAGTTCGTTGAAGAACTGTGGGAGAGCTGCATTAGTAGAGGTGCCATCTTTTAAACTGAGGTACCATTTGTCTGTTCAGGTGGATGGAAACGACTCTCCGAAGAAGAACAATTATTTGTCCCAATGATTTGATATTGTCTCTCCAACACAACAGTAACTGGGCAGGATTCTTCAGTCCCCAGCCTCGTTTCTCAGCAGCTCACCATTCGCTGACGACCAGATTCTCTCCCCCGCCGCTTGTCAATGGGATTTCCCATTGAAGCCACACCATGCCGCTGGAAACTCACAGGCGGGGTGGTGCTGCCAGCGGGAAGAGAGAATCCCAACAGCTGGAGAATTCCGGCCAGTACATTTGATAATTTATCTCTTTACTGTTTATGCGGCCTTGTCATATCCAAGGTAGCTGTAGCATCTGACTAGACATCAATAGTCTCCAGTGTTTAAAAACAAAATTGAATTAATTGGCTATGAAATGGTTCAGGATATTTTGAGGATGTAAAGATGCCATGTTCTCTACTTAGATCTGTTCAGCATTTTAATCACGTGAGTCAGTTTACGGAGGTTCTATGACATACTTCATTCAACTCATTCAAATCAATTGCACAAAATAATCTAGAATAAACAGGTCTAAGTTTTATCAGTTGCATTATTTGTCACAAATTCTCAGCATTTTGCTGGATCAGACAGCAGAGGAAATGACAGTCGGGATAAAACGTTATGTCACTCAGCAGCAGAAAGAGTTATGCAAAGTTTCCTTGAATGAACTAATTTAAGTATCCTTGGGGTAACTTTTCTGCAGAAACAGTGTAAGTCACTGTCACCACCTCGGTCCTCTGCAGGAAACATCCTTACAGCAAATCATTTTTTGAAAGCACCTACAGACCCTGACAATAACGGCATGCTGTTCAGGAGCTATAAAAACAGTGAATAAGTGCTTTCACTGGCATTACCCACCAAATGTGTAGGTGGATTGGCAAGGCTAAAATTGCCCTTAGTGTTCAAGAAGGTTAGGTGGGCTACTGGGTTACGGGGATAGGGTGGAGGTGTGGGCTTAGGTAGGGTACTCTTTCCAAGGGCCGGTGCATACCCAATGGGCCGAATGGCCTCCTTCTGCACTGTAGATTCTATGATTTTATGAAATCTCCACCAGCAGTATCAGTCCTGTTGGTAACATCATCCCCACTTAGGTGCCAACAATGCCCACTGGGCACAATGCAAGAATAACATGCAGACTGAGCTGAACCAACTTCTCTGATGAAGCACTCTAAACCCTCCTCCAAGAAGAACATCATGGGCGGGATTCTCCGACCCCCCCCGCCGGGTCGGAGAATCCCTGGGTGGGCGGCGTGAATCCCGCCCCGCCACCCCGCCGCAGGCTGCCGTATTCTCCGGCGCCGTCTTTCGGGCAGGAGCGGGATTCCCATCACGCCGGTCGGAGGTCGTTGGCAATGGCCCCCCAGCGATTCTCCGGGCCCCGATGGGCCGAGTGGCTGTCCATTTTTGGCCAGTCCCGCCGGCGTGAATCACTCAACTCATGTACCGGCGGGACCTGGCAGATAAGTCGGCAGGGGCGGTCTTCGGTGGGGCGCGGGGGATCCGACCCTGGGAGGGGGGCCCCCACAGTGTTCTGGCCCGCGATCGGTGCCCACCGATTTGCGGGTGGGCTTGTTCCGTGGGGGCACTTCTTCCTTCTGCGCCGGCCCCTGTAGGGCTCCGCCATGGCCGGCACAGAGAAGAGAACCCCCCCGCGCATGCGCCAAAATACGCCGGCCGGTCTGCGCATGTGCGGAACCATGCTAGTGGTTCCGCGCATGCACGAGATCACACCGGCCCTTCGGCGCATGCGCGAACCCGCGCCATCCCTGCGCCGCTGGCTGGAGCGCCGCCAACCCCCCCGGCATCCACCTAGCCCCCAGAAGTGGGGAGAATTCCCCACTTTCGGGCGCTGTTGATGCCGGAGTGGTTGGTGCCGATTCTCCCGCCAGCGTGGGGACTTCGTCCCCAGAAAGGAGAATCCCGGCCTATATTCCTGTGTCTTGGTTTCACCAAACTGGATACCAGCATTAGCAATGCCACCTGCAAAGAACTGGCACTGGTGACTCCTAATTCCCTCACAGTGTCACACGGACTCAGAACATTAACTCTGTTGCTTGCCCTCAGATGCTGCCAGACCTGCTGAATGTTTCCAACATTTTCCGTTTTCATCCCTCACATCATGTACTAATCAACAGAGCAGAATGGAAGGGAAAATGCTTCATGAGGGCAACCAAGAGTCGTGTGTCACCACACTCCCTTTCCTCATGTCCACCCTCCTACACACTTCAATATCTTAAAACAACACTAACATGATTAAACCTCCAAATTACATTCTGGTTGAAGGCACTTACAACACCAATTGCATCTCACAGTTCCATCTTCCACTACACTGGTATGTTCACAGTCGCATGTCACTCATTTCACTCCTGTCAAGACAATTTCTACACTCTCCTCAACTCAAAGCCAGATCCTCAAGCACAGACCATACTGAACAACTGCACCCCTTTAAATCGCAAGGTTTTGGGTTCAAATCTTTCTCCAGGGCTTGAACACAAAGGTCAGGGTTGAAATTCCAGTCTACCAATGATGGAGTACTGCATTGTTGATAGTGCTGTCTTTTGGATTAAATTTTAAAGCACCCACCTGTTTGTTCAGGTGAATGTAAAAGGTCCAATGTCACTATTTTTAAGAGGAACAGGAGAGTTAACTCTGGTGTCCTGGTCAATATTTATCCCTCAGTCAACATTATTCAAACAGATTATCGGGTCATTGCTGTTTGCAGAGGTTTGCTGAGTGCAAATTGGCTGCTGTACTTCTTATATTACAGCAGTGACTAGTGTTATTGGCGAGGCGTTTTCAGAATCCCAAAATGTATCATGGAGTTCAACCAACCTCTCCCTTTAATGGATTTGTTGCTTTTCCGAGCACACGGCTTTTTCCCTACGTGTGGGAATACAATTATGGACATCTGGGTTTTTAAACACAAAACACTGTTTATTCCATGAACTCAACTGAACATCTTAAATAAACATTGGATCTCTTAACACCCCTTACTTCAAAGATAACTCAGAAAATATTGCAACAGTAAATAATTCCTTAAAATGTTCCTTCAAACTTCCAAGAGACTTAACACCTTTAAACAGAATCACATCAGGTTAAAGGCTTTACTTTAAATCACCCAAATGATCCAGAGATAGTCTTTCATGGCAGAGATCCAGCTCACTGCAAAACACAGACACACCCAGCTCTTTTCAAAACTTGCAGCTCTCTGGAAACATACAGACACACACGCACTGCTTTTTAAACTGCAAAACTAAAATGCAAAATGGCTGACCTGACCTCAGCTCCACCCACTCTCTGACATCGCTGTTTTCTTAAAAGTACATTGCTTAAACATCCATGTCTTAAAGGTACCCTCACATGACACTAGACTGCAAAACGATTTTGTTGGCTGTAAAGTAGCAAAAACCTTTGGTCGCAAAATTGGGAAGGCAGACTATTATCTGAATCGCCATAAATTAGGAGAGGGGCATGTGCAATGAGACCTGGGTGTCCTCGTACATCAGTCACTGAATGTAAGCATGCAGGTACAGCAGGCAGTAAAAAAGGCAAATGGTATGTTGGCCTTCATTGTGAGAGGATTCGGGTACAGGGACAGGGATGTCTTGCTGCAATTACACAGGGCCTTGTTGAGGCTACACCTGGAATAGTGTGTGCAATTTTGGTCTCCTTACCGGAGGAAGGATGTTCTTGTTCTAGAGGGAGTGCAGTGAAGGTTTACCAGACTTATTCCTGGGATGGTAGGACGGGCGTATGAGGAGAGACTGAGTTGATTAGGATTGCATTCGCTTGAGTTCAGAAGAATGAGAAGGGATCTCATAGAAGCGTATAAAATTCTCACAGGACTAGACAGGGTAGATGTTCCCGACGGTGGGGGTGTCCAGAACCAGGGCCGGGATTCTCCTATATCGCTGCCAAGTGTTGACGCCGGCGTCAAAACTGGCGCGAGCAACGTCGGAATCAACGGACTTCCAGGCCCAGTAATTCTCCTGTTCTTCGGGGGCCAGAACGGCACCAGAGTGCTGTGCGCTGCTCTGGTGCCGAAAGCCGTGGTTGCCGTCTACGCACCGGTGCGGAGCAACATGTCGGCGACCGAACAG
The DNA here is from genome assembly GCF_047496885.1 of Scyliorhinus torazame. Classification (NCBI taxonomy): domain Eukaryota; kingdom Metazoa; phylum Chordata; class Chondrichthyes; order Carcharhiniformes; family Scyliorhinidae; genus Scyliorhinus; species Scyliorhinus torazame. The sequence goes on along the minus strand of NC_092713.1, from coordinate 263,798,769 downwards.
CGGGCCCACACGGAGGGAGATAGGCCCCCTCCAGATCGCGGTCGCCCGCCGATCAGAAGCCCCCTATCGCGGGCCTGGACCCCGTAGAGGTCCCCCCGAAGTCAGATCCCCCCGCCTCCCCCACCAGGACGTCCATGTCGGCCGCGGGTCTGGTCTCCCGCCGGGTGGTACCAGGTTTGAACCACGGCAGCGGGTCTTGGCGGGAGTTCGGCCCGTCGCCCGCGGAGAATTTCAAAGGGGACCTATTTCAGTGGCCCCCGACCGGCACCGCAGCGACCGCGCGGACACGATTGGTGCCGATTCTCCGGCGACCGGGGAATCGGCCGCCCGGCGTCGGAGTGGCATGGCAGGATTCTCGTGCCCCCCCCCCCCCGGCGAATCTCCGACCCGGTGCGGGCTCGGAGAATGGCCCAGATGCTTTAAAAAGTTTGAGGATAGGGGGTAAACCATTTAGGACGGGGATGAGGAGAAATATTGTCACCCAGAGCGTCGTCAGACTGTGCAATTCATTACCAAAGAAAGTAGTTGAGGCCAAAACATTGCATGTTTTCAAGAAGCAGTTAGAAGGGGATCAAAGGGGTGACACGGTGGCACAGTGGTTAGCACTGCTACCTTACAGCGCCAGGGACCCAGGCTTGATTCTGACTTCAGGTGACTGTCCTGTGTGGAGCTTGCACATTCTACTTGTACCTATGTGGGTTTCCTCCAGGTGCTCTGGTTTCCTCCTACAGTCCAAAGATGTGCAGGCTAGGTCAATTGGCCACGCTAAATTGCCCCTTAGTGTCAAAAATTTAGGTGGGGTTACGGGCATTGGCCCTAGGTAGGGTGGTCTTTCAGAGGGTCAGTGAAGACTTGATGGGCCAAATGGCCTCCTTCTGCCCTGTAAGGATTCTATGAGAGGGACGAAGATGGGGTTCGGCTATTGATTTGGATGATCAGCCACAATCATACGGTGCAGGCTCGAAGAGCCGCATGACATCCCCCTGCTCCTATTTTCTATGTTTTTAAGTGCTTTGGGCCATCCAGTAGCCATAAAAGTGCTATATAGATGCAAGTCTATTCCATAATAGAATATTCTTTCTCCTGCCTACTTTCTTAACTAAAGCCTCCAGGACATTATCAAGAAATCTTCTCACTCTTCCCTAACCAATATTTTTTTATTTCCAGTCAAGAAGCACTAAAACTCCTTTATAGGATGTGGAGGCCACCAGGAACATCTAACATCGCTTAGCCGATAGCCAAGCTATCCAATAACCCACACTATTTATGTTGACTCTTCATCCATCAAATCTCAGTGAGGCACGATTGAATCACCCCACCCAGTGTGTGTCTATTTTTTCCCTCGAATCTCTGGAGAATTTTCAAAGGACAAACTAGATACTAAAATGTTTCAGATAAGAATATTCAGAAGAATATGTGCACACTTGTTTATTCATTTAAAAAAAATTATAGTAGTTGCAACTGTGTTATAGCCTAAACTTCTACCTTATCACATTTTATGATCTCCTGAATGAAATAATGTAATTATGTTAAGTTAATTCAGTGATCAAATTTAGAAATGCAACTGAGTTTAAATGTTAAAAATTAAAAGGATAAGTGGAGCACATTTGGTAAATTTCATAATTTAAAATCTTTTTCTCTTCCCCATCCCAATTCAGAAATGGGTGATGTTTCAAATACAGACTTCTTGAATGCCACCAGTGTCTGTGTCTGAAAACCATCCAACTATTCGCTGGCTTCAAATCAAAGTTCCATGGGAATGAAAGAACAGTTTCAGCATGAGACAGCGAGGAGCAATTGAAACATATGCAAATGGCATGTGAGAGAACTGATGCTGTTTGAATGAGCTGGAAAGTTTACATTATGCAAATAGTTCCAATGCACAACAAAACTAGAGTTGTATTCTCCATGATAAAAACGTCGTTTTGCTTTTCACTGTCATGCCTTGTTGGTTCCTAGGGAGTCAGACATTTTCGCATAAGCACGCTCATGAAAAACAGCAAGCGCTTTGCAGTAGACCACTCATGCTAATTGCACCAGCCTCTTTGCTACAATATTGGAATAAAAGGGGCACTGAACTCCTTAAGGACAATGTGGCAAGCAGATTAATTAAATCCAATAATTGCTAGGTGTTCAGCATTCCAGTTTTTTTTCGCTCAATGAGAGAATTAAATGGTCAACCAGAGTTAGAGTGACCAATGGGGTCCGGCATCACAATCCCCAAATGTGGGTTCACAAAACCTGAAGTTGTCAAAGTTCTTTTTCAAAAATGAGAATCCGTTGAGGAGTCCAATACTCTCACTCTTCTACCACTCCTTGTTTGACTGAAACAGGATTTTTTCAATAAGAAAGGACATACTTGCCAATTCCGTGAGTGTTTAACTGTTTATGTGCTGTGACCATAAAATACATAATCAGACAGGTTTTTTGAGGATTAAAAAGGAACAAGATTTGTGTTAATTTCTCTTAACCCAGTCTAAGTAATATAATTTTTAAAACGCTCTGACTTTCACACAGGCACACACATGCACACATGCACACACTTTAGTGTCCAGTAACATTAAAGGGGAATATGGTTTTGAAGTTTGGTGACTTGGCTGGCTGCAAGCTGATCTCCGTGCTTTCAGCATTAAGGCAGTTTGTAGGCGTGGATGGATGATTTATCTGCTCTTCAGGAGATAACAGCTGCAGGATTCAATTCTTTTTAAAACCTCTGTCTGTGGCACATGGAGAGTGAAATCAGTAGGCAGGGTAAAAGACTTTTTATAATAATAATCTTTATTGTCACAAGTAGGCTTACATTAACACTGCAATGAAGTTACTGTGAAAATCCCCTAGTCGCCACATTCCGACGCCTGTTTGGCTGCACGGAGGGAGAATTCAGAATGTCCAAATTACCGAACAGCACGTCTTTCGGGACTTGTGGGAGGAAACCGGAGCACCCGAAGGAAACCCACAAAGACACAGGGAGAATGTGCAGACTCCGCACAGACAGTGACCCAAGCCAGGAATCGAACCTGGGACCCTGATGCTGTGAAGCAACAGAGCTAACCACTGTGCTACTGTGAGGGATGGAGAGAGATAAAGAAAGAAAGAGAGAAAGAGCGAGTGTCTTGCTCCTCCTGTATCTCGGTTTCTGAAGTACATAAAGGCTTGACACAGGACTCTCACTCTCCAACTGCCCAGTGAGAAATATTTGGACAGGTCTAGTGTACTCCAGTTGCAGCTTGATCATGGCTGGATTTTCTCTCTCAGCTAGGTCCCATTATTGAAGTGATTTATGTCTAATGGTTTGTCTCCACCCAGTTGAGTAAACAGGTGATTGTCCGGATGCTTTGCAAATGGGTTAAGCTGCTGCTCCCATTCAAACCCTTTCAAGGCAATTGTTTCTGGCATGGCTTTGCAGACAGGGGTTTGTCTCCATTTCAATGGTTTTGGAATAAGGTATCGTGATGCAAATGTTTAACCATCTTTGACTGTGATTTTATTTAAATGATTAAAGCCATATTCCGAATATGGCTTTAATCATTTAAATAAAATCAGTTCAGTGTTTCCAATTAATAAATTCAAAAATAACTTTTTAAATATGGAGCATGGGCTGTGATTTTTCAGGCATGTCCGTCATGGGCGCAAATCCTGTAATGGCTACAATCTCTCGCAAGAGGCTCAAAACGGGTATTGCACTGGCGAGAACTCCGAACGCGATGTTCTCGGGCCCTCCCCACTAACATAATCAGGTTCATGCACTCATCATAAATTTAAATATGCTTAAACAGCCCAATGCTGTTGTTCCGGAATCCCCCGCTGGCGTAGCCGTCACGCCTTGGTTCAAAAATGGAACCCAGTCATGATGACCAGACTAAAGGGACGATCCTTTAAAACAGAGATGAGGAGGAATTTCTTCAGCCAGTGGGTGGTGAATCTGTGGAACTCTTTGCCGCAAAAGGCTATGGAGGCCAAATCACAGAGTGTCTTTAAAACAGAAATAGATAGGCTTTTGATCAATAAGGGGATCAGGGGTTATGGGGATGAGAAAAATATCAGCCATGATTGAATGGCGGAGTAGACCTCGATGGGCTGAGTGGCCTAATTCTGCTCCTATGTCTTATGGTCTTATGGTCTTATAGCAGGGGCTTGGAGATGAGTACACCCCTGGGAGGTGACGGACATGCTAGGCAGTCCCCTGGCATTGTCCCCCTGCATTCTTTTGATCAATTATCAGAAGATCTGGAGTGAAAACTGGGCTGTGTCTCTGGGAGAAAGACATTGGTTTTCAGTCAGTACCTGGCACTTTGCCATTTTTGGGAAAATTCCGTCCACAAGTTCATAACAAGGTGCATATATCTTGTGAAACGATTGTCAGTTTGGTCATATGCTACTGTCACGTGAGAGTACCTTTAAGATTTGGGTGTTTAAGAAATGTACCTTTAAGAAATGTGTGTTTATCAGTGATGTCAGAGTGTGGGTGGAGCTGGGCTGTCTGTCAGCTTCTAACTTTCTTTTTAGGCTGTTTGCTGCAGGGTGTGTTTTAGTTTTGTTTTCAGAGCTGGATAGCTGCAGTCACAGCCAGAAGGGGTATTAGTTTCTCTTTCTGTAATCCAAAAACTGTAAATCGATCCTTTGGAGATTTAAAACTAATAACTGCTCTCAGTAGTGACTTTAACCTGGTGTGCTTCTGTTTTAAAGGTTTTTTTAAAGTCTTATGGATGTTCAAAGGACATCTTAAGCATTACTTAGTGTTGTATTCTTTGGGGGTTGCATTTGAATTGATGGTTGCTAAGATGTTCACTGTATGTTTTTAAAATGTTAACTTTTGTTCATAGAATAAACATTGTTTTGCTTTAAAAAACACTTTTCCATTTCTGCTGTACCACACCTGTAGAGTGGGCTGTGTGCTCCCCATAACACAATCTATTAAAAGTTGTAGGTCAGGTGAACTCCATGATACACTTTGGGGTTTTCTAACCCTGGCCCATTACACTACTTACACAAGAATACATTGCTTAACTTTGGGTTATTGATATGGAAATGCACATTCTGCTTGGGGAGGAGGGAAGTGGTGACAGGAGAAGTGAATGCATTTGTTAGAGTTTGACAGGGAAACTACTGGGATCCTAATTTCTGAACCATGTGACATGGCCTTATTTGGGGTATGAGAAAGTGTTGTTAGTTTATCAATCTATTCTCATCCTTTGGCAGGTGGTTTTGGCATGCTCAGGAGCAGTCTGTTCATGGTTGATGCCGAAACAGGCTCTCAAGTTCTAAATGGAGTGCATATATTGCACACTCTGCTTGACAGATGTCTTACCCAAATTTCATTTGGGAAATATTACTCCTCACTACAGTGAGGAAGCACACAAGGGGCAATCTATTGTCAATGGATCCAGAAGCTGTTATTTGTTAGATGCTTTCAGTAATTAATTAAAGCCCTTCCGAAGTAAGCTGTGAAATGTGCACCTTGGTTTTCTTAAGTATGACTATAAGATTATCATATTTTGTGAATTTGCATCTGTGTTTTAATCCATATTGCTTGGTTTATTGGTGGAAGAAAATTGCTGACAACCTACAGCCCTCTATATGGATGCGGCTTATATGGATTCAAGGAAGCATCTGATTATGGCAAAGATATTAACTAGTTGAATAAAGGAGAACATTGTTCCATGTACAATGAGATCGTCAGAGGGTAGAAAGCAAAGTGTAGGAATCAAAATATGTTTTCTGCACTATAAAATATATTGTGAATTATATTTCACAAGGGCCTATGTAGGGAACTTTTTTCATTATTGTCTACATAAATTATCTAACTTGTGTAACTGAGGGAATAATATTGACACTTTCTGATTCATATGCATGGCAAAATTGTGGCAAGGATTGTGAAAAACCGCAGGCGGATATGCTAGCAGTCTGGTCACAGATGCATTCAATATAGAAAAATCGCAAGTACTGCAGTTGGAAGTAAGAGCATGGAGATGGGACTACCATTAAATGGTTAGATTTTAAATGGAGTAAAGGAACAGAGACACCTAGTAGTGCAAACACATATTATTGCAAGTAGATACGGCCTTAAAACATCAAATTAAATCCTTGGATTTGTATCAATTGGTACAGAATATTCCAGAAAAAAAAGGTACTAAACGTATAGAAGACTTTAGTTATATCTAGGCATACAGTTGGAGTATTCTCTGCAGTTTTGGGCACTCCACTGTAGGGAAGATATAAAATAATAATAGAAAACTACAGCGCATGGATTCACTGGTAAATTGCCAGAGGTCTCCCGGCATAGTTGCGACAAAAATCAAAACTGGAATCATTAAATGGCCTGCACCTTGTCAATTGTGAAAAGTTCTCATGAATTTGGAAGAATGAACAGCAGATTGGTTTCCCTCCCTTAGTGATAAAACTGCAATTAACCTAGTATACTTGTGTCTTTCTTAACGGTGACACAGAGGTTTGCAGCGCTGCCTCACAGCGTCAGTGACGAGAGTTCAATTCCGGTCTTGGGTGACTGCCTGCGTGGAGTTTGCACATTCTCCCTGTGTCTGTGTGGGTTTCCTCCGGGTGCTCCGGTTTTCTCCCGCAGTCCAAAGATATGCAGGCCAGGTGGATTGACCATGCGAACAAAAATTGACCCTTAGTGTCCGAAAATGTGCAGGTTAAGTGAAGTTACGGGGATAGGGCGGGGGAGTGGGCCTAGGTAGAATGCCATTGGTGCAGACTTGATGGGCCAAATGGCCTCCTTCTGCACTGTATGCATTCTATGAAATATAATATAACATACGCTGACATTTAGCACTGTTTTACTATAACTTGGAATATTAAGAGATGACCTGATATACGTAATATATATATTCAAAGTTAAAAAGGATTATAAGGTAAATAATGATATCTTGTTCCCACTAATCAGTGGGACCATAATGAAAGCACACAAATTTAAAATAAGTACAATAGGAATGAAAGGGGAAATTCAGAAGCATTTGATTATACAGTGACTGTAATTCTCTGCTACAAACTATTATTGAACCAGAATCCATGAATTATTTTAAAAAGAATTTAAACAGTTAATTCAAAAACAGAAATGGTAAATAGTATGGGACGTGGGCATGAGACTGGATTAGATAGTTCATGCGGAGAAAATCACCAACATATTTTTGGTGAGTTAGATCACCCATTTCTGTGCTATAACTGTTCATCATTTAATGACGACAGACAATTTATCAGCGGATCCCAGCAAAATTGTTCACAAATATGGTAATAGACTTGAGGAATCATCAGATGATATTGTAATATGTTCTCGGAGTAGGAAATACAATGGCTACTCTTTAGCTGCTATGTGGGCCTGTATATGCTGATGGACGGCCCGCAAAGATAATGCAAACTCATGTCATTAATACTAATTAGTAATGATACCCGAACAGATCACGCAATGTATTAGGAGTATACCAAAGCCAATGGATGGGATATCCAATGTCAGCGGCTCCAAAAAGATTGCAGTCTGCCCTGAGAGTTCTCTTACTACTAAGCACAATGTCCAGAGCAAAGGTACTGATCAAAAATGAATCCCTGCGCAGTTTTGGGGATCCTTAATCTAGAAGTTCTGTTCAAGAAGATCGTCTAGTTTGGAACCGAGGGCCACATGTTATTATAAACAAGAGCAGCCTGGATGGTAATAACTCAAAGCCTGTGCTCTGAATCGAGGAAATTTAAAAAAAAATTTTGGCTGGTCTGAGTAAAGTTCCCCAGGGGAAATATTCTCACAAGTTGTATTTTTAGAGAAGGCTGCTTTACAATTTTTAAAAATTTGTTCATGGGATGTGGGCATTGATGGCATTTTTATTGCCCATCCCATATTGCCTTTGAAGGTTATGGTGAGCTGCCTCCTTGAACCGCTCCAGTCCACCTCGTGTAGATGCACCCACAGTGCTGTTCAGAAGGGAGTTCCAGGATTTTGACCCAGTGATAGTAAAGGAATGGCGAGATACCAAGTCAGGAAAGTGAGTGCTTGAGGGTAACTTCTGGGAAGTGGTGCTCCCATGTGTTTCTTGTCCTTCTAGGAGATGGGGTCCCAGGTATGGAAGTTACTATCGAAGGAGTCTTGGTGAGTTGCTGCAGTGTCACTTGTAGATGGTACTCACAGGGGTCACTGTGCAGTGGTGGTGGAGGAAGTGGATGTTGAAGATGGTGGCTGGGGTGCCAATCACCCGGGCTGCTTTGTCCTGAATGGTAGCGAGCTTCTTGATGATGTTGAAGCTACACTCTTCCAGGTAAGTGGAGAGAATTCCATCAGATTCCTGACTGGTGCCTTAAGGAAGGTGGACAGGCTTTGGGGAGTCAGGAGTTCAGTTCCACCCTGCAGAATTCCCAGCTTCTGACCTCCTCTTGTCGCACAGTATTTATATGGTTAGTCCTGTTCAGTTTATGGTCAATGGTAACCCCCAGGATGTTGATAAATGGGGGGTTCAGAATTGGGAATGTCATTGAATATCAAGGGACAATGGGTTTTATTGATGGAGATGGTAATTGCCTGGCACTTTGTGACGTGGGGGTTACTTGCCACTTGTGAGCCCAAGACTGGATATTGTTCAGGTCCGTCCTGCTGCATGTGTACAGTGACTGCTTCAGTATCCGAGGTGTTGCGAATGGTGCTGAACATTATGCAATCATCAACGAACATTCCCACTTTTGACCTGATGATGCAAGGAAAGTCATTAATGAAGTGGCTGAAGATAATTGGGCCTTGGACACTATCCTGAGGAACTCCTGCAGCAATGTCTCAGGACTGAGAACATTGACCTCCAACAACCACAACCATCTTCCTTTTTGCGAGGTGTGACCCATGTCAGTGGAGACATTTCTCCCTCATTCCTATTGTCTCCAGTTTTTCTGGGGCTCCTTGATGTCGCTCTCTATCAAATGCTACTTTGATGTCAAGGACAGTCACTTTCACCTCATGTTGGGGCAGCACGGTGGCACAGTGGTTAGCACTGCTGCCTCACGGCACCGAGGTCCCAGGTTCAATCCCGTCTTGGGTCACTGTATGTGTGGATTTTGCACATTCTCCCTGTATCAGCGTGGGTCTCACCCCCACAACCCAAAGATGTGCAGGTTAGGTGAATTGACCATACTAAATTGCCCCTTAATTGGAAAAAAAATAATTGGGTACTCTAAATTTAAATAAAACCTCTCACCTGGGGCGTCATTCTCCGACCCCCCGCCGGGTCGGAGAATGGCCGTTGGCCGCCGTAAATCCCGCCCCCGCCGAAGTCTCCGAAGGGAGAAAAGTCGGCGGGGCGTTAATGGCGCCGCTGCCGCGGAGAATGGCACGGGTCTGCGCAAGGCAGCCGATTTTCGGCCTGCCGATATTCTCCCTTCCGGATGGGCCGAAGTCCCGTCGACGTGATGACCGTTCACGTCGACGTGAATCAAACCTCCTTTTCATCGGCGTGACCCGGTGCTCCAGGCTCACGCCGACCAGCGAGGAGGTGAGTGACGGCCTGGGGGGTTGGCTCTGGGCAGGAAATGGCGTGGCAGCAGACTGATTGCCTGAGGAGAGGTGTGTCTCGGCTTGTGTGTGTGTGCGGCGGGGGTGGGGGGGTGGTTAGAGTAGGCTGGGCTCCGGGGGAGTGCCGGGAGGGGGTCCGTGCCGGGGTGGAGGTTGGGGGTTGTGGAGGGGGTCCGTGCCGGGGTGGAGGTTGGGGGGGGGGTCCGTGCTGGGGTGGAGGTTGGGGGTTGGGGAGGGGGTCCATGCCGGGGTGGAGGTTGGAGAGGGGGTCCGTGCCGGGGTGGAGGTTGGGGGGGGGGTCCGTGCTGGGGTGGAGGTTGGGGAGGGGGTCCGTGCCGGGGTGGAGGTTGGGGGTTGGGGAGGGGGTCCGTGCCGGGGTGCAGGTTGGGGGGGGGTCCGTGCTGGGGTGGGTGTTGGGGGGGGGGTCCGTGCCGGGGTGGAGGTTGGGGGTTGGGGAGGGGGTCCGTGCCGGGGTGGAGGTTGGGGGGGGGGTCCGTGCCAGGGTGGGTGATGGGAGGGCAAATGAGTTGGTTCACCTGGCCAGGTGCCAGCCTCCAACAGTTGGACCCATGCGGTCCATGCCACCTGGCTGGGGGGAGGAGGGGATATGGGCAATGATGACATGTCGTCGTTCCCCTCCCCCCCACCAGGCCGTCATGTTTTCAGACCATCCAGCGATGTTGGCCGCCGTGGTGGCAGCCGCTCATGTCTATGTTGCCCTGGATGAGGAGGAGGAGGAGGAGGAGGAGGAGCTTGCCAGAGAGGCGGCGCAGGCTGCCGCAGAGGGGCAGGCGGCAGCCGACCAGGCTGGAGGGACACCTGACCGACAGGACGAGGAGGGGGAGGAGGACGTCGCGGCCCCACGGCAACGGAGGCACCCGAGGGCGCCCCGTGTGTACCGGCCCCGGCAGTCATACCAGGACCTCACGGACCGGGAATGCAGGAGGAGACTCCGGATGAGCCGGGTAACCGTGGCACACATCTGCCACCTGCTGGCACACCTGTCACCGCGTGGCACTGGCGGGGGACACCCTCTCCCCGTGTCCGTCAAGGTTACGGTGGCCCTGAACTTTTATGCAACGGGGTCATTCCAGGCACCGAGTGGGGACCTGTCCGGCATATCGCAGACATCGGTGCATCGGTGCATCCGGGCAGTGACAGATGCCCTTTATGCCATGGCGCACCGCTACATCCGCTTCCCCGTGGACCGGGCCAGCCAAGATGCCCGGGCCGTGGGCTTCTCTGCCATTGCCGGGTTCCCCATGGTCCAGGGCGCGATCGATGGGATGCACGTCGCCGTGCGGCCACCTGCAGATAACAGGGCCGTGTTCACTAATAGGAAGGGGACCTATTCGATGAACGTACAGGTGGTCTGCGACCACCGCATGATGATCCTGCACGTCTGCGCCCGTCACCCAGGCAGTGTACACGACTCATTCGTGTTGTCGCGGTCATCCATCCCCGGCATGTACGAGGGACGCCATCCCCGGCTGAGGGGCTGGTTGCTGGGCAACAGGGGCTACCCATTGCGATCGTGGCTGATGACGCCTATACGGAGGCCACGCAATGAGGCGGAGAACCGCTACAATGATGCCCATGTAGCGACAAGGGGAGTGATCGAGAGGTGCTTTGGCGTGCTGAAGATGCGTTTCAGGTGCCTGGACCTCTCTGGGGGCGCCCTCCAGTATCGGTCAGATAGGGTCGGCCGCATCATTGTGGTGTGCTGCGTCCTGCACAACATAGCCCAGCAGAGGGGCGATGTGCCGCAGGCAGAGGAGGGCGGAGTGGAGGAGCAGCAGGAAGAGGCCCAGTCCTCCCCAGATGAGGGGGATGGGGGCAATGGTCAGGGCAGACGGGGTAGACACAGACGGGTGGCTGTCCACCGTTACCGGCTGGCCCAGCGGGCACGGGACAGACTGATAGACGCCCGCTTCACTGACTAGATGGGCGTGGGAATCGGGTAGTATGGCCACAGACCGCACACCATGACAACAGCCGACCACCCACACCCCCCACCCATCCACCCACCCAGCACCCTCACCCCCCTCCCCAACCCCACACACCCCACCCGCATGCACACCACCCCCCCACTCCCAATTGCCGATCCACCGGCGGCACAACGGGCCGGGCTCACCCAGTTGCGGGTGGACGCGTGTCTATCGCAGGCCATGGAGAATGATGACAACCCGCCTCCGATGAGCTCCTGGCTCTACATCGTTGGACTATGTCTGACCCATGGCCACAGGACCACCATCCACCCGGACCATCCCTGCATGCGGCTGTGACACTGCAGCGCACGGTCCCGTCCTCTGCCCGGGGGATGTTGATGGCGGCCCAGGGGGAAGGGGGCAGACTCACCTGGGGCTGAGGTAAGACCACCCCTCACACACACACTTGCGCTCAACGTACATGACACCCCCGCACACTTTGGACAGAGCACAAAGGCAGCTTCGGTAGGTGTAACATTGACTTTAATAACCAAAGGAGTTCATGCACGTGCCCTAGCGCCTAAAACTCATCTGTGCCCTGCACCCGTGCCAACTTACTCAGTGTCTAATTGTTTGGCCTTACGGGCCCTTTGACTACGTCTACGTGGTTCCCCAGACGGTACAGCAGAACTGGAGGTGGACTCCTGTGATTCCTGCCCTCTGACACTGGATCCCTTTGGCGGCCGTTTCCTGGGGCGTCCTGGCCTAGATGGGCCAGGCTGCGGCCCGGGCGACTGGGATGGCGAGCTGCCAGCCTGTCCTGCCCGTTGCCCACCCGATGCACCTGGGACGGAAGGGGGGGAGTCCGAGGTGTCGCGGTGTACCGGGACCTCCCCTACAGAGGGAGCCGGGACGGACCACACCACCTCCTCCTCCCTCGGGGTGCCCGATGGCCCCCAGGCCTCTATATGGGTGGGGGATGCGAACGGACTGGCCATCCGACGCGCCCCCGACATCTGGCGCTGCCAGTCCTGGAGGCCCGTGCTGGTATCGACAGGGGTCTGCAGGTTTGCAGCCATGGAGCCCAGGGGGTTGTCGAACCCTGTCTGCGACAGTGCGACGCCAGCTCGCACATGGCCACTGGCGCCGATGCCCTCAGCGATGGCCTGCTGAGACTGGGCCATGGCCTGCAGGGACTGGGCCATGGCCTGCAGAGACTGGGCTATGGCCTGCTGAGACTGGGCCATGGCCTGCTGAGACTGGGCTATGGCGTTGAGCGCCTCTGCCATCTGGCGCTGGCACTGGCTCATGGCCTCCTGTGAGAGGGCAGCCATTTCCTGGGCCACAGACGCCGCCTGCACGGAAGGCCCCAGGCCTCGCAAACCGTTCCCCATGTCTGACACCGTCGCACCCATTGCCTCCACCGCGGACGCCACCCGTGCGGTGTCAGCCTGGGTGGCACGCATGACCGGGACCACTCCCAGCTCCTGGACGCGGGTGGACTCCTCCACCTGCGACCGCAGCCGCCGCAAGCCACCCGTCACCCTATTCGCTCGTCTCCGTGTCGGTGGTTGCATCGGATCTATGTGTGGGTGTGGTAACTGCAGGAACCCGGGATCCATCTGGGCGGCAGATGTTCGCTTGGCCTGGGCTGCCCTCCGACCGCCCGGTCCCTCTACTGCTCCTACCTCCACCTGCTGTACCGGGACGGCTGTGTTGTGCGCACCAGTGAGTGTACCAGACGCCTCATCACTAAAGTGCCCAACCGTGGTGAGTGTTTCTGCGATGGTGGAGGGTGTTGGTGACAGCAGTGGCGTTGTGTCGTGCTCTTCGTCCCACTCTGAGTCCATGGCACTTTGGGGTGGGGGTTCGTCTCCACCCATCCACTCTGAGTCACTGTCCGGTATTTCGTCTTCCCGGGTAGGGGTGTCCTGGGTAGTGCTGTCCCGGGTAGTGCTGTCCCGGGTAGTGCTGTCCCGGGTAGTGCTGTCCCGCGTAGTGGTGTCCCGGGTAGGGGTGTCCTGGGTAGTGGTGTCCCGGGTAGGGGTGTCCTGGATAGTGGTGTCCTGGGTAGGGGTGTCCTGGATAGTGGTGTCCTGGGTAGTGGTGTCCTGGCTCGGATGTGACGGGGGCCTGTGGCTGCCCCCCTCATCGCTGGGTGGTCGCTCCCGCACGTGACGGGGGTGTCGTCTCCCTGTTGCTCCAGGTCTCTCCGTCTCCCGTGGTCTCCGAGGGGCATCCTGCGGGCGTCGCATGCTGGAGGGTTCGGGTCTCTCCGTCTCCCGTGGTCTCCGAGGGGCATCCTGCGGGCGTCGCATGCTGGAGGGTTCGGGTCTCTCCGTCTCCCGTGGTCTCCGAGGGGCATCCTGCGGGCGTCGCATGCTGGAGGGTGCGGGTCTCTCCGTCTCCCGTGGTCTCCGAGGGGCATCCTGCGGGCGTCGCATGCTGGAGGGTGCGGGTCTCTCCGTCTCCCCTGGTCTCCGAGGGGCATCCTGCGGGCGGTCTGCATCTGCGGGGATGGGTGCCTGGACGTTTGGTCCTGTGATACACAATGAAGCATGCATGGTTAGACATCAGGCAGTGATCAGGTGATACGGGAGAGGGGGATATAGGGGAGGGGGGATATGGGGGAGGGGGGATATGGGGAGGGGGAATATGGGGGATATGGGGGAGGGGGGATATGGGGGAGGGGGGATATGGGGGAGGGGGGATATGGGGGAGGGGGGATATGGGGAATATGGGGGAGGGGGGATATGGGGGATATGGGGGAGGGGGGATATGGGGGAGGGGGAATATGGGGGATATGGGGGAGGGGGGATATGGGGGATATGGGGGAGGGGGGGATATGGGGGAGGGGGGATATGGGGGATATGGGGGAGGGGGGATATGGGGGAGGGGGGAATATGGGGTATATGGGGGAGGGGGGATATGGGGGATATGGGGGATATGGGGGAGGGGGGGATATGGGGGAGGGGGGATATGGGGGATATGGGGGAGGGGGGGATATGGGGGAGGGGGGATATGGGGGATATGGGGAGGGGGGATATGGGGGAGGGGGGATATGGGGGAGGGGGGGATATGGGGGAGGGGGATATGGGGGATATGGGGAGGGGGGATATGGGGGATGGGGGGATATGGGGGAGGGGGGGATTTGGGGGAGAGGGGATATGGGGGATATGGGGGAGGGGGGATATGGGGGAGGGGGGATATGGGGGAGGGGGGATATGGGGAATATGGGGGAGGGGGGATATGGGGGATATGGGGGAGGGGGGATATGGGGGAGGGGGAATATGGGGGATATGGGGGAGGGGGGATATGGGGGATATGGGGGAGGGGGGGATATGGGGGAGGGGGATATGGGGGATATGGGGGAGGGGGGATATGGGGGAGGGGGGAATATGGGGTATATGGGGGAGGGGGGATATGGGGGATATGGGGGAGGGGGGGATATGGGGGAGGGGGGATATGGGGGATATGGGGGAGGGGGGGATATGGGGGAGGGGGGATATGGGGGATATGGGGAGGGGGGATATGGGGGAGGGGGGATATGGGGGAGGGGGGGATATGGGGGAGGGGGATATGGGGGAGGGGGGATATGGGGGATGGGGGGATATGGGGGAGGGGGGGATTTGGGGGAGAGGGGATATGGGGGATATGGGGGACGCTCACCCTGCCTGCTCTGACGAGGTCGTTCACCTTCTTGTGGCACTGGGTGCCTGTCCGTGGTGTTAGGGCCACAGCGGTGACGGTCCACTTGGTGTTACCAGCTATTTGATGTAACCTGGGAGGCATCCCTCGAATATTGGTTTTCCCTAATTAAGGCAATTTTGTGGCAGGTTATATCAGGCAGTGGTTTGCTATTTAACTCAAAAGAACTCCAAACAGTTTGCACAGCAATACAAGTGTAGTCTTGCCGGCCCACCATGATACCGCAGTCACATCACAGGGCAGAGAACTCTATAAACTTTGCAAAGGCACTCCTAGAGAAAGAACACGTGTCTGGCACAGACACTTAACTCGCACTCCATCACTGATACAATATCCCAACTGAAATACTGGACAGTTTATTGGCTCGATAAGCTTTTTGATGGACAATCCTACAGCAAGCCAGCTTCTGAGGTTTTTTTTTAATGTGATGTAAAAGAGCTGCCAAATCTCAAAAATAGAAAGGCAGGCTGTACTATAAAGGTAGCGGTGTC
Source organism: Scyliorhinus torazame (assembly GCF_047496885.1). Classification (NCBI taxonomy): domain Eukaryota; kingdom Metazoa; phylum Chordata; class Chondrichthyes; order Carcharhiniformes; family Scyliorhinidae; genus Scyliorhinus; species Scyliorhinus torazame. The sequence goes on along the minus strand of NC_092713.1, from coordinate 263,783,143 downwards.
TTGAAGAAAGGAAGATTGTCAGAATTGAGGCATCGAGGACAGGGAAATGGATGATATTTGAATGCAAGAGCAAGTGATGCCAGATGCTACTTTCCTGCAGTCAAGATTTTTTATAAGATCTACATGTCCTGTAACTTCACATGGGTGGGGATATTATGATGTAGGTTGCATCCTTGTCAAATGTTGCTTTACTTTCCTCTGTCCTGTATGATTGACCAGCACTACTACTATCAGCGACACTGATGAACAGCTAAATGTCAAATTTGAAATTCTTCAGTCAGCTGGCAACCTCCTCATCAGCCTGGTGGAGGACAGTGAGACCGTCACTCAAGCACAGGTTGGAATACTTGTCCATTATGCGCACTTCACCGCAGTTGCACCGGGGTGAGTCACGGTGTCCCCAGCGGAAGAGATTATTGTAGCAGGATCCGACTCCAGTGCGAAACCTGTTCAGTTTGACCCATTTGTCGCGTGCGAGGTTGAAGCCTGCAATTTCCAACATAGGATCACCGACCAAGTGCTGATTCTGAGCTGTGTTTTTGGTGTTGTGCCACAGGCCGGCAGCAGAACTGCCTGGTTCGGGCAAATTGGTCCAGATTGGCCGCCTTCTGATGAGGCGTTTTCCGGGTGGGTGGGCGATGTCTTCTACCAGTGGCAGGTCCGGAGTTTTGCGTCCACTTTCCAACAATCGTGCTGAGCTAGCTACATGACGGATTTGTGGTGACCGAATCTTGCAGAGCGCAGGTAGCCAATTTGTGTTTGCTGACTCAATTACTCCTGAGATGCTTTACACCCAAACCAAACAGTGATCAAATATCAGTATCTTTCTCAAATCACTTCCATTTGGGGCCAGTTTAGCTCAGTGAGCTAGACAGCTGGTTTGTGATGCAGAACAAAGCCAGCAGCGTGGGCTCAATTCCAGTACCGTCTTCTCAACCTTGCCCCTCGCTTGAGGTGTGGTGACCCTCAGGTTAAATCACCATTAGTCAGTTCTCCACCTCAAAGGGGAAAGCAGCCTATGGTCATCTGGAACTATGGCGACTTTACCTTACTCCTGAGATGCTCTTCATATTCTCATTCAGCAGGTCATCTACCAATTTTCAGTGTGCAAAGCTCTTCCAGAAAGAAGCACTGTACTCAGCTATCGAACAGCAGAGAGCCAAGGAGCTGGGTATTAAAGTTCTGGTGTTGGCTCCCCAAGAGCTTCCTGCTAGTTTGCTGATGAGATTGTTGTGAGTCTTCAATTTAGCCAAGACTCTCTGGAGGTGTGGCTTGAACGTCAGTGCGAGGTCCAAAATGACACCAACATAGTTAGGTATAGGGTGGTGTTTGATATGGCTGCAGTTTGGGTAGCGGTCAAGTTCTTGGTGACTTCTTGCATTGTCAATGTGGGAGGCAAATTAAGTGGTTTTGGCAGCACTTGGTATGAGGCATCAGTTTTGACAGTAATGTAAGGTCGCTATTAAGAACACCGTTAATGTCCTTGAAATTGTTCGCTTGGTAAACATAGCAGATATCAAGTGCGTAGAGGAACTTGCAGCTGAATGTGGCTGGCAGGACATTTAAGCACAGGTTGAACAGGGTGGAGCCAGTACTGATCGTTGAGGTAGGCCATTTCGCTACCTCTTCCACGTGCAGACTTTGGGTCGCAGATGGACCCAAAATAGTCTGTTTTGAAGAAGAGAAGTGATGGTATCAACAACCCAGGGTGGTAGAACCCGAGAAAGCTTGACCAGTAGGCCTTTGTGTCACAGAGTGTCGTAGGCTGCAGTGAGATCGAGGTAGATGACTCCAGTTTTCAGGCGCTTTTGAAAGCCATTTTTGATGTTGGTGGTGAGAGCAAGTATCGGATCTTCTCTGCTGTGCTGCTTACAGAATTCAGTTTGGTCTGTGAATAGTGTATCCTCCACAGTTGGTTGGATACGGTGCAAGATGATCCTCTCTAAGAATGTATTACACAAAGATAGAAGAGAAATTGCTCTGTAACTGGAAGCTTATTTAGATCTTTGCCTGGCTTGGGGATTGAAATGATCTTAGCTTTCTGCCAAATTTTTGGCAGTTGTTTCTCTTGGATGATTCTGGCCAGGAATACACAAAACCATTTTGTCACCATGGGTCTTAAGGGAGGGCGCGATCCTCTGGCCACGCTGTACCTTAAAAGCAGCCTGCTGTGGCGCAGAGTGGCCGTTGAAAGCTCCTGGGGTCTACCCGGCTCGCAACACCTCGTGAGATTTAATGCAATCTCAGAAGATGTTGCAAGGTGAATCCTGCCCACAATGGGTAGGATCACTTTTTAGCAAATCTGTATCTTAGAGCAAGGCAGTAAGCTTTACTCTAATGTGCAGATTCCTGATGTACCTGAGGCTTTGGGATTCAATCCCTTTGCCTTGCGACCCTCAGGCAAGTGCCGTTTGGTACGGTGGTGCCCTGATACTGCTGGTGCCAGCCTGGCACCTTGGCAGTGCCACCTGGGTGCCAGCCTGGCAGTGCCAATGTGCCCAAGTGCACTTCCAGCTGGCATATGCACTAGAAAGGTGGGAGGGGACCCCATATTGCATTCCGGCTGAGGGTGGAGGTTGGGGATTCTTTTTGGGACGCGGAGTTCAGGACCCCATTTAAAAATGCCGCCCCGATCACTTGCTGCAACGGGGAGTTCCGGCGAGCGGAGCTCCCCATTGTAAAAGACAGGGCTATGTGCCCCCTTGACCGAGCCTTCCCCGTTCAGGTCCCTTATTCAAACGGAGCTGCTTTGAATAGCCATGTGTTTCGTGGCACTGCAAGTGCCGGGAAACACATGGCTAAATGTGCTCACTCGGGGGCGTCTTAGAATTTACAGTGCAGAAGGAGGCCATTCAGCCCATCAAGTCTGCACCGGCCCTTGGAAAGAGCACCCCACTTCAGCCCACATAAGCTCCACCCTATCCCCGTAACCCCACCTAACATTTTTGGACACTAAGGGCAATTTAGCATGACCAATCCACCTAACTGGCACATCTTTGGACTGTGGGAAGAAACCAGAGCACCCGGAGGAAACCCATGCAGACATGGGGAGAACATGCAGACTCCACACAGATAGTGACCCAAGCCAGGAATCGAACTTGGGACCCTGGCGCTGTGAAGCAACAGTGCTAACCACTGTGTTACCTTGCCACCCTTTTGGGGACATCACACCCTCAGTATAGATTTGGGTCATAACCCACAGCTTTGTCAGGTTTCAGATTGCTGATTGGACTTCAGCTGTGTTTATGGCTTTAGCTGTTTGGCCTGCTCTTGAGTTATTTTCCCTTTTGAAGGCTCTCCAAGCCATAGCAACATTGCACCCATGGCTCACTCTGGTGCGAGCTCTTTACCACCTTTGACAAGATGGCTGTTCACTGCACTCAGCGGGACGCAGCTCCAGCTGGAAGTTGCATGTTGCTGCCCAGCAGTTAGTTGCTGGATCAGTCTCCAACCTTTCCAGCTGGAGGAAGAGCAGTCCAGGTTGTTCGTGAGCTCTTTGCAGTGAGTGCGGGGTGCATTGTGTCATGTTTGGATTGACAGGTTGTGTGTCTAAAATGGTCTATGAATAGAAACAACACTTAAAAGCACTGCAGTCTTTCGTGGTTGCTCAGTTAGATAATTAAAGATATTTATCTTCATTCCTTCTTAAGCCACATTCCTCTGAGACACTAAACTTAACTATGCCCAGGAAAATGAATAAAACTATCGGATGGCAATGTTCTCTTTAAAAGGAGTCCTCAAGACTTCCGGGTGCGGCCATGCAGAGCTAGGTCGCATATTCGGCAGCTCCCGCTTGGAACGGACTTTTGGGCTCTTTTACAGAGCCCCCACGACATTTGTTTGACATTTCCCGGTGTGGGAAGAAGGCTGCAGCATTCCCCTGACAGTGTCCCCCAGGAATGTTGTGTCTTTTGGCTACCAGACCCGGCAGAAACAGTGAAAGATTTGGCTTGAGCTGCAGCAGTAGACGAGGGCCTCTTCCAGCATGCAGGCGGGGGAAGGGCAAGCTTAAAGCTGCAATCTGGCTTGACTCTATCAAAGGTGAATTCTAGCAACAGAGGGAACAACTGTGAAAAGATCTACCAGGGCCATTGAAGAAGCAGGGACGAGGCTTCTGCTGGCGGCCATGGAGGAGGAGGTCGCGCATTCGGCAGCTCCCGTCTGGAGCCGACTCTCAGACCTTTTTCAGGAGTTTCCATAGACTTTTTGGGGCAGACTGGTGAAGCAAACATTGACAACTTCTATGAAACGGACCAGAAGTGTAACGGCCAAAGGAGCGGCACTGGAGCAACGGGAGAAGCGAGGGAAAGAAAACAAAATGGCGGCGGCCAGGGACAAAGGGGAGCTGCAGGAATTTATCAAGCGCTGCTTCGAGGAGCAGCGTGAGGAGATGCGCAAAGAGATGTTGGCGCCTATGCTTTCGGCAATTGAAGGACTCGGGATCACGCAGAAGGCCCACGAAGCTAAGATCCAGGAGGTACAGAAAAGAGTCAGTCAGAACGAGGACGAGCTCGTGGGCCTGGCGGTGAGAGTGGAGCAGAACGAGGCGCTACACAAGAGGTGGGCGGGAAGACTCGAAGACCTGGAGAACAGGTCGAGGAGAAAGAATCTGCGAATCCTGGGTCTCCCTGAGGGAGTGGAGGGGGCTGATGCTGGGGCATACGCGAGCACGATGCTTGAGGCGATGATGGGCACGAAGGCCCCTTCGAGGCCGCTGGAGTTGGACGGGGCACATCGGGTGCTGGCGAAGAAGCCCCAGGCAAATGAGCCGCCAAGGGCGATGGTGGTGAGGATCCACCGGTTCACGGACAGAGAGTGGGTCCTGAGATGGGCCAAGAAGGAGCGGAGCAGTAAGTGGGACAATGCAGAGATCCGAATATACCCGGACTGGAGCACGGAGGTTGCAAAGCGGAGAGCGGGTTTCAACCGGGCCAAAGCGGCGTTGTACCGGAAAGAAGTGAAATTCGGAATGCTGCAGCCAGCGCGACTGTGGGTCACATACAAGGGCCAACACTATTACTTCGAAATGCCTGAAGAGGCGTGGACCTTTGTACAAGCCGAAAAGTTGGACTCTAACTGAGGGTTTGTGAGGGTGGGGGGGATGTTTTGGGGTTTGATGTGTGATGGTTGTTGTATATAGGGGGTCAATCACGCGCAGGAAATGTTACATGGGCTGGGAGAGAGAGAGACAAGGCCGCGACAGGAGCTGCGCCAGAGGGGGCGGAGCGGGCTTTAGAAAGCGCGGGGTTTTTTCCCGCGCGCAGGAAGAAAGGCGGGAAGGCGAAAATAAACAAGGTATTCAAGGCCTTTTATGAAGAGCTGTACAGATCCCAGCCCCCAGCGGGGGAAGAGGGGATGAGATGATTCCTAGATCAGCTGAGATTCCCGAGGGTGGAGGAGCAAGAGGTGGCTGGTTTGGGGGCACCAATTGGGTTGGAGGAGCTGAGCAAGGGTTTGGGGAGCATGCAGGCGGGGAAGGCCCCGGGACCGGATGGATTCCCGGTGGAGTTCTACAGGAAGTATGCAGAACTGTTGGCCCCGCTACTGGTGAGGACCTTTAATGAGGCAAGAGAGAAGGGGACCCTGCCCCCGACAATGTCGGAAGCGACAATTTCTTTGATCCTAAAGCGGGACAAGGACCCACTGCAATGTGGATCGTACAGGCCGATCTCGCTCCTCAATGTGGATGCAAAGTTGCTGGCAAAAGTGCTGGCCACGAGGATCGAGGACTGTGTCCCGGGGGTAATCCACGAGGACCAGACGGGATTTGTAAAGGGCAGGCAACTAAACACCAATGTGCGGCGGGTCTTAAACGTGATAATGATGCCATCGGAGGAGGGAGAGGCGGAGATAGTGGCAGCTATGGACGCGGAGAAGGCCTTTGACCGAGTAGAGTGGGAGTACCTCTGGGAGGTGCTGCGTAGGTTTGGGTTCGGGGTAGGGTTTATCAATTGGGTTAAGCTCCTTTACAGAGCCCCGATGGCGAGTGTAGTGACGAACCGGCGGAGGTCGGAGTACTTTCGACTGTACCGAGGGACGAGGCAGGGGTGCCCCCTGTCCCCCCTGTTGTTCGCATTGGTGATCAAACCATTGGCTATGTCATTGAGGGAGTCTAATAAATGGAGGGGGGTGGTCCGAGGGGGACAAGAGCATCGGGTGTCGCTATGTGCGGATGACTTGTTGCTGTACGTGGCAGATCCAATGGAGGGGATGGTGGAGGTCATGCAAACTCTAAGGGAGTTTGGGGATTTTTCGGGCTATAACATAGAACGATACAGCGCAGTACAGGCCCTTCGGCCCACGATGTTGCACCGAAACAAAAGCCATATAACCTACACTATAGAACATAGAACGATGCAAAAGCTCAATGTCGGGAAGAGTGAGCTCTTTGTATTACAGGCGGGGGACCAAGAAAGAGGGATAGGGGACCAACCGCTGAGGAGGGCGGAGGGGAGCTTTCGGTATCTGGGGATCCAGATAGCCAGGAGTTGGGGGACCCTACATAAACTGAATCTGACGAGGTTGGTGGAGCAAATGGAGGAGGATTTCAAAAGATGGGACATGTTACCGCTCTCGCTGGTGGGTAGAATGTAGTCGGTCAAAATGGTGGTCCTTCCGAGGTTTCTGTTTGTGTTTCAGTGCCTTCCCATCGTGATCACTAAGGCCTTTTTTAAGAGAGTAGGCAGGGGTATTATGGGGTTTGTGTGGGCAAATAAGACCCCGAGAGTAAGGAGAGGGTTCCTGGAACGCAGTAGGGACCAAGGAGGGTTGGCGCTGCCAAACCTGGGGAGCTACTACTGGGCAGCAAATGTGGCGATGATCCACAAGTGGGTTATGGAGGGAGAGGGGGCGGCATGGAAGAGGATGGAGATGGCGTCCTGTAAAGGAACGAGCCTGGGGGCGTTGGTGACGGCACCGCTGCCGCTCTCGCCGACAAAGTATACCACGAGCCCGGTGGTGGCGGCAACGCTAAGGATCTGGGGCCAGTGGAGACGGCACCGGGGTGCAATGGGAGCATCGGTGTGGTCCCCGATCAGGGGTAACCACCGGTTTGTCCCAGAGAAGATGGACGGGGCGTTCCAGAGCTGGCATCGGGCGGGGATTGGAAGAATGGGGGACCTGTTCATCGACGGGATGTTTGCGAGCCTAGGGGCACTGGAGGACAAGTTCGAGTTACCCCCGGGAGATGCCTTTAGATATATGCAGGTGAGGGCTTTTGTGAGGCTACAGGTGAGGGAATTCCCGTTGCTCCCGGCACAAGAAGGTCAAGATAGGGTGATCTCGGGTGTATGGGTCGGGGAGGGCAAGGTGTCGGAAATACACCAGGAGTTGAAAGAAGAGGGGGACGCGCTGGTAGAAGAGTTGAAGGGTAAATGGGAGGAGGAGCTGGGGGAGGAGATCGAGGAAGGTCTGTGGGCTGGTGCCCTAGGTAGGGTTAATTCCTCCTCCTCGTGTGCCAGGCTCAGCCTGATACAATTTAAGGTGGTCCACAGAGCGCACTTGACGGGGGCGAGGTTGAGTCGGTTCTTTGGGGTCGAGGACAGATGTGGAAGGTGCTCAGGGAGCCCGGCGAACCATGTCCATATGTTTTGGACATGCCCGGCACTGGAGGGGTTCTGGAGAGGCGTGGCGGGAGCAATATCTCAGGTGGTGAAAGTCCGGGTCAAGCCAAGCTGGGGGCTAGCAATATTTGGAGTAGTGGACGAACCGGGAGCGCAGGAGGTGAAAGAGGCCGGCATTCTGGCCTTTGCATCCTTAGTAGCCCGGCGAAGGATCTTGCTAATGTGGAAGGAGGCGAACCCCCCCAGCCTGGAGGCCTGGATAAATGATATGGCTGTGTTCATAAAGTTGGAGAGGATTAAGTTTGCCTTGAGAGGGTCTGCGCAGGGGTTCTACAGGCGGTGGCAACCGTTCCTAGACTATCTCGCGGAGCGTTAGAGGAAGGTCGGTCAGCAGCAGCAGCAACCTTGGGGGGGGGGGAGGGACGTCCTGGGAGGGGGGAGGGGGGGGGGAAAGGAGGGACTGCCTGGGAGGGTGGATGAGCAAGATATAACATGAAGGGTTGGGGAAACTGGCACGTACGGGTGAGGGCCAGTGTACAAAGCTGTGTAAATATATCATTTTGCCATGTATATATCTTGCTCTGCGCGATTTCTCTTTTTTTTTTGTTACGGGGGGGGGGGTTATTGTTTGTAAGGGAGAAAAATTGTGTTAAAAAACTTTAATAAATATATATTTTTTAAAAAAGGAGTCCTCAAGCTATCGGTATATTATAGTCAGCACATTAACACTACATTTTTCTTTAAAACGAATGAAGTTGTCATAAACAAAATGTCTTCTCTTGCTTAGACAATCATTTTATCTGGAGATTGCAGATTAGAATTAAATATTTGATTCAAAGTACTGTTCAAATAATTCTTTACAAAAACATTGCAAGTGTATGAAAGTTGGAACATTCTGTGGAGTTGTTAAGCAACCATGACCACCAAATAAAAAAAAAGACAGAATCAAACTAAAATAAAATGCTTACATAAATACAAGGATAATTGGATACCCAGCAGAATAGGAGCACTGTAAAAAGTAACAACAGGATACAAAGAAAGTAATAAGCTCACATTTTAAAAATCCTCCCGAGGAATATAAAAACCAACAGTAATATATTAAGAAAAAGATTACAATAAAGAGGGATGTGAGCCCAATAAGTACTGACACAGCTAATAGCATGATGGACAATAAATAAATGGCAGGCTAGTTAAGTGAAAACTTTGCACCCACATTGTGACTGTACAAGGAACTTAAAAAATAAATCAAATGAAGAAATTTAGTGAATTTAATATAAAATGGTTATAGACTTAATGTCGACAAATCTCCAAGACTTGATGATTTCCACACTTGCACATTAAAAGGCATAAAAAAGGACATTCTGGATTCTGCCCAAACAGGTGCCGTATTGAGGCGACTAAGGGCTTTTCACAGTAACTTCATTGCAGTGTTAATGTAAGCCTACTTGTGACAATAATAAAGATTATTATTAATAATCTTAATGAGTGTCACATGTAGGCTTACATTAACACTGCAATAAAGTTACTGTGAAAATCCCCTAGTCACCACATTCCGGCGCCTGTTCAGGTACACTGAGGGAGAATTCAGAATGTCCAATTCACATAACAGCACATCTTTCAGGACTTGTGGGAGGAAACCGGAGCACCCAGAGGATCCCATGCAGACACAGAGAGAACGTGCAGACACCGTACAGACAGTGAACCAAGCTGGTTCCCTGGTGCTGTGACGCAACAGTGCTAACCACGTCCGGCCTACCACCCATTAAATTGATCTGGAATTTAAAAATAGAATATCAGTGATGGTGAGCATGAAACCACAAGATTGTTGTAAATGAAATCAATGCATATCGCAAAAAGGCAGCAGAGGTACTGTGTAGTCAGCAGAGAGAAAAAGCGGATTGGATTTGTGAGCTACTACAGCCAGGTGCAAGGGGGAGATGGTCTATAGGCGAAGAGAGCATCCTACAGCCATCTAAGGATCCCAGAAGTTCCATCCTGGCAAGGCCATGGGGAAGAATAATCATCAGAACAGGAGGGCCGACCTGTGCTGGATTGTTCTTTGGGAGGATTTAAAGAATTCTCCCCAAACTGAGGGAACCACTAGGAAATAGTCACTTAAAATTACTGCTCAGCAAAATGAGGGTGTGGGAATCCAATGGAAGATGAGAACAGCTGTGAGCAGTTTGTATTAACGACTGTGATTCTATGGAGAGTGCAATGGATAATACGCATAAAATGGAGGTAAAGTTTTTCTCTGTAGTTGAAAGTATGAGTAATTTACAAAAAGAAAATAGTGTTTAGATTATGAAATTTATTTCATCGTTTGTTACAGTAAAAGTTCTAAATGTGAAATTTTGCCATGTCATACCTTCAGCTGGTCGCTGGAAATGCGAACCTCTTTTTAAGTTATCAATCTCTACAGAGATTGTAGTAACCCACAGCAGGAATAAAGGGAATATTCAGATTTACTATATGGTATTTTCAGGGATATGTTCTGGGGCCTCAGCTTTTCATTGTTTAGATTATTTCATTGTTTAGATTAGATAGCACAATGGTTAGTGTTGTGTTATGCTGCTTCGGATAACACAGGCTGCTACTTGATGCAGTCTTAACTAAAGGATGCTCCAGACTCTGAAGTGAGTTCAATGTGTTTATTGAACTATTAACACAGTTCTCAAATGAGTTTGACTCTCTGGTAATCTAACTGTAGTAACTCAGTCTAACTGTACCAGCTTGCTCTAAGCCACGTGCTGGGGTGTGATGCTGCTGATCAATCCTGTCTAACTCTCTAGATGTCTGTCTGTGGAAAGAGGCAGGGTGTGAGTGCCTCATCCCTTTTATAGTGTTTATGTCATGCCCCCTTGTGGTGATGCCATCTCTGAGTGTCCTGACTGCGCATTGGTTGTGTCCTAGTCTGAGTGTTCATTGGTTGCATGTTTGCATATCATGACAGTTAGTACTGTTGCTTCACAGCACTAGTGACCTGGGATCAATTCCCGGCTTGGGTCATCATCTGTGCGGAGTCTCCATGTTCTCCCGTGTCTGCATGGGTTTCGTCCGGATGCTCTGGTTTCCTCCCACAGTCCTAAAATGTATGGGTTAGTTGGATTGGTCACGCTAAATTGCCCTGTAGTGTCCAAACGTTAGGTGGGTTTGCTGAGTTACGGGGCTAGGGGGGAATTGTGGGCTTAGGTAGTGTGCTCTTTCAGGGGCCAGTGTAGACACGATAGGCCGAATGGCCTCCTTCTGCACGATAAATTCTATGATTCTATGATTAAGTTGGATGACGGCTCAGAGAGGTATATGTTCATGTTTACAAACAATGCTGTGGTAGGAGGCAGAGTAAGTTGTAGAAAAGAGAACAAAGGGGATAGATGGATTAAGTGATTGAGGAAACTACAGCTGATGCAATCAATATGGAGATGTGTGAAATTAATGTTGGGGGCACTTCAACCAGCTTAACATAAAGTTAGAAAATGCTCCAGGGAAAAGTCTCTAGTATTGAGTTTTACTTCCAGCCAGACAGTCAGAGAAGGCGCCACTTGATTTCTTGCCCATATGTCTCTGCGAGATTCCTGGCCAATTTTAACATCTGGACCTCATTAACATCTTCCTGGCTGACGGCCCACCTGTGAAGTGCACAAAGAGGCAGCTGGTTGGCAGCTAGCAGGTCGCATTGGGCAGGTTGCTTTCGAGGCTGCCTGCTGGCACACATTCGGGTGGGAATGGAAATGTTTGTTGAGGTGTGGCAAACACGAACGGGGTTGGGGGAAATATAGACTGGCACTCTTCTGTAGGACTTTGTGTGGGGGCGGGCAGCAATGCTGCTTCTCCAGGCTCCATAAATATATATCCTTTTACCTTTGAGTTTCCAGGTGATTCCATTCGTCAGAAGCGATTATGGTTGTTGCTCCGCCGGGGAGATGTTACAATTTCTTTGATTGGATCCTGATGGGCATATATTAATTAGGTATCTGCATGTGTAAAGTGGACTCCTCAACTGCCCGGTGTTTAAATTGTCAAAGGAGGTTATCAAAGTGGGAAAAAGAACCATTCAATGTAAAATCTTGTTCCACTTTATTTTCTACAAAATGAGGAAGTTAAAATATTCACCTTTGAGCTTGTCGATTTAGTGCACAAGTGCCCATACATTTATCATTCAGCCAACAAAGGCTTTCATATATCTGGGGCAATTTTAACTGTAAATGCCGAACAAAAGTCGAATAGGCTAGACAGTAAGAGCTACGCATGCCACAAATCCATTTGGAGTCACTGCAAGCTTTTTTAACCTAGCCCACTCTGCGGGTAGCAACGACACCCACTCGAAGCTAACAGCTTGTGCAGGATGGGTCCAGGTGACATCATCAGATCCGGACGACACATTTACTAGCAAGTCAGAGTAGGAAACAATGGTGAACTGAGGCTAGCGGAGTTCCCAAAAACCTAAGTTTAAAACTTATTGCACTCCAGTTCCTCCTGGCTTAAAAGAAAGCTTGAGAAAGTTTATTTTTAAACTAACTAACTTGTTCTCCCTGTGGCCAAGATACTGCTGTAAACTTGAAGATTTGTAAAAGAAAATGGGCTGAAATTTTGTGAAGGAGACATGAAAAGTGAGTTGGAAAGTTCCTGACTCTGCAGAGCAATTTCCTTCAAGGTGGTCCCCGTCTGCCATATTTTAATTCTGGGGAGATGGGGCAGGATGGAGTCAGACCCCTCACCTCTGGAGGCAGGCCCGATGTCGTCAGGATAGCATTCTGGAACATCTATCCAATCTAATCATAATTGTCAGGCCTTCAGCTCTCACCAACACGACCACCCCCCAGACATCCCCATCAGGCTCAGCCAGGTATTCATAACGACGCCTTCTGGCAACTGCATCAACAAAATCAGGTTGACCTGATGGTTTCTTTATGAATGCCTGGCTGAGCTCCATGCATAGATAATCCATTTAGATCTCAGCAAAAAATGCATTTTTTGCTACAGAGGTGACAGCGGAGGAGGCAATAGGGGGAAAACTTTTCGCTGGTTGGAGTCATACCTGGCACAAAGGAATATGGTTGCAGTGGTTGGAGGTCAATCATTTCAGCTACAGGACAACACTGTAGGAGTTACTCAAGCCCAACCATCTTCAGCTGCTTCATCAATTACCTTCCTTCCATATTAAGGGCAGAAGTGAGGATGATGACTGCACAATATTCACAACTCCTCAGATACTGAAGCAGTCCATGTCCAAATGCAACAATATTCAGGCTTGGACTGACAAGTAGCATGTAACACTTGCACCACACATGTGCCAGGCAATGACCATTCCCAAAAAGAGAGGATCTAATCATTGCCCCTTGACATTATCATCACTGAATCCTCCGCATTCAACAGCCTGCAGGTTTCATTGGCCAGAAACTGAACTGAACTAGCCATATAAATACCGTGGCTACCATAACAAGTCAAAGGCTCGGAATTTTGCAGTGAGTCACTCATCTCCTGACTCCCCAAAACTTGTCCACCATCTACAAGGCATAAGTCAGGGGTATAATGGAATACTCTCTACTTGCCTTTGTCAGTATTGCTCCAATAACACTCAAGGAGCTTGCCACCATCCAGGACTAAGCAGCCCACTTGATTGCCACCTATTCAACAAACATTCACTCCCTCCACCACTGATGAACAGTGGCAGCCGTGTGCACTATCTACAAGATGCACTGCAGTAACTGACCAAGGTTCGTTAAGCAACACCTTCCAAACCTACGACCACTACCATCTAGAAGGAGAGGTGCAGCAGATACCTGGGGACACCACCACCTGGCGATTCCCTTCATGTCACTCAGCATCCTGACTTGGAAATATATTGCAGTTCTTTCACTGTCATTGGGACAAAATCCTGGACTTTTCTTCCTAACAGCACTGTGGGTGTCCCCACACATCAGGGACTGCAGTGATTCAAAAAGGCAGCTCACCAGCACCTTCCAAAGGATAACTTGGGATGGGCAATTAATGCTGGCTACTCCAGCGACGCACACATCCTGTGAAGGAATTTTTAAAGACTTTAATTGACACCTCCATTATCTTGTAATCACCAATCCTTTCTTTGAGTGTTTTTTTACAAAATATTAAGAGGTCTGAAGTGGATAAATGCTTCTTTCTGGCTTTAATATGTGAATGGCTGCATTCGATTGACAGATTTATGAGAAGGTAAGATGACCAATGTATTGCAATGGGAATGATAAATGACTGTTTGCTTTTGATTGGCCAATTGGTATTTGGGTTCCCCATGGTTCACCACTTCTCTGAGAGGCCATGAACTATGAGAGCTTACGGATGGACCCACTCCACTAAAACTGCAGAGGCATTTGAACTACCCAACTCTGCAATGAAGCCAGCAGGGGTGGGAGTGCTGGGTGCACTCATCCCTTTTGCCGTGTGTTGACGGAAATTGCTGGCAGTGGGAATTTTAAAAAAATCAAGGGATATAGGCTTTGCTGCATAGGTAGCATTTATTGACCATCCATAATTCACCTTGAGAAGGTGGTTGAGAGCTGTCTTCTAGAACCGCTGCAGTCCATTTGGTGTAAATGCGCACACAGTGATGTTCGGGAGGACCTTGCAGGATTTTGACACAGGAACGGTGGTATATTTCCATGTCAGGATGGTGAGGGTCTTTCAGAGGAACTTTCAGATGACTACTGCCCTTATCCTTCTAGTTGGTAGTGGTCGTGGGTTTCAAAAGTGCTGTCTAAGGATCCTTGGTGATTTCCTGGAGTACATCTTGTAGATGTGTCGGTGGTGGAGGGAGTGACTGTTTGCGTATGGGGGTGCCATTCAAAGGGCAGCTGTGTGCTGGATGGTGTCAAGCTTCTTCAGTGTTGCAAGTGGAGACTATTCCATCACGCTTTTTACTTGTGTCTTGTTGAATGTGGGCAGGCGTTGGGGAGTCAGGAGGTGAGTTACTTGCTGAAGGATTCTTAGACTTTAACCTGCTTCTGTAACTACAGTATTTATAGGGCGGGATTCTCGACGGCGTGGATGGGCTGCTGGGAGTACCAATTCTGGCCCCTACAGGGTGCCAGCATGGTGCTGGAGCGGTTCACGCCGTTTCAGCCTCCCATTCCAGCATGTACCATGCACCGCGCCAACCCGTGCATGTGCGGTGGCCTCCCTCAACGTGCTGGCCCCGGCGCGGGTGTTCAGGGGCTGGCGTGTAAGAAAATAGGCCCGGGGAGCAAGTGGCCGACCCGCCAATCGGTGGATCTGATCGCGGGCACCCCCCGGGGTCGGAGCACCCCCCACCCCCCCGCCCCCACAGGCCGCCCCCTGACCCTGCGCGCAGAGTTCCCGCCGGCTGTGCGATCAGGTGTGGATGGCGCCGGCGGGACTCTGTCTTTTTAGAGCGAACGCTCGGCCCATTCGTGCCGGAGAATCAGTGGCCCAGCCGCGTACAGCGGTCCGCGACAGGCGCCGCGCCAGGCGCCGCGCCAAACGTGCCGGCGCCCATGGCGCCAATTCTCTGCTCTGAGGCGAATCGCGTGCCAGTGTCGGGGCGGCGTGGCGCAGTTGCGGGGATTCTCCGGCCCGGCGCGGGGCTGGGAGAATCCTGTCCACTAGGTTAGTCCAGTTCAGTTTCTGGTTCAGAAAGTCGATAGTGGGGGATTCAGTGATAGTATTGCCATTGAATGTCAAGGGCGAAGGCTAGATTTTCTCTTGTTGCAAATGGCACTTGTGTGGCATGTATGTTACTTGCCACCTGTCAGCCTGTAGCGCACAATGAGTTACGCGAGACGAGAAGCGATGAAGTCAATCTAGGCTTTATTAAGCGAGACTTGTCCCCAGCAGCTCAGCAACAGAATGAGGCTGTGGGGGGAAGCTCGAGCTCTTATACTCCGCCTTCAGGGCGGAGCCAGAAGTCGTCAGATCCAACCAGGACCCGGGACCTGTCAGCCAATAGCCTCTCGGCTTCACAGGTACCACATTACCCCTAATACATACCACCATATTCACCCCTTGTTAAAAGGAACCCGGCGGGGTGGTGGTTCGCATGGTGGTAAGGGTTTACAAGGCTGGCCCTGGAACAAATTTTGGACTGTGTTAATACAGCTTTAGCCCTACAGTGGGCTATGTACAAGTTTGTGAGAACTATTTACAATACGAGCAAAAAAACATTTTTGTTACAACAACATTCTTGCTTTTCTTGGTGTCACGCGGATTCCACGAGTCGAGCGGGCGGTCTGGTCTTCCTCGTTGATTGCCTCAGCCCCGGTGGTGGTGCAGGTGCTTGCTCAGGCGTTGTCGTCTCCGGGAGTGTTTCGCTGTTTGTTCCTGTTTTACTCCTGGGGGGGGCACGGGAGGAGGACCGATCCCCCCGGGAAGGGGGCGGTAGCGGGGTGCGCCGGTGGCAGGGAGGGGGTGATCGGTGTCGGGGGTGTCAGTGTGTTGCCGGTGGGCGCCAGGTCCCGCAGGGAGACTGTGTCCTGTCGGCCGTCGGGGTACGCCCGCCACATAGGCGTACTGCGGGTTCACGTGGAGAAGGTGAACCCTCTCGACCAACGGGTCCGATTTGTGTGCCCGCACATGTTTCCGGAGCAAAATGAGTCCTGGGGCCGCCAGCCAGGTCGGCAGCGACGTTCCGGAGGAGGACTTCCTGGGGAAGACAAGGAGGCGCTCATGAGGCGTTTGGTTAGTGGTGGTACACAGCAGCGACCGGATGGAGTGGAGAGCATCCGGGAGGACCTCCTGCCACCGGGAAACTGGGAGATCCCTGGACCGTAGGGCCAGTAGGATTGTCTTCCAGACCGTGCCATTCTCCCTCTCTACTTGCCCGTTCCCCCGGGGGTTGTAGCTGGTCGACCTGCTCGAGGCTATGTCCTTGCTGAACAGGAACTGGCGCAGCTCGTCACTCATGAAGGAGGACTCCCTGTCGCTATGGATATACGCGGGGAAACCGAACAGTGTGAATATGGTGCCAAGGGCTTTAATGACTGTGGCCGCTGTCATGTCGGGGCAGGGGATGGCGAAGGGGAAACGGGAGTACTCGTCTATTCCAGGAGTACATTCCGGGACGATACAAGATCTCATAATTGTAGGTGGAGAGTTTGATCCTCCACCTTAAGATCTTGTCATTCTTAATTTTGCCCCACTGTGCATTATCGAACATAAAGGCTACCGACCGTTGGTCGGTGAGGAGAGTGAATCTCCTGCCGGCCAGGTAATGCCTCCAATGTCGCATAGCTTCCACTATGGCTTGGGCTTCCTTTTCCACTGAGGAGTGGCGGATTTCTGAGGCGTGGAGGGTCCGGGTGAAAAAGGCCACGGGTCTGCCCGCTTGGTTAAGGGTGGCCGCCAGAGCTACATCGGATGCGTCGCTCTCGACCTGGAAGGGGAGGGACCCGTCGATGGCGCACATCGTGGCCTTTGCGATATCCGCTTTGATGCGGCTGAAGGCCTGGCGAGCCTCTGTCGACAGGGGGAAGGTAGTGGACTGTATTAGCGGGCAGGCCTTGTCTGCGTACTGGGGGACCCACTGGGTGTAATATGAAAAGAAGCCCAGGCAACGTTTCAGGGCTTTGGAGCAGTGGGGGAGGGGGAATTCCATAAGGGGGCGCATGCGTTTGGGGTCGGGGCCTATTACTCCATTGCGCACTACGTATCCCAGGATGGCCAAACGGTTTGTGCTAAAAACACATTTTTCCTCGTTATATGTGATGTTCAGGGCGTTAGCGGTCTGGAGGAACTTTTGGAGGTTGGCGTCGTGGTCCTGCTGATCGTGGCCGCAGGTGGTTACGTTGTCTAGATACGGGAACGTGGCCTGCAACCCGTGCTGGTCAACCATTCGGTCCATCTCCCGTTGGAAGACCGAGACCCCGTTCGTGACGCCAAATGGGACCCTTAGGAAGTGGTATAGCCACCCGTCTGCCTCGAAGGTGGTGTACTTGCGGTCACCTGGACGGATGGGGAGCTGGTGGTAGGCGGACTTGAGGTCCACGGTGGAAAAGACCTTATACTGAGCAATCCGATTGACGATGTCGGATATGCGGGGGAGAGGATACGCATCTCGCTGCGTGTACCTGTTGATGGTCTGACTATAGTCTATGACCATCCTTTGCTTCTCCCTGGTCTTTACGACTATCACCTGGGCTCTCCAGGGACTATTGCTGGCCTGGATTATGCCTTCCTTCAGCAACCGCTGGACTTCAGACCGAATAAATGTCCGGTCCTGGGCGCTGTACCGTCTGCTCCTAGTGGCGACGGGTTTGCAATCCGGGGTGAGGTTTGCAAACAAGGACGGCGGATCAACCTTGAGAGTTGCGAGGCCGCAGATAGTGAGTGGGGGTATTGGGCCGCCGAATTGGAATGTTAGGCTCTGAAGGTTACATTGGACGTCTAATCCCAGTAATGTGGGCGCGCAGAGTTGGGGCAGGACGTAGAGCCTGTAGTTCTTAAACTCCCTCCCTTGCACCGTTAGGTTTGCGATGCAGAACCCTTTGATCTCCACTGAGTGGGATCCTGCAGCGAGGGAAATCCTTTGCGTGCTTGGATGGATGGTCAGAAAACAGCGTCTTACCGTGTCTGGATGAATAAAACTTTCCGTGCTCCCGGAGTCGATCAGGCACGGCGTCTCGTATCCGTTGACCAGCACCGTTGTTGTCGTCGTCTGGACCGTCCGGGGCCGCGATTGATCCAGTGTCACCGAAGCCAATAGTGGTAGTAGTGTTGCGGTGTCTTCTTCGGACCTCGTGGAGCCGTCGATGCTGGGGTCCTTTGTTGTCAACCAAGATGGTGGCGTCCATGAATCGCACGAGGCCGGGGGTGGACAAAATGGCCGCCCCCATGGGTCGCACGTGATCGGGGGTGGACAAAATGGCCACCCCCATGAATCGCACGTGGCTGGGGGGTCACAAGATGGCGGTGCCCATCCTCCCCTCGTGGTGCCCGGGACCCAAAATGGCGGCACCCGCGGGTCGCACATGGGGAGCTGGGGGGGGGGTTGGGGGGTGTTTAGGATGTGCTGTCCTCGTTCTTCTCCGGGGATTGCGGCGACCCCCCGGGACCGGCACACTGCCGCGAAATGGCCCTTTTTGCCGCAGCTTTTACAAGTAGCTGCGCGGGCCAGCGCTGCCGGGGGTGTTTCACTTGTCCACAAAAATAGCAGCGGGCCCCCCCGGGATGGTCTGGCGCTTTAACCGCACAAGCTTGCACGGGGGGGGGCGGTGCCGGGGAGTTGGTCACGACGGGGGTCCACGGAACCCAAGGGGCTGCCGCGCGGTCGGGGCCGTAGGCGCGGGCGTTTTGCGAGGCCACATCAAGGGAGGCTGCACGGGCCCGTGCCTCTGAGAGTCCTAGCAACTCTCTTTCTAAAAGTCTTTGACGGATTTGGGGAGAGTTCATACCTGCCTCGAATGCATCACGAATTAGCAGGTCCGTGTGTTCGATCACGTTCACCAGCGGGCAGTTGCAGCCTCGTCCCAAAATTAGCAGCGCTCCGTAGAATTCCTCGAGCGATTCTCCGGGAATTTGCCGTCTCGTTGCGAGTTGGTGGCGCACGTAGACCTGGTTTACGGGCCGAACGTAGATGCCCTTCAGCAATGCGAGCGCCGTCGTGAAATCCTCTGCGTCTTCTATAAGCGAGTAAATTTCTGGGCTTACCCTCGAATGCAGGACCTGCATTTTCTGCTCTTCCGTGATCCGGCCGGGGGCCGTTTGGAGGAAGCCTTCAAATCATGCTTGCCAGTGTTTGAATACGGCTGCCGAGTTCGCTGCGTGGGGGCTGATCCGCAGGCACTCCGGGGCGATCCGGAGCTCCATAGTATTTTAAGCTCGCTTAATAAATTGTAGCGCACAATGAGTTACGCGAGACGAGAAGCGATGAAGTCGATCTAGGCTTAATTAAGCGAGACTTGTCCCCAGCAGCTCAGCAACAGAATGAGGCTGTGGGGGGGAAGCTCGAGCTCTTATACTCCGCCTTCAGGGCGGAGCCAGAAGTCGGCAGATCCAACCAGGACCCGGGACCTGCAGCCAATAGCCTCTCGGCTTCACAGGTACCACATTACCCCTAATACATACCACCACACAGCCCAAGCCTAGATATTCTCCAGATTTACTGCATTTGGACATGAATCCCAGTCCCACCCACCATTTTTAATTTCCTCCTTAGCCGGCCTAACTCAGCACAAATTGGGGTGTATGAGATAAACTGGCTGGCCTCATTGGAATGCAACATTGTTAATTAATTGAGGTCCTCACTCTTCTTGGGCAGACAGCCATCCCGTGCCTGATTTTAGTCCAGTTAAAATGGTAGAGATTGCTGGGAATGTAGACTAAACCCCTTGTCATTTTTGCCCTTGCACAAATTGATCCTGCTGTATGGGAGTGTATCTGCTAAGGTTTAGCACCATGGTCAATTAAATGAAATCATAGAATTTACCGTGCAGAAGGAGGTCATTAGGCCCATCGAGTCTGCACCGGCCCTTGGAAATAGCACCCCACTTACGCCCACAACCGTAACCCAGTAGCCCCACCTACCTTTTTGAACACTGAGGGCAATTTAGCATGGCTAGTACACCTAACCTGAACATCTTTGGACTGTGGGAGGAAACCGGAGCTCCCGGAGGAAACCCACGCACACACGGGGAGAACGTGCAGACTCCACACAGACAGTGACCCACGCTGGGAATCGAACCTGGGACCCTGGAGCTGTGAAGCAACTGTGCTAACCAATGTGCTGCCGTGCTGCCCGCACTGTGCTACCGTGCTGAAGATCTTCTTTGTTCGAAAATTCTGACTCAAATGATCATTGAGATGTTAGCCAAATATGGTACAATGTAAAAAAGCTTTTTGACCTTTTCATGGTCTTTGGTGTTTCTGTCCAATCTAATCCAAATGAAAAATGTTAAAATACTTGGACTGCTCCTTAATTGTGCTTGAATAATTAAGGTTAATGAAATGTTCGCATTCGCCCTAAAGATAGGCTGCCTCAACACTAACAAAAGGGGATAATTGTGATGTTCACAAAATGAGGCCAAAATGAAGTGAAAAATACTGTGGTATGCCACAGCTCTATTCAGAACAAGCTGGTAGGCTGAGCCACATCAAAGTGGAGTCAGTCGATTGTAAAAGGACTGAGCAGCAGTCAACATTATCCATTGATCATGTAATTTGTCTCAACAATGCATGCATCTTCAGAGGATTGATACTCATTTATTTCATACTTTTTAAAACAGCGTTTTGCTCTTCTTGTATTGTTGCTAACTTTTGGTTGGTTCAATTGACTCTGTTTTATAACCTTTGCTCTCGAGTCGCCAGGTATCTTTATGATACCGCCATGAGGTTCAAGTTCAAGTAATGATCAATAACTCAATACACCGATTAGTAAGATTCAAATCAAAGCACATTTATTATACACAGTAATCGCTACTCATGCAGAAATTCTACATCTAAGCTACTTCTACGACTAACAGGCCTATACTTAGCTTTGGACTGGCCCACCAGGTCAGGGGAACAAATGGCCTTTCGTTCGGGTTCTGAGCCTGCGGGATTCGAAGTTGGTACGGATTGGTAGCTAGGAGCGCCTATCTCGTAGCGAGCGTTGACTTAAGACTTACTGGATATCGGCGGCAGTTGAACCGGTCACGTTCAAGGTTGGTTTGCGTTGCTGAGTGACCCGGTCAAGAAGAACAATTTGAACTTAGGGGCTTAACTTAATAGTCCCCAGGGGCTTCCTGCCTTTCGGGACGGACCCTGTACCTGGTTCCAAGTGATTGGACTTCGTTCCAATCGCTTGGTTCGATTTCTCCAATACTGGAGCGGTCTTGGCTTCAGAAGTGAAGCCAATAGACAAGCTTATTCTAATTTTGCTGCGACCTCTCTGTCTTATGAACAAAGTGGCATATGACTGTTGTTTTATGATTGACACTGGAACTTAATTATTGAAGCATCAATTGATCAGTTTCAATTACAAAGGTTAACAATTGGGTTAATAAAAACACAAAATGATGGAAGTACCAAGCAGGTAAGGCTGTATCTTTGTGGGGAGAAGAACAGTTAATGGTTCAGCACTCACATTGTTTCTGCCTCCACAGATGCTGCTGGACCTGCTGAATATTTCCAGCATATGCTGCTTTTATTTCAGATTTACATTTGTAGTGGCTTGTCTATTGGCTTCACTTCTGAACTGAGGAATGGTTCGTTGCTTGATCCTGATATTTGTTTCTAACCTCAGATTTGTGCCTTCGCCTATTTCCACTTTGGTCACATCGCTCAACTGTGCTCCTGCCTCAGTTGCTCTGTTGTCGCAGCCCTCATCCATTGCTTTGTTATCTCTGGACTCAACTAGTCCAACACGCTCCTAGCTGGTCTTCTACATTCTATCGTCTGTCAGCTTGAAGTCAGCTTGAGGTCTGCTGCCTTACCTCGCAGCAAGTCCTGTTCTCCTCTCACCCCCTGTGCTCACTCATTGACCTCAGCTCCCAGTCAAGCAATGTCTTGATTTTAAAATTCTCATCTTTGCTGGTTGTCTTTGTTGTAGTGTTTTGCCTTTGTATTAAAGATAAGGCTATCATGTTAAATTTATTAAAATTATAAATAAGTTTGATTGTTTTGAAAAGTGGTTAATTTTGCGTCCAATGTAATTGTTCCCTCTGGCTCGAGATATAGGGCTGGATTCTCCGATTCCAAGGCTATGCCCGGAGGAAGTGTCTAGTCTTATAATGAAAAGGTCTGTGTCACCCCTGCACTGATGCTCGGTGGGGAGTTAGCAGCCGCGCAGTGTTCCCAACAGAAACAGCCGGAGAATTGCCGGGTCCGTGGCCGCGCATGCACACGGCGAAAACCTGCAGCATTCGCGCCATACAATATGGCACCGGCCGCACACGGACCCGGCCTGCCAGATAGTGACCTCCTGTAAGCCCCCCTTGCTATCCCCGGATCACCCCCACTAGTCCCCCAGCCCCCGCCGAAGCCCCCCCAGCCAGCGAAACGGCTCCGACCCCCCCAACTGTGGCGGCGCTGGACACAGTTCGCAGCCACCACGCGAGATTGATGAAAGCTCAGAGCACACGTGCCCCATGCCGTCGGGAAGTCGGCCCATCAGGGGCGGAGCATCCGAAAACAGGCGCCGCCCCTGATGTCGGCGTCAAAAGGGAATCTCCGCCCGACCGCCGAATACAATTTTGGCATCGGCAAGCTGTGAATTCCGCCCATAATCTCTTGAACAACTGTTTGCTCACCACAGAATCACAATGCTAAATTTACATAGCTAAATGCTACAGTTATCATAGAATTTACAGTGCAGAAGGAGGCCATTCAGCCCATCGAGTCTGCACCGGCTTTTAGACAGAGCACCCTACCCAAGCCCAGACCTCCACCCTATCCCCATAACCCAGTAACCCCACCCAACACTAAGGGCAATTCTGGACACTAAGGGCAATTTAGCATGGCCAATCTTTGGACTGTGGGAGGAAGCCGGAGCACCCGGAGGAAACCCACGCACACACGGGGAGACCGTGCAGACTCCGCACAGACAGTGACCCAAGCCGGGAATCGAACCTGGGACCCTGGAGCTGTGAAGCAATTGTGCTAAACACAATGCTACCGTGCTGCCCCTACAGCTATGCAGGACCTCGGGAATACAATACTATGTAACCATCTCAAATACGTACAAGCTGGAAAAAAATCCACAGCTTCAATGTTGGGTGAGTGGGTACATTTCCCATCTGTCTATGCTGTATAAAGCAAGAAGATTTGTTCCTACATCTATTATTTGGTGTCAGTATGACAGGTGAAGCTGCCACAGTCAGCCCACATTGCAAGGGAGGGAGGGAGTCAAACAGGAAACCTCCTCCAGATCACTTCTTAATGAGCCTGCTGAAAGTTGCATTTGTACAGATGTCAGGTGAAGACAGGAACAGACATGACTGTGATCGACCCCCATTGCTCCAGTCAAATAGTTTTGTTGCATTCTTGAGCCAGGTGCTGGAGAATGAATGCCCATGAAACTATACAGCACGCAAAAAAAAACACCTTCTGAACAGGAGAGGAGAAAATAACAAAATGCTCATCTGAAATAAAAAGGAAAAATATTAGAAGTGCTCAGCAGGTGTGGCAGTCATCTGTGCAGCGAGAAACAGAGTTACCATTTCCAGTTGCTGACCTTTTGTCTGCTGAAAAGGCATTGATCTGAACCACTGGGATAGATTTTAACGTTCTGACAAACTCACAGTGGGGGAGCCCAGCAGTGTGTGGGGAAACAAAAGTTTCAGTATTGTGTTTGTCAATGGTTTTTTAACCCAGCCATTACATTTGCATCTGACCTCCTGGTTTCCTGCCCAATTAGAGTGAACGGGCATTATGACAAACCGTGTAGTCTACTTCAACTCAGCTTTTTAAAGGGACCTTGCAAGAATCATGTTGAAGCATGGTAGAGGTCTTCAGACAGAGTCAGAACCAGCAGAAACGGAGCCACATTGTAGCAAGGCAACGGCGTGCTTCGGAAGTGTGTTTCTGACATGACATAGTGAACTACATCCTGAAATGTGCCTTATGCCAATGTCCTTCACAGCGTCTTCCCAGTCTCTCCTGCACATCACTCCTCAAACCAGTACACTTACTGAGAATCCACCCCCCTCTGCAGAGGCATCTTCTCATATCCCCAGCGGTCCACTGACACTCACCCTCATCATTATGCAATGTCACACCTACACTCAGTGGCCAGAAGCTGTCCCTCCGTCCTCTCAACACATTCTATTTCTTTATATAGGTCCGTTCTTGCTCTCCTTTCAGTGAAAGAGAGAACAGAACACCAAGAAGCGGCAGAGAACTGGAGGCAGGCATTTCTGGCCTGACAGTAATGGAGGAGGAGGTGATGAAGATAAGCCAAGTCTCAACATGCCTGGCCATTTGAGATGCGGAGATAGGGGTTTCCCAGCTACCTAGTACAGAATTAAATACAATACAGCTACTCGGTGCACAACACTCACTCATGTTGACTTGACCAGAGTAGGGAATGAGAAGCGATAATGTGCACAATGATGTGCACACCCTCTTACCTTGCCTGAATTCTAATTCAGATCTTTCATGATCCACAGGTCCTTCTAGCTTCTCTCAGGAGGTTGTACATGGGAGGATGAAGGCGCCTTGGGAGAGGGGGGGGGTGTTTCACTCACCCAAGAATGCACCATCACAGCATTCCTGTACACTCTCAACTAGCTCAGATGGGCTGGGACAAACAAAACAGATGGTTGGGTTTCCACATGCTGTTTCACACATCACAGGTCAGCAGGAGTGGATGGTGATAACAGGTACAGTGGTCTCTGTTGGAGGGAGCTGGATCCACCAAGCTCTGCTCAGCTGGATGCACATATTTAGCCTTGTTGACCATCAACGAAGAGGACAATTCTGGAAAAGTAGCAGAAAACTGCTGCCTCACAGTGCCAGGGACCCGGCTTCGATTCCGACCTTGGAAGTCCGGCATCTGCTGTAACAAACGGATTATACAGCACATTATAAACTGCCTGCTCTTATATTTTGTCCCCCAACTAGTCGTGCTGCCTTGAGAGACTTATGGACATGCACACAAAGGTTCCTCTAATCTTCTATACTTCCTAGCATCCTACCATTCATTGTATATTCCCTTACATTGTTAGTCCTCCCAAAATGTATCACTTCACACTTTTCAGGGTTAAATTCTATTTGTCACTGTTCTACCCATTTAACCAGTTCGACTATATCACCCTGTAATTAGAGGAGGCTTGGGCGGCACCATGGCACAGTGGTTAACACTGCTGCCTCACAGCGCTGAGGACCCGGGTTGATCCCGGCCCCGGGTCACTGGCGCTGTGTTTGCACATTCTCCCCGCGTCTGCATGGTTCTCACCCCCATAACCCAAAGATGTGCTGGTTAGATGTGCCAGGCTAAATTGCCCTTAATTGGGTACTCTAAATTTATATTAAAAGAATTAGAGGAGGCTTTCCTCCTCGTTATTTACCACACAACATACCTTTGTGTCACCTGCGAACTTACTGATCATACCCCCCCACATTCCCATCTAGATCATTAATATACATTGGGTTGGTTCCAGACATGAGCAGCGGAACTCTCTGTTGGCGGAATCCTCCGGTCTGCCAGCAACGTACCCACACCCGCGGGTTTCCCAATGGCGTGAGGTGGCCACAATGGGGGGTCCCATTGTCCGGCTGCGGGTATGGATAATCCTGCTGCTGGTGGGGATGCACCACACTGAAAAATTTGGTTGGCAGACCGGAAAATCCCACCCGTGGTGTTTGTTGTATGAAAAGTGATTGAGCAGTTAGGCCAATACTTTCTGGAGTTTAGAGAAATGAGGGGAGGTCAAATTGAGGTATATAAGATGATAAAAGGTGTGGATAAAGTAGATGTGGAGCGGGTGCTTCCCCTTGTGGAGCATTCTAGAATGATAAGTCATAGTCTTAGGATGAGAGGTAGCAAATTCAAAACAGAGTTGAGGAGAAAGTGTTGTGAATCTGTGAAATTCGCTACCCCCGGAGTGTGGTGGATGCTGGGGCAGTGAGTAACTTTAAGGCTGAGTTAGACATATTTTTAATTGGTAATGTGTTGAAGGGCTATGGAGAACAGGCAGGACGGTGGAGTTAAGGCCAGGGTGCGATCAGCCATGATCGAATGGCGGAGCAGCCTTGGTGCGCCAAATGGCCTAATTCTGCTTTTATTTCTTATGAACTTATGAACTACGCAAGGTACCGAGCATCTATCCCTGCAGTACACCACTCGATGCAGTTTACCAGTCATAAAAACAGCATTTGACCTATCCCCTCTGCCTCCTGCCATTGAGTCAATTTTGGATCCAATTTGCCAAATTGTCCTGGATCCCATAGGCTCTTATCTTCTTGATCAATCTCTCATGTCGGACCTTGTCAAAAGCCTTACTGAAGTCCATGTAGAGTACATTAACTGCACTGCCCTCACTTACACACCTAGTCACCTCCTCAAAGAGGTCATTAAAATTTGTTAGACATGATCTCCGCTAACAAAGCCATGCTGACTATCCTTAATTAATCCTTGCCTCTCCAAGTGGAGATTAATTCTGTCCCTCAGAATTTTTTCCAATAATTTCCCTGCCACTAATGTTAGACTCACTGGCCTGTAATTACCTGTTTTTCCCTACTTCCCTTCTTGAGTAATGGTACCACGTTAGCTGTCCTCAGGCAGCTCACTTGTGGCCAGAGAGATTTTGAAAATTAACGCCAGAGCACCTTCAATATCCTCTCTCGCCTCACACTGAAGCCTAGGATACATCTCATCTGGGCCTGGGGATTTATCCACTTTTAATCCTGCTAAAACAGGCCTCCTCCCTGTTGCTCTTTTTAACCTTAGTCTATTGGCTCTGATTACGTCACCTTTGCTCATGAGTCGCCAGGTATCTTTATGATACCGCCACGTGGTTCAAGTTCAGGTTATGATTAATAATACAGCACACCGCTTAGTAAGGATTAAAACAACGGTCATTTATTATATACAACAAGCAATATTAATACACTAATACTACTATCTATATAATAAACCTATCACTACTGGCCAATACTTAACTTAGGAAGAGCCCACCAGGTCAGGGAAACGAATGGCTTGTCCAATCAGATCTGGCCCGCGGGATTCAAAAGGCTGCTACAGGTCGGTGGCTAGGTGTCTCTACGGGATAGCGATCGCTGGATTCAAACTTACTATTGCCGGTGGCTGGTCTTGCGAAGGTCTCGAGCAGGCGAAGAGGAGAGAGAGAGAGATCTGAACTTGGACCCTCACTTTTATAGGGCCCAGGGGCTTCCCGCCTCCCGGGGCGGCCCTTGACCCTGAGTCCCAAGTGATTGGATCTGTCCCCAATCTCTGGGGTCAATGTGTCCAATGGTGAGGCGATTCCTCGATCGGGGGGTGGTCGCTCACCTGTCTTTGTTTCGGCCACTGCAGGAGCCGACAGGTCTGGCCCGGTATTCAATTGCTAATATGTTGCAATTGTTCCCGGGGATAGCCGATTTAACTGTGGATGTCTGAATAGATGGGCTGCAAACAGTCCTGAATGCAACTGCAAATACCTGGGTTGATGGGCTGTTGATAGCCCTGAGTATCGATCTGGGCTAACTTCCCAGAGCCGAATATGCAATACTGCCTGCAGCTGCCTGCTTGTGTCTTCTTAGCTGCTTTTCCCAGCAGTCTTTCGGGTTTGCCATTTTAAACTGGGTTTTGGCCAGATTAATCGGAACGCAGCCATTTTACGTGGCTACATCCCTCTCAATGCCAATCTGTTCAATTATATCACAGTCCTCCTATCTGCTTTCTATGACTACATTGTCCCTCTCTATAGTGAACACAGATTCAAAACACTTGTTTAATACCTCAACCTATGTCATTTGGTTCCTAATGGGCCACACTCTTTTCGTTGTTGCCCTTAATATACTTACAAAATACCTTGGAATTTCCCTTTATTTTCCCCACCAGTGTTTTTTAATGCCCTCTCTTTGCTCTCCTTATTTCTTTTTTGAGAAGCCCCCTGCGCTCTCTATACTCCTCTCGGGTATCCTTTTTCATAATTACCTCAAATCTTACCACATTATGGTTGCTATCACCAAAATGCTCCCCCATTTACATTTCTACCACCTGCCATTGCCTAAAACTAGGTCAATTACCCCCTCCTCTCTTGTAGGACATTCTACGTGCTGGCTCAAAAAGCTCTTTAAGAATTCCGCCCCCTCTAAGCCTTTCACACTCTGCGTATCCCGATCAATATTACCCTATAGATTTCACACTTCCCTGAGATTTCCTTACATATTTACTGTTTTATCACACTGACTGTTTGGGGGGCCCAGAAACTTTTTTTCTGGGTACCCATTTTTACCAACCGTCCTACCTTAGGGACCCACGCCAGCCGACCTTCGTGGCCCTCGTCGGCCAACCTTCGCGACCTACAGCGGCCAACCTTCGCGACCCATGGTGGCCGACCTTCACGACGCATGCCGGCCGAACTTCGCGACCAACTATTGTCGCTTACCTTTAATGTGACAGGTGAGCATACTTGGTCCTCATGATCTCACTTGCTTTGTCATTCAATGTTACATTTCTGTATGGGTTGTTCATCAGCGGTCCTGGAACTCACACCAGCACTGCATTGTCCTGCTGTGGACTTTTCTGCGAAGCTCTCTCCACAGATTCAGTTGTGAGATCCTAGCCTGTTTGTGTCTCTGGCCCGCCTCTTCCTTGGTCCAAACAGATCCATCTTCAGTTCTTCACGCAGTCCTGTTGCTTGCTGGCAGCTACAAAATGGAGGAAGCTCTCCTCAGTAATTTGACACCTAGAGTACGTGATGTCAGTGTACTGGTCACGTGAACTTCTCTCTGCTGCCGCTTCTGGTGGGAGGACAAATTGATTTGAAAGAAAATCTGCTCCTCGAACAGCGCGCGGATGTACGGAGAAGGCAGTCTATCCCACTGGCTCCAAGCCTGCAAACTCCTACATCCAGCTGAGGGGGCACGCATAAGTGAGAAGGCCAGCATTCCTGATAGCCGTTTGCGGCCGGCATTTTTAAAAGCCAGAAGCGGACACTTCTTCCCGTGATCAGGAATGCCACGACCACTCATTCCATGACCCTCCTACACACACCTGCAGGTTGCGACCCTGAGTTTGAAAATGACTGGCCTATAGTGCGATGCTATTCATAAGCAATGTTGTATATAATAATGTGCACAACCTCCGACCACCAGGTGGCAGTGTAAACCCACCACATGCCTCTGTGGCTAGGGGAGTTGGGAGTAAGTCATGTTGGTGGATAGATGTATTTTGCAGTAGCTCTAAGATAATTAGTTAGTGTTTGTAATTTGTTATATATTTATTCCAATAATCTTTATCACGCAGTTGTTTCATAATAAATTATTTTAATCTAGTCAAGAACTAGATGTTCTGTAGTGCATAGAACAAAGAACAGCTGTGTAGAACCTTAGGCCACACTTGGAGTATAGTGTTCAATTCTGGTCGCCACACTACCAGAAGAATGTGGAGGCTTTAAAGAGGGTGTAGAAGAGATTTACCAGGATGTTAGCTATGAGGAGAGGTTGAATAAACTCAGTATGTTCTCACTGGAACAATGGAGGTTGAGGGGCGACCTGATAGAGGTCTACAAAATTATGAGGGGCATAGACAGAGTGGATAGTCAGAGACTTTTTCCCAGGGTAGAGGGGTCAATTACTAGGGGGCATAGGTTTAAGGTGCGAGGGGCAAGTTTTAGAGGAGATGTACGAGGCAAGTTTTTTACACAGAGGGTAGTGGGTGCCTGGAACTCGCTGCCAGAGGAGGTGGTGGAAGCAGGGACGATAGTGACATTTAAGGGGCATCTTGACAAATACATGAATAGGATGGGAATAGAAGGATACAAACCCCGGAAGTGTAGAAGATTTTAGTTTAGACGGGCAGCATGGTCGGCGCAGGCTTGGAGGGCCGAAGGGCCTGTTCCTGTGCTGTACTTTTCTTTGTTCTTTGTTCTTTCAGATTCTTTTGATACTCGTCTGGACCGTCCTCACCCAGGCTTGCTGCACTAACATGAGTGGTAAATAAAATATACTCACCCTGTTTGCGGAGCCATTCCAATAATCTAATAGGAGTATTCTGCTGACTACGTCAAATTGTTCCATTGATGTTTGTATGAAATTATCTCTGGAGACTCAGGGACAGCAGAACCCAATTATTCTTCCAACATATGCTCGAACATTGTTTAGGTTCCAATGATTAAATTAAACAGACATCTTTGGTTCCAGTTGGTACATAGTTCACAAGGCAGGGAGTCTCTTAGCTTGGGTCTTTGCTGTCCCCCACATCTTCTCAGAGACTGCACCTAATCTCTGTCTCCATGTCTGAACCTTCTACAATAAACAGTCTGGGCCTTGCATTGGGGTGTTTTGCTCGTTCAGATCCTTGAGGAGTACAAGGCTCATCTGGGAAACATATCCTACAGACATGATAATCTTGAATGTAAAGGTTCAGTGGTGTAAAGTTGACTGCCTAATTCAGCATGTAGCCAGTGGTGTCTTTTACCCCAAATGCATGAACATTGATTATAACCCCTTTAATATTGGCTGTGATCTCTTTTAATGGATTCATATCAGTTTGATTAGTTTATTGCCCCTGACACCATTAACATAGAACATAGAAAATACAGCACAGAACAGGCCCTTCGGCCCACGATGTTGTGCCGAACCTTTGTCCTAGATTAATCATAGATTATCATCGAATTTACAGTGCAGAAGGAGGCCATTCGGCCCTTTGAGTCTGCACCGGCTCTTGGAAAGAGCACCATACCCAAACTCAACACCTCCACCCAACACCAAGGGCAATTTGGACATTAAGGGCAATTTATCATTGGCCAATTCATCTAACCAGCACATCTTTGGACTGTGGGAGGAAACCGGAGCACCCGGAGGAAACCCACGCAGACACGGGGAGGACGTGCAGACTCCGCACAGACAATGACCCAAGCCGGAATCGAACCTGGGACCATGGAGCTGTGAAGCAATTGCGCTATCCACAATGCTACCGTGCTGCCCTTAAGAACAAATAAATCTACACTATATCATTTTACCGTCATCCATGTACCTATCCAATAGCTGCTTGAAGGTCCCTAATGTTTCCGACTCAACTACTTCCACAGGCAGTGCATTCCATGCCCCCACTACTCTCTGGGTAAAGAACCTACCTCTGATATCCCTCCTATATCTTCCACCTTTCACCTTAAATTTATGTCCCCTTGTAATGGTGTGTTCCACCCGGGGAAAAAGTCTCTGACTGTCTACTCTATCTATTCCCCTGATCATCTTATAAACCTCTATCAAGTCGCCCCTCATCCTTCTCCACTCTAATGAGAAAAGGCCTAGCACCCTCAACCTTTCCTCGTAAGACCTACTCTCCATTCCAGGCAACATCCTGGTAAATCTTCTTTGCACCTTTTCCAGAGCTTCCACATCCTTCCTAAAATGAGGCGACCAGAACTGTACACAGTACTCCAAATGTGGCCTTACCAAAGTTTTGTACAGCTGCATCATCACCTCACGGCTCTTAAATTCAATCCCTCTGTTAATGAACGCAAGCACACCATAGGCCTTCTTCACAGCTCTATCCACTTGAGTGGCAACTTTCAAAGATGTATGAACATAGACCCCAAGATCTCTCTGTTCCTCCACATTGCCAAGAACTCTACCGTTAACCCTATATTCCGCATTCATATTTGTCCTTCCAAAATGGACAACCTCACACTTTTCAGGGTTAAAATCCATCTGCCACTTCTCAGCCCAGCTCTGCATCCTATCTATGTCTCTTTGCAGCCGACAACAGCCCTCCTTACTATCCACAACTCCACCAATCTTCGTATCGTCTGCAAATTTACTGACCCACCCTTCAACTCCCTCATCCAAGTCATTAATGAAAATCACAAACAGCAGAGACCCAGAACTGATCCCTGCGGTATGCCACTGGTGACTGGGATCCAGGCTGAATATTTGCCATCCACCACCACTCTCTGACTTCTATCGGTTAGCCAGTTCGTTATCCAACTGGCCAAATTTCCCACTATCCCATGCCTCCTTACTTTCTGCAGAAGCCTACCATGGGGAACTTTATCAAATGCCTTACTAAAATCCATGTACACTACATCCACTGCTTTACCTTCATCCACATGCTTGGTCACCTCCTCAAAGAATTCAATAAGATTTGTAAGGCAAGACCTACCCCTCACAAATCCGTGCTGACTATCCCTAATCAAGCAGTGTCTTTCCAGATGCTCAGAAATCCTATCCTTCAGTACCCTTTCCATTACTTTGCCTACCACCGAAGTAAGACTAACTGGCCTGTAATTCCCAGGGTTATCCCTAGTTCCTTTTTTGAACAGGGGCACGACATTCGCCACTCTCCAATCCCCTGGTACCACCCCTGTTGACAGTGAGGACGAAAAGATCATTGCCAACGGCTCTGCAATTTCATCTCTTGCTTCCCATAGAATCCTTGGATATATCCCGTCAGGCCCGGGGGACTTGTCTATCCTCAAGTTTTTCAAAATGCCCAACACATCTTCCTTTCTGACAAGTATTTCCTCGAGCTTACCAATCTGTTTCACACTGTCCTCTCCAACAATATCGCCCCTCTCATTTGTAAATACAGAAGAAAAATACTCATTCAAGACCTCTCCTATCTCTTCAGACTCAATACACAATCTCCCGCTACTGTCCTTGATCGGACCTACCCTCACTCTAGTCATTCTCATATTTCTCACATATGTGTAAAAGGCTTTGGGGTTTTCCTTGATCCTACCCACCAAAGATTGTTCATGCTCTCTCTTAGCTCTCCTAATCCCTTTCTTCAGTTCCCTCCTGGCTATCTTGTATCCCTCCAATGCCCTGTCTGAACCTTGTTTCCTCAGCCTTACATAAGTCACCTTTTTCCTCTTAACAAGACATCCAACCTCTCTTGTCAACCATGGTTCCCTCACTCGACCATCTCTTCCCTGCCTGACAGGGACATACATATCAAGGACACGTAGCACCTGTTCCTTGAACAAGTTCCACATTTCACTTGTGTCCTTCCCTGCCAGCCTATGTTCCCAACTTATGCACTTCAATTCTTGTCTGACAACATCGTATTTACCCTTCCCCCAATTGTAAACCTTGCCCTGTTGCACGTACCTATCCCTCTCCATTACTAAAGTGAAAGTCACAGAATTGTGGTCACTATCTCCAAAATGCTCCCCCACTAACAAATCTATCACTTGCCCTGGTTCATTACCCAGTACTAAATCCAATATTGCCCCTCCTCTGGTCGGACAATCTACATACTGTGTTAGAAAAGCTTTCTGGACACACTGCATAAACACCACCCCATCCAAACTATTTGATCTAAAGAGTTTCCACTCAATATTTGGGAAGTTAAAGTCGCCCATGACTACTCCCCTATGACTTCTGCACCTTTCCAAAATCTGTTTCCCAATCTGTTCCTCCACATCTCTGTTACTATTGGGGGGCCTATAGAAAACTCCTAACAAGGTGACTGCTCCTTTCCTATTTCTGACTTCAACCCATACTACCTCAATAGGGTGATACTCCTCGAACTGCCTTTCTGGAGCTGTTATACTATCTCTAATTAATAATGCCACCCCCCCCCACCTCTTTTACCACCCTCCCTAATCTTATTGAAACATCTATAACCAGGGACCTCCAACAACCATTTCTGCCCCTCTTCTATCCAAGTTTCCGTGATGGCCACCACATCGTAGTCCCAAGTACCGATCCATGCCTTAAGTTCACCCACCTTATTCCTGATGCTTCTTGCGTTGAAGTATACACACTTCAACCCATCTCTGTGCCTGCCAATACTCTCCTATGTCAGTGTTCCCTTCCCCACTGCCTCATTACATGCTTTGGCGTCCTGAATATCGGCTACCTTAGTTGCTGGACTACAAATCCGGTTCCCATTCCCCTGCCAAATTAGTTTAAACCCTCCCGAAGAGTACTAGCAAACATCCCTCCCAGGATATTGGTGCCCCTCTGGTTCAGATGCAACCCGTCCTGCTTGTACAGGTCCCACCTTCCCCAGAATGCGCTCCAATTATCCAAATACCTGAAGCCCTCCCTCCTACACCATTCCTGCAGCCACGTGTTCAACTGCACTCTCTCCCTATTCCTAGCCTCGCTATCACGTGGCACCGGCAACAAACCAGAGATGACAACTCTGTCTGTCCTGGCTTTCAACTTCCAGCCTAACTCCCTAAACTTGTTTATTACCTCCACACCCCTTTTCCTACCTATGTCGTTGGTACCAATGTGCACCACGACTTCTGGCTGCTCCCCCTCCCCCTTAAGGATCCTGAAGACACGATCCGAGACATCCCTGGCCCTGGCACCCGGGAGGCAACATACCTTCCGGGAGTCTCGCCCGCGACCACAGAATCTCCTATCTATTCCCCTAACCATTGAATCTCCTACAACTATTGCTTTTCTATTCTCCCCCCTTCCCTTGTGAGCCCCAGAGCCAGACTCCATGCCAGAGACCTGACCGCTAGGGCCTTCCCCCGGTAGGTCATCCCCCCCAAGAGCATCCAAAACGGTATACTTGTTTTGAAGGGGAACGGCCACGAGGGATCCCTGCACTGTCTGCCTGTTTGTTTTTTTCCCCCTGACTGTAACCCAGCTATTCTTGTCCTGCACCTTGGGTGTGGTTACCTCCCTGTAACTCTTCTCAATCACCCCCTCTGCCTCCCAGATGATCCGAAGTTCATCCAGCTTCAGCTCCAGTTCCCTAACACGGTCTTTGAGGAGCTGAAGTTGGGTGCACTTCCCGCAGGTATAGTCAGTGGGGACACCGGTGGTATCCCTCACCATCCACATCCTACAGGAGGAGCATGTAACTGGCCTAGCCTCCATCCCCTCTTCCTTACAGAATATAGCTGCTGTGTGGACTAACTAGATCTCCGCCCTCCGTCTCTGCTCCCAGTCAGCTACACTTCCTGTAAACTCCTGGCTCTCTTCGCACTCTTTGCGGAAATGTCGGAAACAAAATGAAAGGAGCACCTTACTCCCTCCTCACCTAACTCCCTCGGTCACCAAACTCTCACTATCGCACTATTTTGTGCAGAGTGGCAGGAATGGAGTACAGCACTTCAGAACTGATGTGCTCGGTGACTGTGCTGCCTTCGGCTAATTGCTCCAAGAATCCCAGGCAGCTCTATGTGAAGCTATTGGTTATGTCATCAATTCAGGCTCCTACTCCTCCTTTGTATCCTCCTTCGTCTATTGTTCCTCCTTCTTTTTCTTCTCCTGCTTTTCCACTGAAGAGTCAGATTCATCAACACTTTGCTCCTCCTGGAGCTGCAGTCCTCATCGCTGCACTATGTAATGGAAGGTGCATCAGACCATTATTATTCTAATAATAATAATTAATAATAATCTTTATTGTCGCAAATAGGCTTACATTAACACTGCAATGAAGTTACTGTGAAAAGCCCCTAGTGGCCACATTCCGGCGCCTGTTCGGGTACACGGAGGGAGAATTCATAATGTCCAAATTACCTAACAGCACGTCTT
This sequence comes from Scyliorhinus torazame, assembly GCF_047496885.1. Taxonomy (NCBI): domain Eukaryota; kingdom Metazoa; phylum Chordata; class Chondrichthyes; order Carcharhiniformes; family Scyliorhinidae; genus Scyliorhinus; species Scyliorhinus torazame. The sequence goes on along the minus strand of NC_092713.1, from coordinate 263,747,504 downwards.
TCGGGATTTGTGGGAGGAAACCGGAGCATCCAGAGGAAACCCACGCAGAGAAAGGGAGAACGTGCAGACTCAACACAGACAGTGACCCAAGCCAGGAATCGAACCTGGGACCCTGGCGCTGTGAAGCAACAGTCCTAACTTTCTAAATCCCCTTTCTGGAGCATACTGAAAGTTGCCTCCAAGTATGCCAGTGTACTTTGCAGTGCATTTTCAACATCTCATTTGCTTCTTGGTGGTCAGGTAGTTGCCAACATTTTCTATTTTTATTTTAGATTTCCAGCATCTGCAGTATTTTGCTTTTGTAAAATGCACATTTGACTGACGCCCAAACTTGCAAATTAAAGGAACCTAATCTATTTCCTATAGTCCCTAAAATAATTACTTGAAATAATACTGGGCTTAGCAAAGTTTTACAGGTTATTTTTCCAAGCAGTAATGTGAGAAAATAAACATCCGCACCAGGTTTGAAGCCAATTCTGCAGATTAGGAACACACACGTTGGACTGAAACACTTTTGTGCTGCAGTGAATTGACACAGATGTGAAGTTGTGCTTGAGGCTAATTCCTTTTGATTTCTAACCAACCTCCTCAAACAGGCCTCTTAAACAATTTATTGAGCAGCATCCGTTATGTGCTTTTTATCCAGAGTAGTTCTAAACTATGGTTGAATGCTCAAACCAGGAAAACCAGCAGCAGCTCATATAACGCTGGCTACTCCCCATATCGGGGACATCTTGCACGAACTTATGTTTCTGCTTCTACATGGAGAAAGGTTCAATGGGTTAAACTGAAATATAACAAAGATTGAGTCGAGCAATTTTCAATGCTAATGTTGATCTATTAATACCTATAAACATCGCGCTCGGCAAAATTTGTATGTTGTCAGATAGGGTGTTCAGACATTAATTCAAGGTCATAGCAGTTGTTGCGGTTTCTGGGTATGATACCAGCTGTTATCATCTTTTTCGCACCCTCGGTAAAATAATTGCTGAAAATGTGTGTGTGTTTTTAATGGAATGTTTGTGACACCTACAAGGACATGTCCTTGAATGTAAAAGCAGACCTCAATCATTAATTCAGTATGAATGGCACAGCATTGTGTGGCTGGAAACTCCCTCGTCCCATCATGTTAATATAGTTGAGGTTGTTTCAAGGATGTCATGGCAAGGTGTGTGCAAGATCTCTACACAGGTAGATTAAAATCACAAAGGTTGAGAAAACAACGGACAAACCTTCTACCCTCTGGAACTGACGACTGGATTATCCATTCATGAGACTAAATGCTGACGCCGGGCAGGATTCGTTGACTTCCACAACAGCAAAACTGGCGCCGCACCTGGATCAATTCAGCGACTGTTGACGGGCTAGTGCTGGTGCCACGTGGGTGACAATCGATTCCAATTTTAAACGGTGCCGGATTCACCGGATTCGCAATTGACACTCACGAGGCTGAAAAGCTGCAGCTGCATATGCACACTTCACTCCCCACACACACCATCCCAGCCAACAGGATGGCACTTGTTGCGCTGGATCATGCCCTTTACGGTTGATGGCTCGAGGAGGTGGGTAGTTGGCATCGTGCGCAGCTGCATGACTGCCTTGCAGGTTGCGGCAATGGTGTTCCGTGCCCGTTCACCCCAACCCCACAGTCCACCTCCTCGCTCCTCCCACTACTCCCTCCGGCTCTGGCAGAAGCCCCCCTGCCTGCGACACAACTGTCAGCAAACTATGGTGATGTTGGACATGTTCCATAACCCCTCTCTCTCCCTCAGCACATCCCATGAAAGAAATTTAAGAAGATGGAAATAAACTTAGTCTAACATCTGCATAACTAGAAAACTGATCCACCCCCCTGTCATGTGAGAGTACCTTTAAGAAATGGGTGTTTATCGGTGATGTCAGAGTGTGGGTGGAGCTGGACTGTCTGTCAGCTTTTTACTTTTGTTTTTGGCTGTTTGCTGCAGGGTGTGTTTTAGTTTCGTTTTCTGTGTTGGAGCTGAAGCCAGACAGAGCAGGTGTACTGTTGATCTCTCTGCCATGAAAAGACTATCTCTTGATCATTTGGTGAATTCAGAATTATAAATGTTCTCAGTAGTGACTTTAACCTGATGTGCTTCTGTTAAAAGGTGTTTCTTCTGTCTTCTGGATGTTGCTTGGGAAGTTATTAAGGATTACGTAGTGTTGTATTCTTTGGGGGTTGTATTTGAATTGATGGTTGCTAAGATGTTCACTGTATGTTTTAAAAAGATTAACTTGAGTTCATAGAATAAACATTGTTTTGCTTTAAAAAATACTTTTCCATTTCTGCTGTACCACACCTGTAGAGTGGGCCGTGTGCTACCCATACCACAATCTAGTAAAAGTTGTGGGTCAGGTGAACTCCATGATACACTTTGAGGTTCTCCAAACCCTGGCCCATAACAAATTGAGGGCTCAAGGGGGATAAAAGTCTATCTATTGGATTGGCTTAGTGAACCTAAAGACAGCAAGGGGTGAGCATATTGTGGTTGCTTTTCAGGTGAGTTATTTCAGTTTTGTAGGGAGTGTGATGTGGACAATGGCTCTTTCAGAGGCTCTGACGCTTTTGGGGGTGGAGACGGTCACACACAGTACCTTACGGACAGAGACTAAAAGCAGACTGTTAGATTTGGCAAAAACATTGCAGTTAACATTACCTGACAAAATGCGAAAAGGTGCAAATGCAAAAGGTGGTGGCTAAGCATTTAAAGTTGCCTGAGATACAGTTTGACTCATTGGAAATGGCAAAAATTCAGTTGCAAATTAAACAAATAGAACATGAGAAAGAATTAAAGCAGCTTGAATACGAAAGAGAGAGAGAGGAAAAAGAGAGAGAAGAAAGGAAAACAGAAAGAATAGTCCCGGCAGAACAAAAAGAAAGAGAAAGGGAGATACAGATCAGGGAAAAAGATAAAGAGAGAGAGCTTCAACTTCGGAAAATGGCCATGAAACATGACAGTCAGTTAAAATTGGCAGACGTAAAGGGATACGGACAGTTGGATGATAGTGATGAGGATAGTGAGAAAGAGCATCATAGTCGAAGGCTTGGTGGGGATCTATTTAAATATGTCCAAGCATTGCCAAGGTTTGAATGTGAAGGAGGTGAAGCCTTTTTCATTTCATTTGAGAAGGTAGCTAAACAAATGAAATGGCCACAGGACATGTGGGTATTACTGATTCAAACAAAGCTGATAGGGAGGGCGAGTGAAGTGTTCGCACCACTACCGGAGGAAGTATCTGGGTCGTATGAATTGGTGAAAAAATCCATCTCAGGTGCATATGAACTAGTGCCTGAAGCTTACAGACGAAGGTTTAGAAATTTAAGGAAAGAATTTGGTCAAACATACATGGAGTTTGAAAGGATGAAACAGAGTAATTTTGTTAGGTGGATAAGGGCTTTGAAAATAGACCAAACGTATGAAGCTCTCAGAGAAATTATACTTTTGGAGGAGTTTAAAAGTTCAATCCCTGATGTAGTGAGAACTCATGTGGAAGAGCAGAGGGTTAAAACTGCGACAAATAGCAGATGATTATGAATTAGTTCATAAATCAAAGATTGGTTTCCAACATCAGTTTCAGCATGTGAGGGACAGAAACTGGGGACAGGAGAAATACTCAAGTGGTAAAGGTAAAGGTGATCTGATGGGAGACAATAAGGAGAATGTACCTCAGATTCAAAAAGAAATCCAGTAGGGTGGAAAAGAACTAAAAAGTTTCAAATGTTTTCACTGTAATAAACTAGGCCATGTAAAGTCACAGTGTTGGTGGTTGAAGAAAAGCACTGGGAAGGTTGATGTGATAAAACAGGATAAGGCAGTGGGGTTTGTTGAAGTGGTAAAGGAAAGCCCAAGTGAAGTGAAGGAGGTGCAAAAGATTGTACAGCCTGATCAAGAGGTGATTGATAAGAAGGTGCCAGATCTCTTTAAAGAATTTACTTGTGTGGATAAAGAGATACAAAGCTAGTCAATCTTTAATGGTAAGAGATGAGGAGTTATGTAGTTTGGGAAGAATGTTGCCATTGAAGGTGGTAATATGTGGAATTCAGGGTGAGAGGAGTAGTGTTCAATTATATAAGGTAAGGTTGGAAAGTCCAGTGAAGAGTGGTGAAGTGCTAGTAGGAGTAATAGAGAAACTATCTTGTTCAGGAATACAGTTTATCTTGGGTAATGATATAGCTGGATCGCAGGTGGGAGTGATGCCTACTCTGGTTGATAAGCCAGCGGAAAATCAGACAACTGAAGTGTTGAAGGACGAATATCCTGGGATTTTTCCGGATTGTGTAGTGACAAGGTCGCAAAGTCACAGGTTAAAACAAGAGAAGAAATCAGAGCGTGAAGATGACGTTGAAGTGCAATTGTCAGAAACAATTTTTGATCAGATGGTTGAAAAAGAACAAGAACAGGTGGAGGATGAGGCGGATATTTTTTGTTCAGGAAAATTGGCGGAGTTACAACCAAATGATATAGAAAAACAACGGACGTATCAGAAAACATATATGGAAGAGGAATCTGAGTGTATACCAGGGTGTTATTACCGTAAAAGTGATGTCTTGATGAGAAAATGGAGACCTTTACATATGCAGGCAGATGAAAAGTGGGCAGAAGTTCATCAAGTAGTATTGCTGGTAGGGTACAGAAAGGAGGTATTGTGGGTTGCACATGAGGTACCAGTGGGAGGTCATTTGGGAATAAGGAAAACTCAAGCTAAAATCCAAAAACATTTTTATTGGCCTTGACTACATAAAGATGTAGGTAAATTTTGTCAATCATGTCACACATGTCAAGTGATAGGGAATGGAGCTCACCCATAGTGATGGTACCTAAACCAGACGGTAACCAACGGTTGTGTGTGGACTATAGAAAGGTTAATGCAGTTACAAAAATGGACTCTTATCCTATCCCACGTTTGGAGGATTGTATTGAGGAAGTGGGACAATCAGCTTTTATTTCCAAACAGGATTTACTTAAAGGTTACTGGCAGGTACCTTTATCCGAAAGGGAGAAGGAGATTTCAGCTTTTGTGACTCCAGATGGTATCCACCAATTCAAAGTTATGCCATTTGGCATGAAAATCGCCGCAGCCACATTTCAACGGTTAACTAACAAAGTCGTTTCAGGATTACCCAATTGTGCGGTATACATCGACGATCTGGTAATTTTCAGCCAGACATGGAAAGAACATTTAAAACATCTGATGGAGTCATTCGATCGACTTCAGGAGGCGGGTTTGGTGGATAAACCCAGCCAAAAGTGAATTTGGAAAAACCCGAGTCACTTTCATTGCGGAGTTTCCGATACCCACAAGACAAAGGGAAATAATGCGATTTCTTGGCATGAGTGGATTTGATCGAACATTTGTGAAAAAATGTTGTAGCGTGATTGCTCCACTGGCGGACTTGCTGAAGAAACGTCAAAAATTTCAGTGGACAGCGGATTTTCAACAGGCACTTGACTGCCTGAAAGCTGTGACAACCAATGCCCCTGTGTTGGAGAATTGTAAGAGACTCTGTGGTCAGATTGAACTAATGTATTTGACTTTGAAGAGAAATGCCGAGGCGTAGAGAAATGGACGGATCGTGCAAGGACCTTCTTGTTCAAAGAGATTGTCAATCGAGAAGGATTTCAGTAAGAGGAAGAAAAAAAAAAAAAATGGACTATATTATGATGCCTGTTTGCGTGTGTTTTTTTTTAAATGATAAAGTATTTTTACTGTGTGCATTTCTTAAAGGATGGTGAAAAGGTGAAAAATGAAACCATCTTGAAGTTGATGGGGTTTTTTTTCTTGTGGGGAGGTGTGATATGAGAGTACCTTCAAGAAATGGGTGTTTATCAATGATGTCAGAGTGTGGGTGGAGCTGGGCTGTCTGTCAGCTTTTTACTTTTGTTTTAGGCTGTTTGCTACAGGGTGTGTTTTAGTTTCGTTTTCTGTGTTGGAGCTGAAGCCAGACAGAGCAGGTGTACTGTTGATCTCTCTGCCATGAAAAGACTATCTCTTGATCATTTGGTTAATTCAGAATTATAAATGTTCTCAGTAGTGAATGTGCTTCTGTTAAAAGGTGTTTCTTCTGTCTTCTGGATGTTGTTTGGGAAGTTATTAAGGATTACTTAGTGTTGTATTCTTTGGGGGTTGTATTTGAATTGATGGTTGCTAAGATGTTCACTGTATGTTTTAAAAAGATTAACTTGAGTTCATAGAATAAACATTGTTTTGCTTTAAAAAAATACTTTTCGATTTCTGCTGTACCATACCTGTAGAGTGGGCCATGTGCTCCCCATTCCACAATCTAGTAAAAGTTGTGGGTCATGTGAACTCCATGATACATTTGGGGTTCTCTGAACCCTGGCCCATAACACCCCCAACTCTCGATCGCCACTCCCCAGCACACGACTAACATTGACTTGACTACCCCTCTCAACCACTCGATTACCGCCTCCCAACCACCCAGAATCACAGAATACGACAGTGCAGAAGAGGCACTTCTGCCCATTGAGTCTGCACCGATGCATGAAAGGCCCTGACATGCCCACATATTCCCACTTGCCAGCACTTGGCCCCCTCCCACTTAAGGTTTAATCATGTACCTTGGGCGGGATTCTCCGACCCCCCGCCAGGTCGGAGAATCGGCGGTGGGCGGCGTGAATCCCGCTCCGCCGCTCCAACGTTGGCTGCCAAATTTTCCGGCGCTGGTTTTTGGCAGGGGTAGGGATCGTGCCGCTCCAGTCGGAGGCTGGTGGCAGTGGCACCCCTGGCGACTCTCCGGTCCCCAATGGGCCGAGCGGCCGCCCGTTTCCGGCCAGTCCCACCGGTGTGGATTAGACCAGGTCCGTATCGGTGGGACCTGGCTCTGAGGGTGCTCTGTGGAGTCCTCGGAGGGGGGGGGGGGGGGGGCGCGGGGGTTCCGGCCCCGGGAGGGGCCTCCACGGTGGCTTGGTCGGCGATCGAGGCCCACCGATCTGCGGGCGGGCCTGTGCCATGGGGGCACACATGTTCACTCCGCGCCGGCCTGTGTAAAACTCCGCCATGGCCGGCGCGGAGAAGAAACCCCCTGCACATGCGCAGAAATCACGGCAGCGGTTCTGGGAACATGCTGGCACTCCTGTGCATGCACCAACTCGCGGCGGCCGGGGGCGGCCCTTCGGCGCCAGTTGGCGCGGCGCCATCCAGCGCCGGCCTAGCCCCTGAAGTTGCGGAGGATTCCGCAACTTACGGACGGCCTGACGCCGGAGTGGTTCACGCCGCTCTTTGTCACCGGCGCGGCCCACCCGCCCGATACCGGAGAATCTCAACCCTTGTCTTGTGTCTTGTGGGACCTGCTGGTGATAAGACGGGTCCAACTGATGTCTCCTGCTCACAGCCAGTCCCACAGCCGCCGCCCTCCCGTGAGCCGAGCAGCGATGAGGAGAGCATCTCGGACGGAATCTCTCTACATGAAATCCAGGACACCCGGAGATTGAGTACGGGGTTGACACAGATTTCCCATCACAGCTGTGTCCGATCGCGGGAGAAGCGTCCAACGGCCATGACTGGCATTTTTATTGAGAATGGTGACCACTGCCGCCTTTTATATGAGAAGGAAATGAGGCTGCATGCAATCTTCTGGCCAGAGGCGGCAGCAGTGAGCAGGTCACACGTCCTGCAGGTACACTTGATTTTAATGACCCCATATGCACATGCATTTGGCGCCAAATCACAGAGGAGAGCTTCTTCCATTTTCTAGCTGGCACGCAAGGCAAGATGAATTGTTTTCTTTCAGGATAGAGATGGCCAGATACACAAATAAACTGACTACCTATTTACTAGGATCTCACATCTGAATCTGCTGGAGAGAGCTGCTATGAATAGTCCAAATCAGGACAGAGAAGTGCTAGTGTCAGCTCTGTACAGAGCTCCAGGGCCTCTGGATAACAGCCTACAAAGAACAAACTTAACTCGGGAACTAAGTAATATAAAAATGATTTCTTGAGGTATGGTTTTGTCAATTGCACCAATGCAAATAAGGATGCAAGTGTCTTCTGTTTATTTTTTGTTTCGTGTTACTGTTTACTCACTGGGGCTGGAGAGGGAGTTTAATTGGTTTATTCATGTGGGGAGAGGGGTCCGGACAATGAGGCTACAGTCTGATCGGCACCAGAGGGGGGAGCTGCCGGGGTCAGCTGACTCTCGGCGCGTAGTGGGGGGTGAGCAAGTGCTCAGCTGGTGCTTGCCAGGGGGTTTTGGGTCGTGGGGCTGTTGGGGGGGGGATGCTTCTTTGCTGACAGAGGAGGTATCAATTTTGGGGTACCAATTGAGGGTCGGGGGCGGTGGCTCCCTGTGGGGGTGCTCGAGGAAGCGAAGGGCGCGGGTTCGATGTTGGCCAAAAAAGGGAGATGGCTAGTCAGCAGTGGGGGATGGGGGGGGAGGGGTTAGCCCCCTGTCCAGGCTGATCATGTGGAATGTGAGGGGTTTGAATGGGCCGGTCAAAAGAGCACGCGTGTTCACGCATCTAAAGGGGTTAAAGGCAGACATAGCAATGCTTCAGGAAACACATTTAAAGCTCGCAGATCACACGAGATTGAGAAAGGAATGGGTAGGCCAGGTGTTCCATTCAGGGCTGGGGTAGCAATTCTGATCAGTAAGGGTGAATTTGAGGCTAGGAGAATTGTGGTAGATAAGGGAGGCAGGTATATAATGGTGAGTGGAAAGTCGGAAGGGGTCCGGGTGGTGTTTGTGAACATCTACGCTCTGAATTGGGATGATGTGGAATTTATGAGACGCATGCTAGGCAAAATCCCGGACTTAGAGTCACACAACCTGATCATGGGTTTAACACAGTCATTGACCCCGAGCTGGACCGGTCGAAGTCCAGGACAGGGAAGCGACTGGCAGTGGCTAAGGAACTGAAGGGTTTTATGGAGCAGATGGGGGGGGTGGTTCCCTGGAGGTTCATGCGGCCGAGAGTGAAGAAGTTCTCTTTTTTCTCCCACGTTGATAAGGTTTATTCCCGCATAGACTTCTTTGTCTTGAGCAGGGCGTTAATCCCAAAGGTGGCGGGGACAGAATACTCAGCAACCACAGTCTCGGACCATGCCCCGCACCGGGTGGATCTGCGGCTTAGTGAGGAGAGAGGGCAGCGCCCACTCTGGAGACTGGATGGGGGCCGCTGGCGGATGTAGAGGTTTACCGGCGGATTAGCAGAAACATCCAGGATTATCTGGAAACAAACGATACGGGTGAGGTAGCAGCGGCAACGGTCTGGGAGGCTCTGAAGGCAGTTGCCAGAGGGGAGCTCATCTCAATTCGATCCCATAGGGAAAAGAGAGAAAGAGCGGAGAGGGAGAGACTGGTGGAGGAGATACTCCGAGTGAACAGGAGATACGCGGAGGCCCCCGAGGCGGACTACTGAGGGAGCGACGGAGTCTGCAGGCGGAGTTTGAACTGCTGACCACAGGGAAAGCGGTAGCACAGCTGAGGAAGACAAGGGGGGCAGTCTATGAGTACGGGGAGAAAGCGAGTAGAATGCTGGCACACCAACTGCGAAAGAGGGAGGCGGCCAGGAAAATCGGGGGAGTAAAGTAACATGGTCTTGGATCCGGGGGGTGAACGGAGTCTTTAAGGAGGTCGATAGTAAACTATACGAGTCGGAGCCCCGACGGGAGCGGAAGGAATGAGGCAATTTTTGGACCAGTTGAGGTTTCCAAAGGTGGAAGAGGAGCAGGTAGAGGGGCTGGGGGCCCCAATTGAATTGGAGGAGATTGTCAAGGGTATAGAGGGCATGCAATCGGGTAAAGCCCCGGGGCCGGACGGTTACCATGTAGAATTCTATAAGAAATTTTCGCAAACATTGAGCCCACTCCTGATGAGGACCTTCAATGAGGCTAGAGAGAAAGGAACCCTCCCCCCAACAATGTCACAGGCCTTGATCTCACTCATTCTTAAACGAGGGAAGGACCCAGAACATGGCGGGTCATACAGGCCGATTTTGCTTTTAAACGTGGATGTCAAATTGCTAGCTAAGGTTCTGGCGCTGCCGAACTTTCGCAACTCCTACTGTGCGGCCAATATAGCTATGATTAAGAAGTGGCCGATGGTGGGGGGGGATGGCGTGGGAACAGCTGGAGGCGGCGTCATTTAAAGATACTAGTCTGGGAGCTTTGATAATGGCTCCTTTGCCGTTCGCGCCGACCCGTTACTCCACAAGTCCGGTGGTGGCGGCGACACTGCGGATCTGGGGACAGTGGAGGAGGTACACGAAGGTGGAGGGAGCGTCGGTCTGGTCCCCGATATGCAACAACCACAGGTTTGTCCCGGGTAGGATGGATAGTGGGTTCCAGAGCCTTGAAGAGGGCAGGCATCAGAAGGATGGGAGATCTGTTCATAGACGGAAGCTTTCCCAGTTTGAAGGCGCTAGAGGACGAATCTGCCACCAGGAAATACCTTTAAATATCTGCAAGGACGAGCCTTCCTGAAAAAACAGGTAGTAGTCTTTCCGCCACTGCCGCCACTGAGGATACAGGACAGGGAGTCTCCGGCACCTGGGTGGGGGAGGGGAAGGTGTCAGATATCTACCAGGAACTACAGGAGGTAGAAGAAACCCCGGTGGAGGAGCTCAAGGGCAAGTGGGAGGAGGAGCTAGGTGAGGCGTTGGAAGCAGGTCTGTGGGTAGAGGTCCTGGGCAGGGTTAATTCCTCCTCATCATGTGCCAGGCTCAGTCTAATTCAATTTAAGGTGGGCCACCGGGCACACATGACGGCAGCAAGAATGAGCAAGTTTTTTGGGAGTTCTCCCAGTGAGCCAGAGAAGACACAGCCAGAGTGAGACAGAACCAAGAGTGAGTTTGGGAATTTGAATCTAGGTGGGAATTCGAAGCTGGGTGGGGAGGAAGTGCTTTTTCTCCCTGGTAAGTGACTGGTAAGTAGTGTTTCTGTTTTGTTTTTCTTTTCATTGGTTTATTTATTTATTTATTTTTTCGTTGTTTATTTATTTATTTAATTTTGGGGGAGGAAATTGTAATTGTTGAAGTTAACCGAAGGTTTAAGACATGGCAGGAGATCTCAGTTCCGTGTCATGCTCCTCGTGTGCGATGTGGGAGCTCAGGGACACGTCCACTGCCCCTGGCTCCTTCACGTGCAAGAAGTGTGTCCAGTTGCAGCTCCTGTTAGACCGCTTGACGGCTCTGGAGCTGCGGATGGACTCACTTTGGAGCATTCGCGATGCTGAGGACTTCGTGGATAGCATGTTTAGCGAGTTGGTCACACCGCAGGTGTAAGGTACTGAGGGAGATAGAAAATGGGTGACCAAAAGACAGAGCAAGAGTAGGAAGGCAGTGCAGGTGTCCTCTGCGGTCATCTCCCTGCAAAACAGATATACCGCTTTAGATACTGTTGAGGGAGATGGCTCACCAGGGGAAGGCAGCAGCAGCCAGGTTCATGGCACCGTGGCTGGGCAGGAAGAAGAATGGCAGGGCTATAGTGATAGGGGACTCAATTGTAAGGGGAATAGTCAGGCGGTTCTGCGGACGCAATCGAGACTCCAGGATGGTATGTTGCCTCCCTGGTGCAAGGGTCAAGGATGTCTCGGAGCGGCTGCAGGACATTCTGGGGGGGGGAAGGTGAACAGCCAGCTGTCGTGGTGCACATAGGCACCAACGATATAGGTTCAAAACGGGACGAGGTCCTACAAGCTGAATTTAGGGAGTTAGGAGTTAAACTAAAAAGTAGGACCTCAAAGGTAGTAATCTCAGGATTGCTACCAGTGCCACGAGCTAGTCAGAGTAGGAATGTCAGGATAGAGAGGATGAATGCGTGGCTCGAGAGATGGTGCAAGAGGGAGGGATTCAAATTCATGGGACATTGGAACCGTTTCTGGGGAGGTGGGACCAGTACAAACCGGACGGCCTGCACCTGGGCAGGACTGGAACCGATGTGCTAGAGCTGTTGGGGAGAGTTTAAACTAATGTGGCAGGGGGATGGGAACCGATGCAGGAAGTTGGAAGGTAGTAAAACAGGGACAGAAATAAAAGGCAGTAAGGGGGAAAGTGTAAGGCAGAGAAGCCATAGTCAAAAATCAAAAAGGGCGACAGTACAAGGTACAGTGACTGAGGGGAGCTCAGTGAATAGGACCAGGAATACTAAAAGAAATAAAACGGGAAGTGAAAACATTAATGGTAAGCGACGCGGCAGGTTGTTACATGAAGATATGGGTTCAACGACAAGGAAAATTAGGAGAAAGGTTAAGAGGAAATATAACTTAGGAGACGTTACTGATCGAGGTGTTAAGATTCAGAACAGAGGTAAAAAAAGCCAACATAAGTGTACTTTACCTGAATGCTCGTAGTATTCGGAATAAGGTAAATGAGTTGATGGCCAAAATCATCGTGAATGACTATGATTTAGTGGCCATTACTGAAACATGGTTAAAGGATGGTCACGACTGGGAGTTAAATATCCGAGGGCATCAAACTTTTCGGAAAAAACATACAAAGTAGCAAAGATCAGTGGGAGACTAGAGGACTGGGAAATCTTTAGGGGGCAACAGAAAGCTACTAAAAAAGCTATAAAGAAGAGTAAGTTAGATTATGAGAGTAAACTTGCTCAGAATATAAAAACAGATAGTAAAAGTTTCTACAAATACATAAAGCAAAAAAGAGTGGCTAAGGTAAATATTGGTCCTTTAGAGGATGTGAAGGGAGATTTAATAATGGGAGATGAGGAAATGGCTGAGGAACTGAACAGGTTTTTTGGGTCGGTCTTCACAGTGGAAGACACAAATAACATGCCAGTGACTGATGCAAATGAGGCTATGACAGGTGAGGACCTTGAGAGGATTGTTATCACCAAGGAGGTAGTGATGGGCAAGCTAATGGGGCTAAAGGTAGACAAGTCTCCTGGACCTGATGGAATGCATCCCAGAGTGCTAAAAGAGATGCATGGCATTAAGGGTAAAGTAGTAGCATGGATAGAGGATTGGTTAATTAATAGAAAGCAAACAGTGGGGATTAATGGGTGTTTCTCTGGCTGGCAATCAGTAGCTAGTGGTGTCCCTCAGGGATCAGTGTTGGGCCCACAACTGTTCACAATTTACATAGATGATTTGGAGTTGGGGACCAAGGGCAATGTGTCCAAGTTTGCAGACGACACTAAGATAAGTGGTAAAGCAAAAAGTGCAGAGGATACTTGAAGTCTGCAGAGGGATTTGGATAGGCTCAGTGAATGGGCTAGGGTCTGGCAGATGGAATACAATGTTGACAAATGTGAGGTTATCCATTTTGGTAGGAATAACAGCAAAAACGATTATTATTTAAATTAGAATATATTAAAACATGCTGCTGTGCAGAGAGACCTGGGTGTGCTGTGCATGAGTCGCAAAAAGTTGGTTTACAGGTGCAACAGGTGATTAAGAAGGCAAATGGAATTTCGTCCTTCATTGCTAGCGGGATGGAGTTTAAGACTAGGGAGGTTATGCTGCAATTGTATAAGGTGTTAGTGAGGCCACACCTAGAGTATTGTGTTCAGTTTTGGTCTCCTTACTTGAGAAAGGACGTACTGGCACTGGAGGGTGTGCAGAGGAGATTCACTAGGTTAATCCCAGAGCTGAAGGGGTTGGATTGCGAGGAGAGGTTGAGTAGACTGGGACTGTACTCGTTGGAATTTAGAAGGATGAGGGGGGATCTTATAGAAACATATAAGATTATGAAGGGAATAGATAGGATAGATGCGGGCAGGTTGTTTCCACTGGAGGGTGAAAGCAGAACTAGGGGGCATAGCCTCAAAATAAGGGGAAGTAGATTTAGGACTGAGTTTAGGAGGAACTTCTTCACCCAAAGGGTTGTGAATCTATGGAATTCCTTGCCCAGTGAAGCAGTAGAGGCTCCTTCATTAAATGTTTTTAAGATAAAGATAGATAGTTTTTTGAAGAATAAAGGGATTAAGGGTTATGGTGTTCACGCCGGAAAGTGGAGCTGAGCCCACCAAAGATCAGCTATGATCTCATTGAATGGTGGAGCAGGCTCGAGGGGCCAGATGGCCTACTCCTGCTCCTAATTCTTATATTCTTATGTTCTTATGTTCTGAGACATTTGTATGAGGTGCAAGGGCAGCCCTGCAAACCATGTCCACAGCTAAGCCCGGAGCTTAGAGAGTTCTGGCAAGGGTTCGCGAGGGCTTAACACACGGGTGGTGCCGAGTCCAGAGATAGCGATCTTTGGAGTGTCAGAAGACCCGGGAGTTCAGAGGGCGAAAGAGGCCAATGTCTTGGCCTTTGTCTCCCTAGTAGCCCGGAGACGGATTTTATTAATGTGGAGGGACTCGAAGCCCCCGAATGTAGAGACTTGGGTTAACGACACGGCTGGGTTTCTCAGCCTCGAGAAAATAAAGTTTGCCTTAAGAGGGTCTACTCTCGAGTCCTCTCGGAGGTGGCAGCCGTTCGTCAACTTTCTCGGGGAAAATTAAAATGTCTGCAGCAGCAGCAATCCATGGGGAGGTGGGTGGTGAGTGCTTCATTGGGATGGTGTGGGAAGACTGAGTCACGTGGGGTAATGTCTATTTAATTGGTTATTGTATATTCTCTTTTTGCACTATGTTAATGTTCACTCTACTTTGTTTTGTTAGTATTGTTATTACTGTTTTATTATGAAAAATTCTGCAAAACCTTAATAAAAATACTTTAAAAAAAAATAAGGATGCAAAGCCCATGTGTGTTATATATAGAGAAGTAATGGCAAATGAGAGAAGTTTCAGATTTTGAAAGAGAAGTAGTGGGTGAAAAAATCTTTTTGAGGTTGCAATCAAAGAATCAGCTTTTAACTTACAGCTGACCTCAGTGAAAAGACTAAGCTGTTGTACCTGACCTGTGACAGCACATTAAAAATACACCAATAGCCCATGGGGCTGTCAGCATTCTGGAGTAGCATCACCCAGGAGTATCCAGTGCTGAGTAAAACAAGCATTTTGTTGCTATTGCCCTTCATGACAACCTATATATGTGAGGTGGGAGTTTCCATTCTCACATTGATGAAGACAGTACAAAGGAACTGGCTGAAGTCGGCACCTGATATGTGCATTGCCTTCTTCCCCTGTGAACCTGATTGGAGTGAAATCACGAGGATCAAGCAGGCCCCCCTTTCACATTAAGGTAAGCGAACGTGACCTGGGTTGCGAAGGCCAGCTGGCGTGTGTCGCAAAGGCCGGCCGTCGGCATAAATGGGTCCCGGTTAAAAAAATATCCATTTAAATGGTAGACTGGGAAGCGAGGGTTTACAGTCCTGTGTGATGACACACTTCAGAATCCAAGGGTAGCTCGGGATAATTTGGTGGGTGGGACGTGGTGAATTTTAACAGGCAGAGATTTTCCAGTTGGAAATTCTGTTTTTTAGTTTCCATGCTGGGTTCCTTGCAGTCAATTGTATCCCACCTGAAAAGGGCAGAGAAGGTGGGGGTAGATCTGGCTGTGTGTTGAAATTTAGGCAGGCAAGTGAATCACATAAAGAGTTAGCAGGTGCCAAAAAGCTTGGTTAAAGAGGTAGGGTTTAAGGGGTATCTGAAAGGCAAAGAGAGAGATAGAGAGGCAGAGAGCTTTACTGCGGGAATTGCAGAGATTAATGGCACCTGACAGCACAGCCACTAAACTGGAGTGATTAAAATCGGGGATGCACGAGAGGCTAGAATTAGTGCAATCAAGAAAGCATGGAGGGTAGAAGGGCGAGAAGCAGTTACCGAGAGAGGGAGGGGCAAGGCCATGAAGGGAGTCAAAAGCAAAACTAAGGGGCTGGATTCTCCGATTGTGAGGCTAGTCCTCACGCCGGCGCAAAACAACCACTGATCTTCCATGTCGCTGGCACCCAGCTCTAACTGCCGATATAGGCCAGAGAATTGCCGGGTCCGTAGCCGGACTGAGTCCGCAGCTGCCACGCCGAGTTCCTGACGGGAAGTGACCATAAGAGACCCATGCAATCGGGAACTTGGCCGGTCATGGGCGGAGTACCGGGGGGGGGGGGGGGGGGGGTCCTGAGGCCGTCTCTACTTTGCATGTGCTTTGGAGGGGGTGGAGCATTGCAAAAGCAGCACCGCCCCCCCATTTGGTACAGAACTTTGATTCTCTGGCCGATCACTGAATGCGATTTCGGCATCGGCGACTGGAGAATCCAGCCCAAGAACTTTATATTTGCGGCATTGTCAGACTTGGAGCTAATGTCATTTTGCCAACACAGCTTGGTTAATTAATGTGATTTGATGCAATTTGGGACATGGTAGCAGAATTCCTGATGGGCTCAAACTTATGGAAGATGAAACGTCAGCCAGGAGACCATTGAAATTGTCAAGTCAAGAGGTCGCATGAAAGTTTCAGTGTTAGTTAAGTAATATTACATAGGTGGAAGTAAATGGTCTTGGGATGGAATGGATAAAACAGTGGGTAAAACTGTGGTTGAAAAATAGGAGATATATCCATGAGATATAAAAATGAGTATCCAAAGCTAGAGTACCCTGGATGCGTAAGGTTATTGAGGAGGAAATAAGAAAGAAAAAAGAGGCATATGATACATGCCGGAATAGTAATAGTAATAGAAATCAGGAAGAGTATCTCAAATGCAGGAGAGAGGCTGAGACTGAAATAAGGAGAGCTAAGAGGAAGCTTGAGAAAAGGATGACAGGCTGTGCTAAAACAAATAGTAAAATTTTCTTCATACATTTTAATAGTAAAAGTGAAGGATAGAGAGAGCCACTAAGCGACAATCAAGGTAAGCTACTCACTGAAGCAGAGGGTATGGCAGAGGTACCAAATGAGTCCTTTTCTTCTGTCTTTACCAAAATAGAAAATGGTGACAATGGCCCAGTTGAAAATGCGGGTGTTGAGCAATTGAACAGTATAGTGATAGATAAAGAAGAGGTGCTGAAAAGGTTGGCAGCACTCCAGTTAGAGAAGTCGCTAGGCCTGGATGGGATGCATCCTAGACTGCTGAGAGAAGTAAGGGAGCATATTGTCATATGCAGGATTAGTCTCAGGGCACTGGAGGATTGCAAATGTGACGCATCGTTTAAGAAAGGGGGCAAAGGATAATACAGGAAACTATAGATCTGTCTGCTTGACATCAATAGTGGGAGACCAAATGGAGGCAATAATACGGGATAAGTTAAATGTACACTAAGAGAAAAGTAAGTTAATACTAGAATATCAACATGGCTTTGTCAAGGGTAGGTCATGTATGACAAATTTCATTGAGTTCTTGGATGAGGTGATGTAGGCAGTAGATGAGGGTAGTGCAGTGGATGTTGTATATTTGGACTTTCAGAAAGCATTTGCTGTGGTGCCACATGGCAGGTTGGTTAGCAGATTCGAAATGTTTGGGATTGATGGGTCCTTGGCAGCATGGATTAGAAGTTGGTTAAGAGATAGGAAACAGAAGATAGGTGTAGATGGGCATTTCTCAGACTGGAGACGGGACCCTTGCTTTTTCTGATTTATATGCATGATTTAGAGATGGGTGTTGAGGGCGAATCTCTAAATTTGCAAATGATACTAAGCTAGGAAGAATAGAGAATTGTGAGGCTGACGTTGAGCAACTTCAGAGGGACATTGACAAGTTGGCCAAATGGGCAGACACTTAGCAGATGAATTCTAATTTGGAAAAATGTAAGGTAATGCATTTTGGTAGAAGAAACATGGGGAAACAATAGAGGCTCAATGGCACAACTTTGAGAGGAGTACAGGAGCAGAGGGACCTTGGGATTCAAGTGCATCATTCTCTGAAGGTGGCCAGGCAAGTTGCAATAGTTGTTAAGAAAGCTTATAGAATCCTTAAGTTTATAAATAGAGGCATAGAGTATAAAAGCAAGGGAGTGATGCTACACCTCTCCAAAACATTGGTCAGACCACATTTGGAATATTGTGTTCAGTTTTGGGCACATTATTTAACAAAGGAGGTTAAAGTCCTAGAGAGAGTGCCGAAGAGATTTACTAGAATGATACCAGGAATGAGGGGCAGGATTCTCCCCTACCCGGCGGGGCGGGGGGTCCCGGCGCTGAGGAGTGTCGTGAACCACTCCGACGTCGGGCCGCCCCAAAGGTGTGGAATCCGCCGCACCTTCAGGGGCTAGGCCGGCCCCAGAGTGGTTTGCGCCGCGCCGGCCGGCGGCGAAGGGCCTCCGCCGGCCGGCGCAAGTTGGCGCATGCGCGGGGGGGGTTCATCCCAGCACATGCGCAGGGAGGGTTCATCTCCGCGTCGGCCATCGCGGAGGACTAAAGCGGCCGACGCAGAACAATAGAGTGCCCCCACAGCACAGGCTTGCCCGCGGATCGGTGGGCCCCAATCGCAGGCCAGGCCACTGTGGGGGCACCTCCCGGGGCCAGATCCCCCCGCGCCGCCCCGAGGACCCCGGAGGCCGCCCGCGCCGCCAGGTCCCGCCAGTAAGGACCTAC
The DNA here is from genome assembly GCF_047496885.1 of Scyliorhinus torazame. Lineage (NCBI taxonomy): Eukaryota > Metazoa > Chordata > Chondrichthyes > Carcharhiniformes > Scyliorhinidae > Scyliorhinus > Scyliorhinus torazame. The sequence continues at coordinate 263,729,096 of NC_092713.1, read as the reverse complement.
TCTAATTTACGCTGGCGGGACCGGCAAAAAAAACGGGCAGCCACTCGGCCCATCGCGGGCCATAGAATCACCGGGGGGGGCCACTGCTAATGGCCGCCGACCGGCCCGGCGCGATTCCCGCCCCCGCCAAATCCCCGGCGCCGGAGAATTCGGCAGCCGGCGGAAGCGGGATTCACGCCGCCTCCCTGGCGATTCTCCGACCCGGCAAGGGTGTCGGAGAATCCCACCCGAGGAATTTTAGATACAAGAAAAGATTAGATAAATTGCACTTGTTCTCCTTAGAGCAGAGTAGATTAAGAGGTAACCTTACTAAGGTATTCAAAATGGTGAAACATTTTGACAGGGTAAAGAAGGATGTTCTGTTTCCACTAGTTGGTAAATCAGTGCCAAGGGGGTCACAATTTCAAAATTGTGAGCAAGAGAGCTAGGAGTGAGATGAGGAGAAACTTCTTTACTCAGAGAGCTGTTTGGATTTCGAATGCTATGCCTGGGAGAGTGGTGGAGGCGGATTCCATAGGAGGTTTCAAAAGAGAGCGAAATGTATATTTGAAAGTGATTAATTTAGAGGGCTACGGAGATAGGGCTGGGGAGTGCAACTCGCTCGGTAGCTCTTTTGGGAGCTGGTGCAGACACAATGGCCTCCTTCTGTGCTTTAAACGTCTAAGATTCTATGATTCTGTACAACATCAGTAGCTTAGCCGAGGACCAAATAGGACACTAGGTTGCAAAATCTTTGGTTCTGTATTAGAATGTGGCCAGGCAGAGGAATGGAGTCAGTGGCTAGAGAACTTTGTTTGTGGCCAGGAGCAATCATAATGGGCTGGATTCCCCAGTCCACCAGCTGCCTGTGCCTCCGTGGTGTGCCCTGGCCGGCAGCAGGATTCTCCGTTCTCGCCACTTGCCAACGGGATTTCCCATTGTGGCCACCCAACGCCGCTGGGAAACTCACGGGCGTGGGTGCGCTGCCGGCACAACGGAGTATCCCACTGACAGAGAATCCCAACCAATGATTTTGTTCTTCCCGAAATTTAGTTGGAGTAAATCTCTCCTCACCTGTGGCATGTGCTAGCGAGACGAGGAATAGGGAGAGAGAGCAGTTGAACACGTGGCTACAGGGATGGTGCAGGAGAGAGGGTTTCAGATTCCTGGATAATTGGGGCTCATTCTGGGTTAGGTGGGACCTCTACAAACGGGATGGTCTACACCTGGACCAGAGGAGCACCAATATCCTGGGAGGGAAATTTGCTAATGCTCTTCGGGAGGGTTTAAACTAGTTCAGCAGGGGATTGGGAACCTGAATTGTAGCTCCAGTATACAGGAGGTTGAGAGTAGTGAGGTCATGAGTAAGGTTTCAAAGTTGCAGGAGTGTACCGGCAGGCAGGAAGGTGGTTTAAAGTGTGTCTACTTCAATGCCAGGAGCATCCGGAATAAGGTGCGTGAACTTGTGGCATGGTTTGGTACCTAGGACTTCGATGTTGTGGCCATTTCGGAGACATGGATAGAGCAGGGACAGGAATGGTTGTTGCAAGTGCCGGGGTTTAGATATTTCAGTAAGCTCAGGGAAGGTGGTAAAAGAGGGGGAGGGGTGGCATTGTTAGTCAAGGACAGTATTACGGTGGCAAAAAGGACGTTTGATGAGGACTCGTCTACTAAGGTAGTGTGGGCTGAAGTTAGAAACAGGAAAGGAGAGGTCACCCTGTTAAGGGTTTTCCATAGGCCTCTGAAAAGTTCCAGAGATGTAGAGGAAAGGATTGCAAAGATGATTCTGGATAGGAGCAAAAGTAACAGGGTAGTTGTTATGGGGGACTTTAACTTTCCAAGTATTGACTGGAAACGCTATAGCACGGGTACTTTAGATGGGTCCGTTTTTGTCCAATGTGTGCAGGAGGGTTTCCTGACACATTATGTAGATAGGCCAACGAGAGGCGAAGCCTTATTGGATTTGGTACTGGGTAATGAACCAGGACAGGTGTTAGATTTGGAGGTAGGTGAGCACTTTGGTGATAGTGACCACAATTCGATTACTTTTACTTTAGTGATGGAAAGGGATAGGTATATACCGCAGGGCAAGAGTTATATCTGGGGGAAAGGCAATTATGATGCGATGAGGCAAGACTTAGGATGCATTGGATGGAGAGGAAAACTGCAGGGGATGGGCACAATGGAAATGTGGAGCTTGTTCAAGGAACAGCTACTGCGTGTCCTTGATAAGTATGTACCTGCCAAGCAGGGAGGAAGTGGTCGAGCGAGGGAACCGTGGTTTACTAAAGCAGTTGAAACACTTGCCAAGAGGAAGAAGGAGGCTTATGTAAAGATGAGACGTGAAGGTTCAGTTCGGGCGCTCAAGAGTTACAAGTTAGCTAGGAAGGTCCTAAAGAGAGAGCTAAGAAGAGCCAGGAGGGGACATGAGAAGTCTTTGGCAGGTAGGATCAAGGGTAACCCTAAAGATTTCTATAAATATGTCAGGAATAAACAAATGACTAGGGTAAGAGTAGGGCCAGTCAAGGACAGTAGTGGGAAGTTGTGCGTGGAGCCCGAGGAGATAGGAGAGGTGCTAAATGAATATTTTTCATCAGTATTCACACAGGAAAAAGACAATGTTGTCGAGGAGAATACTGAGATACAGGCTACTAGACTAGAAGGGCTTGAAGTTCATAAGGAGGAGGTCTTAGCAATTCTGGAAAGTGTGAAAATAGATAAGTCCTCTGGGACATTTGGGATTTATCCTAGGATTCTCTGGGAAGCTAGGAAGGAGATTGCTGAGCCTTTGGCTTTGATCTTTAAGTCATCTTTGTCTACAGGAATAGTGCCAGAAGACTGGAGGACAGCAAATGTTGTCCCCTTGTTCAAGAAGGGGAGTAGAGACAACCCCGGTAACTATAGACCAGTGAGCCTTACTTCTGTTGTGGGCAAAGTCTTGGAAAGGTTTATAAGAGATAGGATGTATAATCATCTGGAAAGGAATAATTTGATTAGAGATAGTCAACATGGTTTTGTGAAGGATAGGTTGTGCCTCACAAACCTTATTGAGTTATTTGAGAAGGTGACCAAGCAGGTGGATGAGGGTAAAGCAGTTGATGTGGTGTATATGGATTTCAGTAAAGCATTTGATAAGGTTCCCCATGGTAGGCTATTGCAGAAAATACAGAGGCATGGGATTCAAGGTGATTTAGCAGTTTGGATCAGAAATTGGCTAGCTGGAAGAAGACAAAGGGTGGTGGTTGATGGGATATGTTCAGCCTGGAGTCCAGTTACTAGTGGTATACCACAAGGATCTGTTTTGGGGCCACTGCTGTTTGTCATTTTTATAAATGACCTGGAGGAGGGCTTAGAAGGATGGGTGAGTAAATTTGCAGATGACACTAAAGTCGGTGGAGTTGTGGACAGTGCGGAAGGATGTTACAAGTTACAGAGGGACATAGATAAGCTGCAGAGCTGGGCTGAGAGGTGGCAAATGGAGTTTTATGCAAAAAACTGTGAGGTGATTCATTTTGGAAGGAATAACAGGAAGACAGAGTACTGGGCTAATGGTAAGATTTTTGGTAGTGTGGATGAGCAGAGTGATCTCGGTGTCCATGTACATAGATCCCTGAAAGTTGCCACCCATGTTGAGAGGGTTTTTAAGAAGGTGTACGGTGTGTTAGCTTTTATTGGTAGAGGGATTGATTTTCGGAGTCATGATGTCATGTTGCAGCTGTACAAAACTCTGGTGCGGCGCATTTGGAGTATTGCGTGTAATTCTGGTCGCCGCATTATAGGATGGATATGGAAGCATTGGAAAGGGTGCAGAGGAGATTTACCAGAATGTTGCCTGGTATGGAGGGAAGGTCTTATGAGGGAAGGCTGAGGGACATGAGGCTGTTTTCGTTAGAGAGAAGAAGGTTAAGAGGTGACTTAATTGAGGCATACAAGATGATCAGAGGATTAGATAGGGTGGACAGTGAGAGCCTTTTTCCTCGGATGATAATGTCTAGCACGAGGGGACATAGCTTTAAATTGAGGGGAGATAGATATAGGACAGATGTCAGAGGTAGGTTCTTTACTCAGAGAGTAGTAAGGGTGTGGAATGCCCTGCCTGGAACAGTAGTGGACTCGCCAACACTAAGGGCATTCAAATGGTCATTGGATAGACATATGGACGATAAGGGAATAGTGTAGATGGGCTTTAGAGTGGTTTCACAGGTCGGTGCAACATTGAGGGCCGAAGGGCCTGTACTGCGCTGTAATGTTCTATGTTCTATATCAAATGTGCTGATGGGTTATTCCTTAATTGTGTTTTGGTAACATGGGCCACTGGCTGAAACAAGTCTGGACATCCTTTCTCAACTTTTTCTCAGAATGTTTTTTCAAGAGGGGTCATTTTAGGGTAAAACCTTTTGTCTGAACTTATTTGCTCAATTAGATTTTCGCATTTATATCAGAATAATGCCTTTGTAGTGACTGCTCCACCAAAGAATATTCTAAATGACAAGGGATACGAACAAAAGCATGCCGAAAATGTCACTGTATCACAGATAGCTTTCTGCATGCTACACAATGAAATACTTGTTATTCCAGAAGATGTTACAGATAATCAAGCTTAATAATCTGTGATCTCATGGCTATGACAGTAGCTCATTGTACCAGCAACGTGGAATCTTTATTATCTTTGGTTATATAGATTGCATCATAGTGCTGAGTAAATACAGTCATATCCAGTTGCTTTTTGATGCTTATTCAAATGCATTTGTTTTTAGATCTCATTCAATGTAAGTCCATTGTTTCTCTATGCAAATGGATGTAAGATTTAAAAAATTGAGTTTGTTGCATGTTATGCAATGAACTTTCAATAACATAAGTCACACAAATGTCAGCATGGTTCTCCATTATACTCGAATCCTTCATGTGCATTCCAAGGAATATTTGTAATTTTGAAGACCAGCAAAACCATTTCTGTCCATCATTGCGCTAGGATTTATAGCAGAGGCTATGAGCAGTGTGCATCTATTCAATAGACTCTGAATCAATCCAAGACTGAGAATCAGAGGTGACAGGGAGGTAGACTAATAAGCTGTTTGTCGTCAGTAAAATCTTCATTGCTTGATCTGAATAAACAAAGTCGGTAATTGGCTCCCAAAACTATGGCCAGGATTTTCCCCACTTTCAGCAGGTAGGAATGGCGGAGGGGGCAGGGAATCCAGGCTTCTATGCCGTAGGGATTTCCCATTCCAATTGTACCCGCCACCTATCAATGATGCAATTGGCTTCCCACCGTGAATGCTCAGGAATGCTCAGGGAACACCATTACCATACATTTTTATATCATTAGCAGCCTTTCTATTATCGCCCCACATTTGTATTCCTCCCTCCCCCCACCCCCCACATGACGACACATCGGAAGGGTTCCACAACAGCCTTTGACAAATGGGCACATTGCGAGAGAACCCGCCGGAACCCGCCGGTAAGTGCAACGCCAAGGGGGGAGAGGGTCATGCCCAGGCAGGACTATGGCAGTGCCCCCTGCCACGGGGTTTCTGATGGGGAGGTCTGTGGCAGCGGGGATTTCCTTGGGGAGTATGTACATTGCAGGGGGGCTGGAGATTCCCTGGCAGGGGAGGAATGCCTTTTTGGTGGGGCTCCCCCTGTGTGTCGAGGGGGGGTATTCCTTGGGGCAGGGCTATCCGCGCATTTGGGTCAGAGATTCCTGGGGGGGGGGGGATCTGTGCATGGGGAGGGCTTCCCCATGTCCGTGAGGGGGGATTCCTTGGGGGAGGGGGGAGTTCCTGAGTAGATGTAGAAGAAGATCTCAGTTACTTTTATTTTGTTTCGAACCTCTTGATGGCTGACATTGTGGGACCTGCATCCAGGATTTGTTTTGACCAAGCGTCTAAATGTATGGCCGGAAAAGTTGGTAGTAGAGCTGATGGGCTGCACACTGCTTTTCCCGCCTGGGTTAACATTTAGTCAAAAATAACAGAAAACACTGCCTATGTTGTTGCCATTCCTCATTTTACAATTAGTCTTTGAATTTGTATGAGGTCATAAACTGAGAGAGTGGATGAACTTGACAATACCTTTTTGCTAACTCACTGCTAATTGTCATTTGATGATACGATTTAATTTCTGTGGGCATTGAGTAATAACAACACAACTTCAGAGAGTGTCACCAATGCACAAGGTTCAGAGTACATCTTACAGTAAGGATCAGGAAACTTAATCAGCAGATGTGGGGGTTTAGAGAGGAAAAGAGCAATGGAAAGAGATGACCACAGAGAACGAGGAGCTCCCTCATGAGCTGTCTACACAGCAGCCATTTTGTTTCTTTGGTATTACTTGTTGATATTCTGAAACATGGCGGAACTCCACTCCTGCTGCATAACCCCATTTCTCTCATCTGGAAAGAAGAGCACTTGCCTGGAGATATCAGGGACACTGTGATCATGATTATATTTAGGTTGGCTGACAAGTCCAATTGTGGCAACTAGAAGTCTCCCAGCTGCCTTCCACAGGGGCAATCATTCCAAGGAAAGATGATGGTGTGGTGCCGATGTTGCTGGGCGATTAGTTCTAAGACCCAAACTAACGCACTCGGGACACGTGTTCAAATCCCACCATGGCAGCTGGTAGAATTTAAAATTCAATTGATAACTCGGGATTATAAAGCTAGTCTCAATATTAGTGACCATGAAACTATCACCAATTGTTCTAAAGATGTATCTGGTTCACTAAAGCCCTACAAGGAAGGCAATGTGCCATGCTTGCCCAGTCTGGACTACATATGACTCCAGACCCACAGAAGGTTGTAGGGACTCTTATTTTACCTGCTAATAAGAATCGATAATCCGGTTGGTGGGAGGTGTCAAAAATATGCTTTTATTGCTAATTACTCACTTGAATACACCTGAATAATAACTGAATAAAAACTCTGAAACAAAATATCAAACAATACATAAAAAAGTCAAATACATGGCTAAGAGCATAAAGTACAAAAGGAAATCACTTTAAACTCAAACAAAGAGATAGATGATTCAAGAATTCAGGAACAAAGACCTCAACCACACGGTCCTACTTTTAAGGGAATTCTTATCTCTGGTTTAGCCCTTCATTGACTTTTATTGGCTTCTAATGCTCTGCTGAGACCTCCTGGTTTGTTCAAATAAATATGTTACTCAGAAGATGATTTGTTAATCAAACATTGGACACTGGTGCCTATCAAAACTAGCTCAACATCTGCATGTGCAGTCTCAGGAAAATTACTGGATATGTTTCCCACACTTTCCATGTTACGCAGCTTGGCGAAGACCTTGCTGGAACTGATTAGTTGATTAGACAGAGAACAATACATTCTTAGTGCTGAATACACTGGAATACAATGGTTAATTCATTATGTGAGACAATGACTGAGTTTCCACAGTCAAGGCACTTTGAATATTTTTACCTCTTAGCTACATGCATTCAACTAGCACCTATATGAATAAAACTATGAATAAAACAATACTCTATCAAGATGATTGTCACTTAACTGCCCACTGAAATGTTCAGGCCAAGGTGGGGATTACTTTAAACAGCCATGATTTCTGCTCTCATCACTGGTCTGTTGACAGAAAGGTGTTTTGTTTTTTGATTTCCTCCTTTGTAAGCAGTGGAGTGTTTCTCAACCGCTCAGTTTTGATGTGAAGCAATTCATGCTAATAACCCCACAGGAAACCCGAGGTAGGGTGAACTAGTTTATTTTACACACACACAAAACATGGGAGAAGGGTTCGCCACGTGGCCCCTGGTACATTCATACAATAGAAGAGGGATAAGGGAAAGGTTGCGGTACAGAGAAAAGATCACGTAGGAGGTAAGATTTATTGTTTCACATGAGTCCAGATTCAAAGTCCAATGGTGCATTCTTAGAGAGAGTCAACAGGCTGAAGACAAATGTTGGATAATCGACTTTGCCAGCAGCAATGATTTCCTCAATAGGATAGGAACATAGAGATGATTTAGTCTTGTAGGCAGGTGCTGGTTTCAACTATTAATAATTTCAAACGGGATTTGGGGATTCTTCGTCCGCTTAGCCAGGTAGTCTCCATCTGCTGGTTCTGACTTCCTGGGCGGGATTCTCCCGTACCCGGTGGGGTGGGGGTTCCCGGCGGGATGGAGTGGCGTGAATGACTCCGGCATCGAGCCGTCCCAAAGGTGCGGAATCCTCCGCACCTTCAGGGGCTAGGTCCGCCCCGGAGTGGTTGGCGCCCCGCCGGCCGGTGGGATAGGGGCCTGGCGCCATGCCAACCGGTGCCGAAGGGCCTCTGCCGGCCAGCGGAGTCGGCGCATGCGCGGGAGTGTTAGCGCGAGCTGGCGTCATCCCCGCGTATGCGCACAGGGATTCACTTCCGAATCGGCCATCGCGGAGGACCACAACGGCCGATGTGGAAGGAATAGAGTGGGGCACAGCACAGCACAGGCCCGCCCGTGGATCGGTGGTCCCCGACCGCGGGCCAGGCCACCGTGGGTGACCTCCCGGGGTAAGATACCCCCGCGAACCCCCAGGAACCCCGGAGCCCGCCCGCACCGCCAGATCCCGCCGGTAAGGGACCTACTCTGATTTACGCCGGCGGGACCGGCTACAGGCGGGCGGGACTTCGGCTCATCGCAGGCCGGAGAATTCAGGCAGCCCTGGCGCCCATTGAGTCGCGTTGGACCCCGCCATTCTCCAAGGCGGGCGGCGCGAATCACGCCGGGCCAGTTTTTGGGGGGCAGGAGAATTGGGAGGACGGCCGGGGCGGGATTCACGCCGACCCACGGCGATTCCCCCACGCAGCGGGGGGTCGGAGAATCCCATCCCAGAATTCTAAAGGGCCTTTGTGCAATCCTTTTGGAATTTAGTCTGTGCAAAGATTCTCCGTCCAGTGATTCTGGAATTACGAGGCACGATCGGGCGGAAAATCGCGTGTCAGCTGAAAATCGAGGCTGGGCCACCACGGACGCCACCCGTGCAGTGTTGGCCTGGGTGGTATGCATGGTCGGCACCGCCTCCACCCCTTGCAGGCGGTTGGACTTCTCTGACCACACCTGCAGGCGCTGGATGTTTGCTGACAACCCCTAATGTAGTCCCCGGCTCTATGTCTGCATCTCCAGCATCGAATGAACCGCTCTTTCCAGAAGCCTAAGACCCATCTGGATGCCAGCTAGTTCCTGGGGCTGGGCCGCCCTCCAACCGTACGCCCCCTCGGGGGTTCCTACCTCGGCCTGATGTACCGCTGCTAACGTGTGGTGCGTGCCCAGAAGTATCTTCACTATGATGCCCAACCAAGGTGAGTATCTCTGGGATGGTGGAGGGTGTTGGAGATAGCTGTGATGGAAAGTCAGTGTCGTCCTCGGACTGGTGTTTGTGGGCTTGCGTCACTGTTTGGTGACGCCTCGTCGCTCGACGTTTCCTGGGGTTGTGGCCAGGGGCGGGGGACAGCAGAAGGACCCCCCTCATCCCCAGGTGATCCTGCAAGACACAAGACATGATACATGGTTGGATCGTGGGTTGGGGTGATGGACGGGTGGTGGGGTGGTGCGAGGGTTGTGCCACGCATGCCATAGGGACACCACAACTCAGTGCGGTCTCACTTGGTTCCTTGATGCTGACCTCCACCTTGATGTCTACCCACCCTACGGGCCCACCGACCAGATCCAGGGTCCATTCCTCCATGATGGTGAGCGGCCGCAGGTCCGGCGGGCCCCCTTCAGTAGTCTCTCTCTTCCTGTGGTTATGCATTGCCTTCTCCTGGGGGTGGGGAGGCAGAAAATACACAGTATTAGGCCGTTCGACACAGGCAGCACAAGGGGTGGGCAGCTGGTGGCCTTTGTAACCAGGGCACCCGGTCATGGCGGGCGGTAGGGGTGCTGGCATGTGGTGCAGAGTGGGAAACGAGCAGACTGCTGGCGTGTGGGGTTCAGTCGCCCTCCGGGTGGGGAGGAGGAGTTCCCAGTGTATGAAACAGGGGTTGGTGCCAGGGACATGGTGCTGGCTGCTCACCCTGGCCGTCCTGTGGAGGTCATGCAGCTTTTTCTGGCACTGCTGGCCAATCCCAGTGGTTGGTCTCATGGCGCCTATGGCTTCTGCCACCTGCACTCAGGCTTGGTGTACAGGGTGGGTGCCAGCGTCCTTCCCACCCTGGGGAACAAGGGGCTGGATTCTCCGCCGGCGGGGTGCTCCATTTTGCCAGCAGCCCGGGGGCTCCCGAAAGCATGGGGCTGCCCCACAATGGGAAACCCCATTGACCAGCCGGCGTAACGGAGTATCCCGCCGGCGGGGCGAAACAGAAACGTGACGGGGCAGAGAATCCAGCCCAGGGTGCCCCGCCTCTCCTCCATGGCGCCCAGCAGGTTCGTGAGCTCTGCAGCTGCGAAACGGGGTTCTGCTCTTCGGGATGCCATCTTCTTGGCTGGAATGGTTGTGTGTGGGGAGTGCAGTGAATAACTGTGGACAAGCTTGTCAGCCTCTCGAGTGCCAATCCCAACCCTGATGAATCGGACACCGATTTTCATTAGTTCCACGGAGTGTTGGTGCTCGCCCTTTAAAGGATCTTGAATTGCTCTGGGACCAGTGTCACTGCCGTAGATTCAGTCCTGGTGTCAGCACTTAGGCCGGGATTCTCCGAGCCCACGCCGGCTCTGAGAATCGGAGTTGACACCGAGACGGCCCACAACGCCGGTCCGACGGCGCGACGCGATTCTCCGGTCGGGGCCGTTGAAAGAGGCCCTTGCGGCGATTCTCCGCCGTCAACCGGCTGAGTTCCCACTGCCGTGGTTCTAACATGGTTCCACCCGACGGGAGTTCGGACCAGCGGCCGCGATGGCCGTCCTGGCGGGGGGGGTGGGGGGGATCAGACTCCGGGGGTGCCTCCACGACGGCCAGGCCTGCGATCGGGGGCCACCGATCGGTGGGTGCGCATGATCCGGGGGGCTGTCTACCTTCTTCCGTGCCGGCCGGCTGAGTGGCTCCGCCATGTTGCGCGGGCCCGGCACGGACGTGGCCGTCGCGCGCTTGAGGGACCGACAGCTGGCAGTGCAGGGCCGCCTATCGGCGTCGGCGCTGTGTGGAGATCTCCGCCGCCGTTCTGGCCCCCCGTGGGCCACAGAATCGCTGGGCCAGGAGGCCCATTGACGCCAGCGTGAAACAATCCGGTGTTTGCGCCGACATCAACACTTAGCCGCCGCATTGCAGAATCCTGGCCTTAGTCTCTGAAACGGAGTATTTATCTCAGGGCTCTTAGCGTTTCTGGAATGGCTTCATTCATTCTAAAACATTGTCTAGTTTTAATCATTTTATAAATTTGCTATGTTGATATCAATGAAATGAATGAAAATCGCTTATTGTCACAAGTAGGCTACAAATGAAGTTACTGTGAAAAGCCCCTAGTCGCCACATTCCGGCACCTGTTCGGGGAGGCTGTTACAGGAATTGAACCGTGCTGCTGGCCTGCCTTGGTCTGCTTTCAAAGCCAACGATTTAGCCAGTGATATATACGTCTTTTAAAAATTTAGAGTGAGCTCTGGGACAACTGGGGAACTGAAGCTGGCTTTGCCAGTGATGTCCACATACCATAAAATAATTTTGTAAAAGACTCCTTCTTAACACCTCCTTCCAGTGAACAAGGAACTCCTTCCAGTGTGGTTTTCGCCCATCAAGAGGCACCAAAGACATAGGGCTGGATTCCCCGTTCCTGAGGCTAAGTGCCGATGCCAACGGAGGTTCCCTGATTTTTCACGATGGGAAGATCGACGCGAAACCCTCACCGATTCCGGTACCGGTGAGGGGCTAGCACCAGCACCACGTGAAACTCCCATGGAAGGCGTGGAAAACACTTGGAGAATCGCAGGGTTCCTGCCGCATATGTGCAGGACTGGCAGGCTGCAGCCGCATGTACGCCTACACTGCCCACACACGCACCGATTGCGCCAAAAATGATGGGGCCAGCCATGCTGGACTGCATACCCGTCCACCCCGACCCCACAGCCCATCTCCTGGCCACCCCTCACCACTCCGCCCAGCCCTGGCAGAAGCCTCCCAGCCAGCGGCACAGATCTCAGCCGAATGTGGTGGTGCTTGACACTGTCCGCATGCCCTCTCTCTCTCTCCCCGCAGCCAGCATGTCAGGTGCTGACCGCTGAGGCCACACGTGGCCCACGCCATCGGGAACTCGGCCCATCGAAGGCGGAGCATCGGGGGTGGGCTGGCTAAGGATATTCCAAAGAGGTTGTGACTGCGCGCGGCGTGAGTCCCGATGACGTCAATTTGGAGGGGGCGGTGCCTCCCCGATTTCGGTGTCGGGAACCATTCTCCGCCCGATCGCCGTTCCCAATTTTGGCCGTCAGGCTACGGAGAATCCCGCCCATAATCTTCATTGTGCAGCAATTTATGAACAGTGCAGGGAAGAATACCAACCAGTGTACATTGCTGTTTTTGGCCTCACAAAGCCTTTGATTTTGTCGAGTACAAAGGGGTATCCTCCTCAAATCTGGCTTCCCTCAGAAATTTGGCACCATCCAACTGAAACATCCTCCACCCACTCCACAGTCCAAAGCAAGCCATGACCCTCATCAATGGAGCCATCACAAACGCCATCTCAGTGAAAACTGCGATCAAACAAATCTATGTCATTGTACCAATTCTCTGACCCATTTCCTTGCTGCAATATCTCACATATATCTCAACATATCCCGCCTACAATCCCAAAATAAAATCACTCCATCCTCAGTCATGGAGATTCGGTATGTAGATGACATACGTGTGTGTGTTCACTCAGAAACTAAGCTTCAGCTTATTGTCAACTTCTTCTCCAAAGCATATGAGAAAATGGGCCTTTCATTTATCGCTTGAATAACTAAAGTCCTCTTCCAATCAACTCAAACAGCTAAACCTCTCAATCACAGTAATAGTGAGATCCTGGAAAATATGGACCATTTTTCCATATGGTAGCATAGTGGTTAGCGCAATTGCTTCACAGCTCCAGGGTCCCAGGTTCGATTCCCGGCTGGGTCACTGTCTGTGCGGAGTCTGCACGTTCTCCCCGTGTGTGCGTGGGTTTCCTCCGGGTGCTCCGGTTTCCTCCCACAGTCCAAAGATGTGCAGGTTAGGTGGATTGGCCATGCTAAATTGCCCTTAGTGTCCAAAATTGCCCTTAGTGTTGGTTGAGTGGGGTTGCTGGGTTATGGGGATAGGGTGGTGTGGGCTTGGGTAGGGTGCTCTTTCCAAGAGCCGGTGCAGACTCGATGGGCTGAATGGCCTCCTTCTGCACTGTAAATTCTATGACTCTATGACATATCTTGGGAGACGCATCTCAACAAAGGTAAATATGGACAACAAAATTAATTATGTCCACCAATGCCTTTGGCCGGCTGAGGAAAAGATTATTTGAAGACAAGGATCTCAAACCCAAGACCAAGATCATGGTTTACCAGAGCAGTGGTCCCCATGCTCCTGTTTGCTTCAGAGACCTAATGCAGGCAACTCAAAACACTGGGGAACTGCCAGCAGTGGTGCCTTCAGAAGATCATCCAAATCTAGTGGTAAGAAAGATGAGCCAACTGAAACATCCTCTCCCAAGACAACTTGTCCAGTGTCGAGGTGCTAATTACTCAAAATAAACTCTACTGGGTGGGACATGATGGGCGGGATTCCCCTCAGGAGGCGGTAGGAATACCCAAGGGCGTTATCGGTCAGAGAGTGACTGACCCCAAGGACTAACTAGCTGCCGTTCAGACAGGTTTCCGGCTTCTGGAACGGAGAGTCACATCTATAGTAGAATTGCAGTCGCAGAGCCAGGGATTACATTAGGGGTTGTCGGCGAGCATCCAGCACCTGCAGGTGCAGTTGGAGGAGTCCAACTGGGTGCAGGAGCAGGAGGTGGTGCCAACAATCCGTGCCACCCAGGCCAACACCATACTGGTGGCATCTGCGGTAGAGGCATTGGGGGTGAGGGTTGCAGTTATGGATCAGCATGTTCAAGGTCTAGGACATTCTGTGCAGGCATGGAGTAGCCCAGGAGCCCATCGAGCACCCCAAGGGAGGAGGTCATGATGGGGCCTGTGCCAGTGACCCCCACAGGGGGGCTGCTGGAACACCGCAGCACCTTGGACTCTCCCCATCCTGTCCCTGGCTCATCTGTTGGGCAGCAGGCAGAACAGTATGGCACCACACCACCTGGGACATCTGAGCAGCAGTCGGGCCCATCCAGGTCCGTCAGCTCAGAAGACAGCTGCCAACAAGGACCCAGGTCGCAGGGCGGGAATCAGATCAGGCCACCTCCTGGTGGCTGGTCTTGGCTGGCCAGAGAAGTGGGGGGGGGGGGGGAAATGGGGGTGGGGGATGGGTGGACATTGTGGATGGGTTGGGCTCCCCACCCTAGGGAACCGCCACCCTAGGGAACCGTGTGATGGAATGACCAACGTGCATGCAGGAATCACTCAGTTGGGCGGTGCCACCATGGGCAGGGGTCAGACATTGTCATACGATGCCGAGCACCAGAGCTCATCGCAGAGCGGGTTGTCATCATCCCCTATCTCATGGACCAGACGCGCTGTTAGGCCCACACCCTGTGGTGTGGCATGTATGTGTCACAGAGAAGGTTGCAGGTGGAGGGGTGGCCACTGGGTGAGGGGGGTGTGTGAGAGTGGGATGCAGTGTCCGTGCTCTAGCCAGTTCCGCAACCCCCCTCCCAAGTCGGTGAACCTGGAGCGAATCAGAGCGCCCATGCGCGTTTGCCCTGGTGCACATATCGTGCGGCCTCCCGTGCCTGCCTGGGCCCCATGTCCTGTGCATCCTCCCCCTACCCTGTATCCTCCTCGTCGGACGAGGCCTGCCATTCCTCCTCCTCCTCCAGCACATTGCTCATTTGCTGTGCGATGTTGTGGAGGATGCAGCAGGCTGCCACGATGTGGGCGACCCTCCCAGCGCCATACTGGAGGGCCACCCCAGACCGGTCCAGGCACCTGAACCGCATCTTCAGGAGGCCAAAGCACCGCTTGATCACATTGCTGGAGGCTGCATGGGCATCGTTGTAGCGGGTCTCAGCATCAGTCTGTGGACTCTGGATAGATGTCATCAACCAAGACCCCAGTTGATAACCCTGTCACCCAGGAGCCAACCAACCAGCTGGGGGGTCAGCTCGAACATGTCAGGAATCACCGAGTGTGTCAGGATGAAGGTGTCCTGCAGACATCCCGGGTATCGGGCGCAGACGTGTATGATGCGCATTTGATGGTCACATATTAGCTGCATGTTCATCAAGTGGAACCTCTTTTGGTTTGTGTAGAGTGGCTTTTCATCTGCAGGTGCTCGTAGGGAGATTGCATCCCATCGATAACCCCTGGACCCGGGACATGTCTGCAATGGCGGTGAACCCCACTTCCCGGGCATGCTGGTGAGCTTGGTACACATTGAAATGGATGCATTGTGCTGACTGGGCACACTGGGCCTCCATGACGGCGCGGATGCACCTGTGTACCGAGTTCTGTAAGATTCCGGAGAAGTACCCGTTCGGCACCAAGGCAACATTTGACCTAGTATGGCATCAAGGAGCCCTAGCTATACCGAAGTCAGTAGGAATCAGGGGGAACACTCTTAACTGGTTGGAGTCATACCTGGCACTAAAGAAGATGGTTGTGGTGGTTGGCGGTCAATCATCTCAGCTCCAGGGCATCACTGTAGGAGTTCCTCAGGGTAGTGTCCTGGGCCCAACCATCTTCGGCTGCTTCGTCAATGACCTCTCTTTCATCATCAGGTCAGAAGTGGGGATGTTTGCGGATGAATGCACAATGTTCAGCGCCATTTGTGACTCCTCAGATAATGAAGCAGTCCATGTCTGCAGCAAGACCTGGACAATAGCCAGGCTTCGACTGACAAGTTGTAAGTTACATTCCAGCCATACAAGTGCCCGGCAATGACCATCTCCTACGGGAGAGGATCTAACCATCACCTTGGCAGGAAGGATCAAGGAAAACCCAAAAGCTTTCTATAGGTATGTCAGGAATAAGCGAATGAGTAGGACCAGTCAAGGACAGGGATGGAAAATTGTGTGTGGAGTCTGAAGAGATAGGCGAGATGCTAAATGAATATTTTTCGTCAGTATTCACTCAGGAAAAAGATAATGTTGTGGAGGAGAATGCTGAGCCCCAGGCTAATAGAATAGATGGCATTGAGGTACGTAGGGAAGAGGTGTTGGCAATTCTGGACAGGCTGAAAATAGATAAGTCCCCGGGACCTGATGGGATGTATCCTAGGATTCTCTGGGAGGCCAGGGAAGAGATTGCTGGACCTTTGCTTTGATTTTTATGTCATCATTGGCTACAGGAATAGTGCCAGAGGACAGGAGGACAGCAAATGTGGTCCCTTTGTTCAAAAAGGGGAGCAGAGACAACCCCGGCAACTATAGACCGGTGAGCCTCACGTCTGTAGTGGGTAAAGTCTTGGAGGGGATTATAAGAGACAAGATTTATAATCATCTAGATAGGAATAATATGATCAGGGATAGTCAGCATGGCTTTGTGAAGGGTAGGTCATGCCTCACAAACCTTATTGAGTTCTTTTAGAAGGTGACAGAACAGGTAGTTGAGGGTAGAGCAGTTGATGTGGTGTATATGGATTTCAGCAAAGCGTTTGATAAGGTTCCCCATGGTAGGCTATTGCAGAAAATACGGAGGCTGGGGATTGAGGGTGATTTAGAGATGTGGATCAGAAATTGGCTAGCTGAAAGAAGACAGAGGGTGGTGGTTGATGGGAAATGTTCAGAATGGAGTACAGTCACAAGTGGAGTACCACAAGGATCTGTTCTGGGGCCGTTGCTGTTTGTCATTTTTATCAATGACCTAGAGGAAGGCGCAGAAGGGTGGGTGAGTAAATTTGCAGACGATACTAAAGTCGGTGGTGTTGTCGATAGTGTGGAAGGATGTAGCAGGTTACAGAGGGATATAGATAAGCTGCAGAGCTGGGCTGAGAGGTGGCAAATGGAGTTTAATGTAGAGAAGTGTGAGGTGATTCACTTTGGAAGGAATAACAGGAATGCGGAATATTTGGCTAATGGTGAAGTTCTTGAAAGTGTGGATGAGCAGAGGGATCTAGGTGTCCATGTACATAGATCCCTGAAAGTTGCCACCCAGGTTGATAGGGTTGTGAAGAAGGCCTATGGAGTGTTGGCCTTTATTGGTAGAGGGATTGAGTTCCGGAGTCGGGAGGTCATGTTGCAGCTGTACAGAACTCTGGTACGGCCGCATTTGGAGTATTGCGTACAGTTCTGGTCACCGCATTATAGGAAGGACGTGGAGGCTTTGGAGCGGGTGCAGAGGAGATTTACCAGGATGTTGCCTGGTATGGAGGGAAAATCTTATGAGGAAAGGCTGATGGACTTGAGGTTGTTTTCGTTGGAGAGAAGAAGGTTAAGAGGAGACTTAATAGAGGCATACAAAATGATCAGGGGGTTGGATAGGGTGGACAGTGAGAGCCTTCTCCTGCGGATGGAAATGGCTGGCACGAGGGGACATAACTTTAAACTGAGGGGTAATAGATATAGGACAGAGGTCAGAGGTAGGTTCTTTACGCAAAGAGTAGTGAGGCCGTGGAATGCCCTACCTGCTACAGTAGTGAACTCGCCAACATTGAGGGCATTTAAAAGTTTATTGGATAAACATATGGATGATAATGGCATTGTGTAGGTTAGATGGCTTTTGTTTTGGTGCAACATCGTGGGCCGAAGGGCCTGTACTGCGCTGTATTGTTCTATGTTCTATGTTCTATGTTCTATCACCTCTTGTCATGTAGTGCTACATTTTGTCTTTCTGTAAAACTCCTGCATTGCTTTGAACAACACCCAAAAATGATGCCAGGATTCTGTGACCAGAGTAAAACAAAAAAAAGTCTCAGTTTTACATTCAATAATAAGCTTGCTTTGAAGAATGTCAAATATAGGTGGGGCATGGTGCAGCCCAGACATCAAACACTGCTAAATATTTTCTTCACAGTAACCAAGCCAAACAGTGTCATTGAAGTAAACAAAATACCAAAGCTTGGAAAACATTAAAGGAAAATGCTGATTGGAGTTACTTTTCATCTTTAACTGAATCTGGACAAACATCCAATAAAAGATTTACATGAAAAGGTTTTGCTTCAGTCGCACACCAATAAACTGTCAATCTGTGACCTGATACAACTGACATATAAACTTATGAAAACATGGAGTGATTTAGCAATTATGAATGTGTGTTTTATTTTGGCTGTGCATTTAGAAACTTAGGAGTAAACTATTATTCTGCACATTTTTGATTGCACTAACTGGAAGTTATCCATGGAAAGGTGGCACAGTGGTTAGCACTGCTGTCTCACATCGCCAGGGACTCTGGTTCAATTCTGGCCTTGGGTGACTGTCCGTGTGGAGTTTGCATGTTCTCCTGCTGTCTGCGTGGGTTCTTCCATGTACTCCAATTTCCTCCCACAGTCCAAAGATGGTAGGTTAGGGGATTGGCCATGCTAAATTGCCCCTTAGGGTCCAAAGATGTGCAGGTTAGGTGGGGTTAAGAGACAGGGCAGGGGTGTGGGCCTAGGTAGGGTGCTCTTTCGGAGGGTCGGTGCAGACTGGATGGGCCAAATGGCCTCATTCTGCACTGTAGGGATTCTATGGGTTCTATAATACAGCCGGGGAAATGGTTTGCTCTTGATTACATGTAGCAAAGTGTTCATCGCATGGCCATCAATATTTAGTTGTCAATCTGTAAATCCTTCTGAACGCTTATGGCAGCCGATAGGAGTGGGAGAATTTTGTGGTTAGCTGGTAATGTATGGTAGCTGCAGTGCAACAGCTCCCCATGTTAAAAGACTCCATGTGCATGCTCTTGCCAGAGGTTCCTTGGCAAACACCCTCCTTGCTTCGAAGGACTGCTAGACATATCGCAATTGTGTAAAGAAATTGAGATAAAACAGAACTTTTTTTGAGAAATATATATATATATATATATATATATGTTTCCAATTAAGGGACAATTTAACATGGCCAATCCACCTAGCCTGCACATCTTTTGGGTTATGGGGATGAGACCCACGCAAACACTGGGAGAATGTGCAAAATCCACATGGGCAGTGACCCGGGGCCGGGATCGAACCCAGGTCCTCAGCGCCGTGAGACAGCATGCTAACCCTCACGGGTTTGGGGCAGCACGGTAGCCTTGTGGATAGCACAATTGCTTCACAGCTCCAGGGTCCCAGGTTCGATTCCGGCTTGGGTCACTGTCTGTGCGGAGTCTACACATCCTCCCCGTGTCTGCGTGGGTTTCCTCCGGGTGCTCCGGTTTCCTCCCACAGTCCAAAGATGTGCAGGTTAGGTGGATTGGCCATGATAAATTGCCCTTAGTGTCCAAAATTTCCCTTAGTGTTGAGTGGGGTTACTGGGTTATGGGGATAGGGTGGAGGTGTGAGCTTGGTAGGGTGCTCTTTCCAAGAGCTGGTGCAGACTCGATGGGCCGAATGGCCTCTTTCTGCACTGTAAATTCTATGAACCACTGCGCCACCATGCCACCCCATCCAGCCTCACATGAGTGACATTTCGCATATTAGTGTTACCTTGTCCCACACTAATGCCATCTCCCTTCCATTCCAGGTCAGTCACCAGACCAGCCCGAACCATCCTCATGCTGCCCTTTAAAAAATATTTTTATTGGGCGGGCTTTTTAATATTTAGTAACAAGATTTATAAACAACAACACCAGGGACCCGGCATCGATTCCCGGCTTGGGTCACTGTCTGTGCGGAGTCTGCACGTTCTCCCCGTGTCTGCGTGGGTTTCCTCCGGCGCTCTGGTTTTCTCCCACAAGTCCCGAAAGATGTGCTTGTTAGGTGAATTGGACATTCTGAATTCTCCCTCGATGTACCCGAACAGGTGCTGGAGTGTGGCGACTAGGGGCTAGTAACTTCATTGCAGTGTTAATGTACGCCTACTTGTGACACTAATAAAGATTATTAATAATATGCAAAGTTAAAGGGCATGGGAATACAGGTAGTGTCTGGAGATGGATAGAAAGCTGGTTAGCAGACAGGAAGCAAAAAGTTGGAATAAATGGGTCTTTTTCCGATTGGCAGGCAGTGACTAGTGGGGCACTGCAGGGATCTGTGCTAGAACCCTAACTGTTCACATTATATATTAATGACTTGGACAAGGGAACTATATGTATTATCTCCAAATTTGCAGATGATCCAAAGTTGGGTGGGAGGGTGAGTTGTGAGGAGGATGCAGAGATGCTTCAGCAGGATTTGGACAGGCTGGGTGGGCACATGCATGGCAGACGCAGTATAATGTGGATAAATGTGAGGTTATCCGCTTCAGTACCAAAAATAGGAGGGCAGATTATTATTTGAAAGGGTGTAAATTAAGAGAGGTGGATACTCGTGAGTCATGCATCAGTCACTGAAAGTAAGCTGGCCTTCATAGCGAGAGGATTTGAGTATAGGAATAGAGATGTTTTACTGCAATTGTATAGGGAATTGGTGAGGCCACACCTGGAGTATTGTGTGCAATTCGGGTGTCCTTATCTGAGGAAGGATGTTTTGTTATGGACGGAGTGCTGCAAAGGTTTACCAGGCTGATTCCTGGGATGGCGGGACTGTCATATGAGGAGAGATTAAGTCGGTTGGGATTATATTCTTTGGAGTTTAGAAGGGTGAGAGGGGAACTCGTAGAAACGTGCTAAATTCTAACAGGATTAGACAGGGTAGATTCAGAAAGAATGTTCCCGATGGTGGGGGAGTCAAGAACTCGGGGTCATAGTTTGAGGATAAGGAGTAAACCTTTTGGGACTGAGGTGAGGAGAAATTGCTTCACCCAGAGAATGGTGAATCTGTGGAATTCGCTACCACAGAAAATAGTTCAGGCCAAAGTGTGTAATTTCAAGAAAGAATTAAATAGAGCTCTTGGGGCTGAAGGGATCAAGGGATATGGGGTGAAGACAGGATCAGGGTATTGAGCTTGATGATCAGCCATGATCGTAATGAGTGGCGGAGCAGGCTCAAAGGGCCGAATGGCCTTCTCCTTCTTCGATTTTTTATGTTTCTGTGTTTCTATGAAGCACAAGTCAGGAGTGTTATGATAAACTCTGCACTTGTCTAGATCATTGCTGCTCCAACAACACTCAAGGAATTCAACACATTCAGGTCAAAGCAGTCTGTTTGATTGGCACTCCATTCACGGCATTAAACATTCGCTCCCTCTCACTGATCAACCATGGCAGCAGTGTATACTTTCACCACGGCTCCTCCGACAGTGCTTTCCAAATATGTAAGCCATACCATCTAGAAGGAAAAGGAGAGTACGCACATAGGAACACCAACACGTCAAAGTTCCCCTCCAAGTGACACATCCTGACTTGGAAATAAATCACCATTCCTTCATTGTCCTTGGTCAAATTCCTTGAATTTTTTTCCCAAAAGCACTATGATTGTCCCTATACCACATGCTTCAAGAAGGCCACTACCTTATCAAAGGAAATTGGGGATGGGCAATAAATATTGGCCTTGCCAACAATGCTCACATCTCAAGAATTGATTTAAAAATCACAGAGGTGACATGCGACACCTATAAATTGATATGCATGTTGCCAATGGCAGCAGACACCATGGGGAAGCCTACGACCATGTGATGCTACTCATTCCACCAGCAAACGTGTAGATGGAGTCGGAGCCAGATTTTGTGGCAAGAAAAAATGAAATGTACTTCGTCCACTTAGAATACAGCACCTCTGTGACCTCTGTTATGCAACAGTGGATGGTAAACTGTGTGATTTGGAAATATTGGGTTCAGCTAATTGCATAAAAGTCCACAGTCATGATCCACCTTCACAGACAGTGCGCTACAGCAGATGGCTCCCCTTTTTCAGCAAAGGTGTAACTTTTGGCACCATTCCTGCACCTAAATAGGATCAGACGTTTGTGGTCAACACCTATCCTAGGAACCTAAAATGAATCAAATTCAGATTGAGTGACTTGACTACTTTAAATACTACTATCCTTTGTAATACTTCCTCCTTCCCAATTTCATCTCATCCAGTATCCCAGCAACCTCTTAATGTTCCATGACTTTGGTAAAATCCTCTTAAACATCGATGCCAAGTATTCATTTAATACCTCAGTCGTGCCTCCTGCCTCCGTCATTGTAGCTCCATTTCTGGTCCTTATCAATTCCATTTCTCCTCTGACAATCCTTTTACTATTAACATGTCTGTTGAAGCCAAATAGAGTTGGAATGTCTGTCCCAAAAACTACCAGGGAGAACTATTATTTTATAAACTTTTTTTACAAACAGTTAATAGTCTTTACAGCTTTGAAGATGAGATATTAAGTTTGGGGGCATAAAGCAGTTTGTTTTGTTTATTCTCGTGATTAGCTTCCATACCTTATAATCGATTTTCCTAATAGGTCAGTGGAGAATTGGCCTATTACATGCCTGTTTATCAAGCTGCGCATATTATCACCAGCTGACTTGTTCTCCAGCCATCAAAGGCAATTATCTTATCAGTTATGATTTTCCACAGAATGTAGCCATTTTGCAATCTTATGACAGTTTCTATTTTCAGCCCAGTTTTTTCTAAGTAATAGAAACATATGTTGTCATCACAATGTCATTTGAAAGGGAAATGTTGTTTTAACACAGTATGAAATATCTTACATTTAGACTTTAATTTCTATGTAAGCGTTCAGATTGCAAAATAATGAATGGCCAGTCTGTGCTCTTCAAGTAAGTAGAATGTTTGACTAACATAGAAGAGGTGCAGAGGCAATTTCAACACCTGTCAACAAATCAAGGACAGTTTCAAATGCCCACTTCATGATATATCTTCACCATTCCATACCCAGATTATAATCTTTGTTCCAACACGGAGGTACCTCTCCCTTGAGCATGGTTCCAGTGAAGACTTTGCCAAGTTACACATAAGCACTAATTATCACTTTAGGAAATGACAGTAAAGGAATAAGTGAAGTCTCTCAGATGCCTTTTAAAAATCAAGCAGTTAAAAGGCATTAGCATTAACTTGGCATCTGTCCAAGTTTTGTATCATTGTTACTTCTGACTTATGTTCCAAACTGCAAGCAATTGATAGCATAATTGAGGGATTATCTTAGAGGAGGAGCATTGAATTCTGTTTGGGTTAGAAAACTAAATTGGCATGAACACAACTAAAAATGAACCACGCTGGGGTTAATGAGAGGATCAATCATGCTGCTTTTCTGACTCGCATTACAAGGTTCAATAAACACTCCAAATCTCCTACGCGACTTCTTGGAGTCAGTGGACTGGTCCATATTCAAGAACTCAGCAGCCAACCTAAACGAGTATGACACCCGTCAGAGACTTCATCAGCAAGTGTGTAGAAAATTGCATGCCAAAGAAAGTACGTTCGTTCCCCTACCGGAACCATGGTTTAATTGGGAGATTCATTCTTTACTGAAGTCCAGGTCTGAGGCATTCAAGACAGGCGACCCTGACCTATACAAGAAATCTAGGTACAACCTCCGCAAAGCCATCAGGGATGGTAAGAGATAATACCAGACTAAGTTAGAGTCACAGACTAATGACATGGACTCTTGTCAGTTGTGGAATCGCTTAAACAACACAACAGGTTACTAAGCAAAGCCGATTAGAGTCTCCGGCACCAGCGTACCCCTCCCTGATGAACTTAAGCAATGTATGCACATTTCGAACAGGAAACCAACAAACTGTTGTCAACTGCCCCAGCAGCCTCGGACACACCTATACCTACCATCACAGCTTCCAAAGTCCGATCGGCCTTCTTGAAAGTGAACCCTCAGAAAGCAATGGATACTGACGGAGTCCCTGGTTGTGCACTACGATCCTGCGTGGACCAATGGGCGGGTATATTGCCGGACATCTTCAAACTCTCCCTACTCCATCCCAAGGTTCCCACCTGCTTCATGAAGACCACAATCATGCTGGTGCCAAAGAAGAACCAAGCACAATGCCTCAATGACTACCGTCCAGTGGCCCTGACAACTATTATTATGAAGTGCTTCGAGAGGATGGTCGTGAAACACATCAACTCCATATTCCCAGAATGCCTTGATCCATTGCAATTTGCATACTGCCACAAATGGTCCACAGCAGACTATGGCTGGGATTCTCCGACCCCCCGCCAGGGAGAGGCGCGAATCCCGCTCCGCCGCCCTGGCGGCGGCTGCCGTATTCTCCGGCGCCATTTTTCAGGCGGCGGCGGGATTCTCGCCACGCCAATCGGGGGTCATTGACGGCGGCCCACCGGCGATTCTTCGGGACCCGATGGGCCGGGCGGCCGTCCATTTTTGGCCAGTCCCATTGACGTGAATTACTCATCTCATGCACGGCGGGACCAGGCAGGTGAGTATGCATGGGCGGTCCTCGGGTGTCCCGGTGGATCTGACCCCACGGTGGCCTGGCCCGCAATCGGAGCCCACCGATCTGTGGGTGGGCTTGTTCCGTGGGGGCACTTTTTTCTTCCGCACTGGTCCCCTGTAGGGCTCCGCCATATTGCCCGGGGGCCGGTGCGGAGAAGAGAACACCCCCCAGGCATGCACGGAAATACACCGGCCGGTCTGCACATGCGCGGAATCACGCCAGCCGTTCCGTGCATGCGCGGACTCGGGCCGGCCCTTCGGCACTGACTGCAGCGGCGCCATCCCATCCGCCGTCCACCTAGCCCCCGAAAATGCAGAGAATTCCGCGACTTTCGGGGGCTGTTGACGCTGGAGTGTTGACGCTGGAGTGGTTGGCGCCCGTTTTCCCGCCGGCGTGGGGACTTAGTCCCAGAAGGGAGAATCCCGCCCCACATCTCCCTGGTCCTACACTCATCCCTGGAGCATATTGTCAACAAGGACTCCTACGCCAAGCTCCTAGTCATTGAAAACAACGCGGGAGGAGAGAGAGCCGGGACATTGAAAACAGCGCGAGAGGAGAGAGAACCGGGACATTGAAAACAGCGCGGGAGGAGAGAGAGCCGGGAGATTTAAAAAGCACGGGAGGAGAGAGAGCCGGGACATTGAAAACAGCGCGAGAGGAGAGAGCCGGGACATTGAAAACAGCGCGAGAGGAGAGAGAGCTGGGACATTGAAAACAGCGTGGGAGGAGAGAGAGCCGGGACAGTGAAAACAGCGTGAGAGGAGAGAGCCGGGAGATTTAAAAAGCGCGGGAGGAGAGAGAGCCGGGACAGTGAAAACAGCGCGAAGGAGAGAGAGCCGGGAGATTTAAAAAGCGCGGGAGGAGAGAGAGCCGGGACAGTGAAAACAGCGTGAGAGGAGAGAGCCGGGAGATTTAAAAAGCGATGGAGATTTAAAAAGTGCGGGAGCTGCGAGTCGGAGCGGAGATTTAAAAAGAGCAGGAGCTGCGAGTCGGAGCGGAGATTTAAAAAGATCGCGGCCTAGTTTCGGGAGCCGTTCGGGGGAGGAGAACATCTAAGACCCTGAGAAGGTAAGAAGGAAGGTAAGTAAGTGATTTTTACTCATTTTTACTTTTATACCTTTTTCAAATTGGGAGTGTGGGGGGGGGGAACTGAAGTGACATCACAGAAAAGCTGTGACCTGAGTGGCTGATTGGGAATCTACACTAAATTAAAAAAATTAAGCATTGGTAACTAATTAAACATAATTACTTAATTATAATTTAGAGGGGTATCTAAGCCAGAGATCAGAGAGTACTATATTTAGCTTTCACATTTATATTAGAAATCTAGTGCTAGGAAACAGATAGTTAACGGTAACTTTAAAAAACATTTAAAAAAAAAAAAACTTTTAATTTTAATTTACTAATGAATTGACGCAATGTCAGTTAGAGGGGTGCAGTGCTCTGACTGTGAGATGTGGCAGGTCCGGGAGGCTTCCAGCATCCCGGATGGTTTCATCTGCAGAAAGTGCACCCAACTGGAGCTCCTCACAGACCGCATGGTTCGGTTGGAGCAGCAATTGGATGCACTTAGGAGCATGCAGGTGGTGGAAAGCGTCATAGATCGTAGTTATATAAATGTGGTCACACCCAAGGTGCAGGCAGAGAAATGGGTGACCACCAGAAAGGGCAGGCAGTCAGTGCAGGAATCCCCTGTGGTTGTCCCCCTCTCGAACAGGTATACCCCTTTGGATACTGTTGGGGGGGATAGCCTATCAGGGGAAAACAGCAGCAGCCAGAGCAGTGGCACCACGGCTGGCTCTGATGTTCAGAAGGGAGGGTCAAAGCGCAGAAGGGCAATTGTAATAGTGGACTCGATAGTCAGGGGCACAGATAGGCGCTTCTGTGGACGTGAAAGAGACTCCAGGATGGTATGTTGCCTCCCTGGTGCCAGGGTCCAGGATGTCTCCGAATGGGTAGAGGGCATCCTGAAGGTGGAGGGCAAACCGGCAGAGGTCATTGTACATATTGGTACTAACGACATAGGCAGGAAGGGGCATGAGGTCCTGCAGCAGGAGTTCAGGGAGCTAGGCAGAAAGTTAAAAGACAGGACCTCTAGTGTTGTAATCTCGGGATTACTCTCTGTGCCACGTGCCAGTGAGGCTAGAAATAGGAAGATAGAGCAGCTAAACACGTGGCTAAACAGCTGGTGTAGGAGGGAGGGTTTCCATTATCTGGACCACTGGGTGCTCTTCCGGGGCAGGTGTGACCTATATAAGAAGGACGTGTTGCATCTAAACCGGAGAGGCATAAATATCCTGGCCGCGAGGTTTGCTAGTGTCACACGGGAGGGTTTAAACTAGTATGGCAGGGGGGTGGGCACGGGAGCAATAGGTCAGAAGGTGAGAGTATTGAGGGAGAACTAGGGAATAGGGACAGTGGGGCTCTGAGGCAGAGCAGACAGGGAGAAGTTGCTGAACACAGCGGGTCTGGTGGCCTGAAGTGCATATGTTTTAATGCAAGAAGTATTACGGGTAAGGCAGATGAACTTAGAGCTTGGATTCGTACTTGGAGCTATGATGTTGTTGCCATGACAGAGACCTGGTTGAGGGAAGGGCAGGATTGGCAGCTAAACATTCCAGGATTTAGATGTTTCAGGCGGGATAGAAGGGGATGTAAAAGGTGTGGCGGAGTTGCGCTACTGGTTAGGGAGAATATCACAGCTGTACTGCGGGAGGACACCTCAGAGGGCAGTGAGGCTATATGGGTAGAGATCAGGAATAAGAAGGGTGCAGTCACAATGTTGGGGGTTTACTACAGGCCTCCCAACAGCCAGCGGGAGATAGAGGAGCAGATAGGTAGACAGATTTTGGAAAAGAGTAAAAACAACAGGGTTGTGGTGATGGGAGACTTCAACTTCCCCAATATTGACTGGGACTCACTTAATGCCAGGGGCTTAGACGGGGCGGAATTTGTAAGGAGCATCCAGGAGGTCTTCTTAAAACAATATGTAGACAGTCCAACTAGGGAAGGGGCGGTCCTGGACCTGGTATTGGGGAATGAGCCCGGCCAGGTGGTAGAAGTTTCAGTAGGGGAGCATTTCGGGAACAGTGACCACAATTCAGTAAGTTTTAAAGTGCTGGTGGACAAGGATAAGAGTGGTCCTAGGATGAATGTGCTAAATTGGGGGAAGGCTAATAATAACAATATTAGGCGGGAAATAAAGAACATAGATTGGGGGCGGATGTTTGAGGGCAAATCAACATCTGACATGCGGGAGGCTTTCAAATGTCAGCTGAAAGGAATTCAGGACCGGCATGTTCCTGTGAGGAAGAAGGATAAGTACGGCAATGTTCGGGAACCTTGGATAACGAGAGATATTGTAGGCCTCCTCAAAAAGAAAAAGGAGGCATTTGTCAGGGCTAAAAGGTTGGGAACAGACGAAGCCTGTGTGGAATATAAGGAAAGTAGGAAGGAACTTAAGCAAGGAGTCAGGAGGACTCGAAGGGGTCACGAAAAGTCATTGGCAAATAGGGTTAAGGAAAATCCCAAGGCTTTTTACACGTACGTAAAAAGCAAGAGGGTAGCCAGGGAAAGGGTTGGCCCACTGAAGGATAGGCAAGGGAATCTATGTGTGGAGCCAGAGGAAATGGGCGAGGTACTAAATGAATACTTTGCGTCAGTATTCACCAAAGAGAAGAAATTGGTAGATGTTGAGTCTGGAGAAGGGTGTGTAGATAGCCTGGGTCACATTGAGATCCAAAAAGACGAGGTGTTGGGTGTCTTAAAAAATATTAAGGTAGATAAGTCCCCAGGGCCTGATGGGATCTACCCCAGAATACTGAAGGAGGCTGGAGAGGAAATTGCTGAGGCCTTGACAGAAATCTTTGGATCCTCACTGTCTTCAGGTGATGTCCCGGAGGACTGGAGAATAGCCAATGTTGTTCCTCTGTTTAAGAAGGGTAGCAAGGATAATCCAGGGAACTACAGGCCGGTGAGCCTTACTTCAGTGGTAGGGAAATTACTGGAGAGAATCCTTTGAGAAAGGATCTACTCCCATTTGGAAGCAAATGGACGTATTAGTGAGAGGCAGCATGGTTTTGTGAAGTGGAGGTCGTGTCTCACTAACTTGATAGAGTTTTTCGAGGAGGTCACTAAGATGATTGATGCAGGTAGGGCAGTGGATGTTGTCTATATGGACTTCAGTAAGGCCTTTGACAAGGTCCCTCATGGTAGACTAGTACAAAAGGTGAAGTCACACGGGATCAGGGGTGAGCTGGCAAGGTGGATACAGAACTGGCTAGGTCATAGAAGGCAGAGAGTAGCAATGGAAGGATGCTTTTCTAATTGTAGGGCTGTGACCAGTGGTGTCCACAGGGATCAGTGCTGGGACCTTTGCTGTTTGTAGTATATATAAATGATTTGGAGGAAAAGGTAACTGGTCTGATCAGTAAGTTTGCAGACGACACAAAGGTTGGTGGAATTGCGGATAGCGATGAGGACTGTCAGAGGATACAGCAGGATTTAGATTGTTTGGCGACTTGGGCGGAGAGATGGCAGATGGAGTTTAATCCGGACAAATGTGAGATAATGCATTTTGGAAGGTCTAATGCAGGTTGGGAATATACAGTGAATGGTAGAACCCTCAAGAGTATTGAAAGTCAGAGAGATCTAGGAGTACAGGTCCACAGGCCACTGAAAGGGGCAACACAGGTGGAGAAGGTAGTCAAGAAGGCATACAGCATGCTTGCCTTCATTGGCCGGGGCATTGAGTATAAGGATTGGCAAATCATGTTGCAGCTGTATAGAACCTTAGTTCGGCCACACTTGGAGTATAGTGTTCAATTCTGGTCGCCACACTACCAGAAGGATGTGGAGGCTTTAGAGAGGGTGCAGGAGAGATTTACCAGGATGTTGCCTGGTATGGAGGGCATTCGCTATGAGGAGCGGTTGAATAAACTCGGTTTGTTCTCACTGGAACGAAGGAGGTTGAGGGGCGACCTGATAGAGGCCTACAAAATTATGAGGGGCATAGACAGAGTGGATAGTCAGAGGCTTTTCCCCGGGGTAGAGGGGTCAATTACTAGGTGGCATAGGTTTAAGGTGAGAGGGGCAAGGTTTAGAGTAGATGTACGAGGCAAGTTTTTTACACAGAGGGTAGTGGGTGCCTGGAACACGCTACCGGAGGAGGTGGTGGAAGCAGCGACGATAGTGACATTTAAGGGGCATCTTGACAAATACATGAATAGGATGGGAATAGAGGGATACGGACCCAGGAAGTGTAGAAGATTGTAGTTTAATCGGGCAGCATGGTCGGCACAGGCTTGGAGGGCCGAAGGGCCTGTTCCTGTGCTGTACATTTCTTTGTTCTTTGTTTTTTGACTACAGCTCCGCCTTCAACACCATAATCCCAGCCAAGCAGCCAAGAGATCTCATAGAAACTTACAAGATAATGAATGGCTTAGATAGGGTGGATGTAGGGAAGTTGTTTCCATTAGCAGGGGAAACTAGGACCCGGGGGCACAGCCTTAGAATAAAAGGGAGTCACTTTAGTACAGAGATGAGGAGAAATTTCTTCAGCCAGAGAGTGGTAGGTCTGTGGAATTCATTGCCACAGAGGGCGGTGGAGGCCGAGACGTTGAGTGTCTTTAAGACAGAAGTTGATAAATTCTTGATTTCTCGAGGAATTAAGGGCGATGGAGAGAGAGCGGGTAAATGGAGTTGGAATCAGCCATGATTGAATTGTGGAGTGGACTCGATGGGCCGAATGGCCTTACTTCCGCTCCTAGGTCTCATGGTCTTATATCACAACGCTAAAACCTAGGACTTGGCACCGCACTCTGCAACTGGATCCTCGGGGGGGCGCGGGGGGATCTGGCCCTCAACGTCATATCACCACAACAATATCCAGCTCAGTAACTAGGCAGGAGACGTGCTCTGAAGTCCTGGGGCAATGCTGCTTTGCTTCTAGTTGCTGCAACCTATTCAGTATCAGCCTTTTGTGTCTTTCCCTATCACCAGTTGCTTCTCGTTGTGTAGGAAATCATGACATAAATTAAAGTACACAGCACCAAAGTCAAAATCTACCTTCCTCTGCCATTTCAGGGAAGTGCAATGAGCTATAATCAAGTGTAACTGCAGCAAACCTTTCAGGTTAATATGTAGACCGGGTAGTCACGTGAACGCTGGGATGATGCGGGTACAAAAGGGGTCACGTGTCGGGAGCGTAGGAGTTCTGCCCTGGTTGTGGGCAGAGCACGCAAGAGCTGCTCAGCCTTATCAATAAACCTATGTCATTATTAGTCCCTGGTCACCAGTTATTGCAACCCATGGTGTCAGGAGTTGGCAGAATGTCACAGGGACTTCCCTTCATCGCCTGTTCGTGTTTGATGAAAATGTCACAGACAACTGGACAAAATTCAAAAAAGCATGGCCTATCTACAGCGGTGCTGGCCTATCAGGAAAATAAAAGAAGGTATAGGCCTATACTTTGTTAAATTTAGAAGGTCCCGAGGCAGTCGAGAAATTTGAGTCGTTTGTTTCTAAATCGGAGAAAGAGAAGGGGAACACCGAGATATTGCTAAAGAAATACAAGCACATATGCATGCCAGTAAAAAATATTATATTGGCTAGGGACACATTCAATGCTACCGACCAAAAATTTGATGAATCTACGCAGTCGTACAACTCCTCCTGCCATTTCAGGTCTAGTGCAATGAGCAAACGTCAAATGTAACTGCAGCAAAATTCTATGGTGTGTAGGTTGAAAATTTAACAATAATCATGAACTCTTTGTTACAATTGACATTGAGTTTCCAACCATACACTGGCTTCAACAATTGTCCCACTGATTCAGAAGCAAGATATTTGTTGTTACTTTTTTTCTTGCTGTTAGTAATTAGACGAGAAACCTATAATCTATGGTCCACAGACAAAAAAAAACACTTGTCTATGTTGATACATGATGCCTGATGGGGATAATACATCAAACTCCATCTCCTTATGTAAATTGATACAATTATTGTGAAATAACTCCAATAATGGTGCATCAAGGAGATCTTATAGATCATCACGTTTTGTATCTATCAATGTGGACTTTGTAAGAAAGGCCTCAAGTTGATAGATTTTCAAAAAAAAGTATTGAAACTTTTTGATACAACTTATTGCACTTAATTTAACTAGTAATTGATAAAGTTAAAGTTACAGATAAAACTAAAGCTTAAAATGCTAGAAATATTCAGCAGATCAACGAGTATCTATGGAAAGAGAGAGAGAAGCAGAATTAACCTTGCAGATATATGACACTTAGGCAGAACTGTTCCGATGTCATTACAATTTTAAAGCACTGTTAGACATCTAATGATCATGAAAAGTGCCACACAAATGCATGTCTCTCTTTCATTATTTTCTTCCCAGTCACTAAAGATGGGGACAATCATGATGCTTTGGCACCATTGAAAGATGGGCAGAGGACTTTTTCCCATCTACTGGCCCAACATGTTCCTCGCAACAAAGATTATTTTACAAAATGTATGCTGTGGTTATTTTCCTATGGCTGGTTGTGCAAGCAATCTCTGTGTAGATTGGCTACTGCATTTATTGTGACGCCTACACTTCCAAACTCGTGATCTCCATTCTTCTTCATGCGTCGTAGGTTTGAGCAACCTACAGCAAGCACCTCAAAGTACTGGAGAACTACCATAAGCGGTGCTTTCACAAGATCCTCCAAATCCGTCTGCAAGAAAGGCCGTCCAACATCAGTGTATTTTCACACGTCAACATGCTGAGCATCAAGGAGTCAAACATTCAAACCAGATCTGCTGAGTGGGACCTGTCATTTGCATGTCAGACACCAGGCTCCCGAAGCAAATAGTTTACTCGGAACTCGGAGGAGAACAGCTGACATGTTTTGGAGGTCTCTACAATGCATCTCTAAAGAGAGCAAACATCCACCTGACTGATGGGAGTCCCTGGCTTCTGTTCAACCAAAATGGAGAAGGTTTATTTGCGAAGGCACCGAACATATGGAGAGACTTTGTCGGGCGAATGCAGAGGCAAAGTCGAGGCATTGGAGAGAGAGTACAAACATCCGAATAACTCATCTACCGGGTCCTTCAAACACCACCTGCCTCACATATGACAGAGTCTGCAGATCACCCATTGGACTCAACAGCCAGCTCAGGACTCATCAAACCAGAGTGGAAGCAAGTTATCCTCGATCCGTAGTGACTGCCCTAAAAAAAAGACACTTCAAAAATACCTGACTGATTGTAGAGCACTTTTTGGGCGCCCTGAGGGAATGAAAAATGCAATATAAATTTTTGTCTTTACATTTATATTTGTGTCTGGCAGCCGGTCAGTCAGTCTTTCCTTTTTCTGAGACAATTGAGGGATTGTGGGTGGCACGGTAGCATAGTGGTTAGCCCAGTTGCTTCAGAGTTCCAGCTCCAGGGCCCCAGGTTCGATTCCCGGCTTGGGTCACTGTCTATGCGGAGTCTGCATGTTCTCACCGTGTCTGCGAGGGTTTCCTCCAGGAGCTCCGGTTTCCTCCCACAGTCCAAAGATGTTCAGGTCAGGTGGATTGGTAATACTAAATTGCGCCTTAGTATCCAAAAAAGGTTAAGTGGGGTTACAAGGTTATGGGGATAGGGTGGAGCTGTGGGCTTAATAAGGGTGACCCATTCCTGGGGACAGAGGTAGGGTGGGGACTCTGGAGCAAAGCACTGAGCAGGGCGAACTCCACCTCCTCCTACGCAAAGCTAAACTCAAAGCAAAGAACTGCAGCTCAAAGTGGTGCACAGAGCGCACCTGACCAGAACCCGAATGAGCAGGTTCTTCCCGGAGGTGGAGGATAAATGTGAACGGTACCAGAGGGGCCCAGCCAACCACACCCACATGTTTTGGGCTTGCCCCAAGCTTGCTGGGTTCTGGACAGCCTTCTCCGAGGCAATGTCCAAGGTTGTGGGGGTGAGGGTGAAGCCATGCCCAACAGTGGCAATCTTTGGGGAATTGGAGGAGCCAGAGTTACACATGGGGAAGGGGGCCAACGCCCTTGCTTTAGCTTCCCTAATCGCACGCCGGAGAATCCTGCTCGGCTGGCGATCGGCAGCAACACCCAAAGCTGCAGACTGGCTCGCTGACCTCTCGGAATTTCTCCACCTGGAGAAGATTAAGTATGCCACCCAAGGGTCAGAGGAAGGCTTCCTGGATACTTGGGGGCAGTTCATCAGCCTGTTCCAAAACCTTTTTGAGGCCAGCAACGAGGAGTAAGCTAAGAATTAAAAAAAACCAAGATAGATGAGGAACCAAAAGACTGCGCAACCCGGGGGCGGGGGGGGGGGGGGTGGGGGTGGTGCGGGGGGGAGATTTATAGACCGATCCACAGGGCAATGAAATGTACATCGAGTTAGTTAAATGAAGGACAAATTAAATCTCTCTGTACAATAAAGTAAATTAGCACGGGCAAGAAAAATGTAATGTATATACACAACAACTGTTTATAAATATGAGAGAAGCCAATGAAAAGATTTTCAAAAAAAATAAGGGTGCCTATTCCAAGGGCCAGTGCAGACTCGATGGGCCGAATAGCCTCCTTTCAGCACAGTAAATTGTATGATTCTATGAATGGTACAGATGAATTTTATAATGGGCAGGCAATCCATTCATCCATCACCCAGGCATTGAAGAGGAAAATATGAAGAATACTTAGTTACAACTTTTGGAACCTAAGCACAGTTTCTCAGAAATGCAGCCTATTTCAGGTAACATCGGCCAAGAACTTTGTTTGTGTCCTGAGAAAACACAATTTCAAAAAAAGTTAGCAATCAACTTTTGATTTTTCTCATGTTTTTGTTGCGAACAAATTAAAGAGTTAAATGCACAACATATTGCCACCCAATGATTCAGGGATGTATTCACCTTGTGTATGGAATTGAGCTATAAAGATTGGCTTGGATTCTCCATCCTGAGACACCAGCAAGGTCGACCCGCCTTCTCTGTTTGCAAACCTCACCCCGGAATGCAAACCCGTTGCCACCAGGAGCAGACGGTACAGCGCCCAGGACAGGACCTTCATCAGGTCTGAGGTCCAGCGGCTGCTGTGGGAAGATATCATCGAGGCCAGCAACAGCCCCTGGAGAGCCCAAGTGGTAGTGGTGAAAACGGGGGAGAAAAGCAGGATGGTCGTTGACTACAGTCAGACCATCAATCAGTACACGCAGCTCGACGCGTACCCCCTCCCATGCATATCTAATATGGTCAGTCAGATTGCACAGTACCGGGTCTTCTCGACAGTGGACCTGAAATCTGCCTACCACCAGCTCCCCATTCGCAAGACGGACCGCCCGGACACCGCGTTTGAAGCGGACGGCCGCCTTTACCATTTCCTTAAGGTTCCCTTTGGCGTCACTAACGGGGTCTCGGTCTTCCAACAGGAGATGGACCGAATGGTTGACTGGTACGGACTGCGGGCCACTTTCCCGTACCTGGATAACGTCACCATCTGCGGCCACGACCAGCAGGACTACGACGCTAACCGTTCCAAATTTCTCCACACCGCCAAACTCCTCAACCTAACCTACAACATGGAGAAGTGCGTGTTCAGCATACTTCCAGCTAGAGCTCGATACGGCATCCAGAAAGTACGTAAGTATCAATACCCATTGGGGCTTGTACGAGTACACCCACCTGCCTTTTGGAGTCTCATCAGTGTGCGCCATTTTCCAACGCATAATGGAAAATATCCTTCAAGGGCTGCCTAAGGTGGTATGTACCTAGGCGATGTATTTATCACAGGAGCAAACCTGGAGGAAGTCCTATGACGATTCCCTAATGCGGGCATCCGCCTCAAGTGGGAAAAAATGTGTGCTCCATGTGGGCTAGGTAACATATCTCAGGCACTGCAGCAATAAGGACAGGCTGCACCACGTAGAGAACAAAATAAAGGCTATAAAAGGGGCACTGGCCCAAGTATCACAAGTGAATTGAAGTTATTCATGGGCCTCATAAATTCATCCCCAACTTGGTTATTTTTCTGACACCCCTAAAAGCACTCGACAGAAGCACCAGAAGTGGTCGCGGCAGGCGCCACAGGACGAAACATTCACAAAAGTGTAATAACAGCTGCTATTGTCCAACATCTTGGCGCACTATGATCCCACAAGGCAGCTGGTACTAAGCTGTGATGCCTCTCCATATGGAGTAGGGGCAGTCCCCTCCCATTGATGGGACGATGGCATCAAGCGACCAACTGCGTATGCATCACGAACCTTGGCAGATGCGGGATGGCACTAGCCCCAAATTAAAAAAGGAGGACTAACTGTAATATTTAGAGTAAAGAAATTCTATCCATACGTCAATGACCAGCACTTTATGATAATCACGGACCATAAAACCCTGTTGGGGCTTTTTAAGGAGGACAAAGCAATCCCCCCATCAGTTTGGCTGGGATCCAATGTTGGGCATTATTGTTGGTGGCCTATGACTACTCCTTTGAGCACTGCCCTGGTACATACATCGCCAGTCCCAATGCCCTGAGTCACTGACTGCTGCCTTGGCCCCCCCCGCCAGTAATGGGAGGAGTTATTGTTATGGGCCAGGGTTTAGAGAACCCCAAAGTACAGTGAACATCTTAGCAACCATCAATTCAAATACAACCCCCAAAGAATACAACACTAAGTAATCCTTAATAACTTCCCAAACAACATCCAGAAGACAAAAGAAACACCTTTTAACAGAAGCACATCAGGTTTACATTCACTACTGAGAACATTTATAATTCTGAATTCACCAAATGATCAAGAGATAGTCTTTTCATGGCAGAGAGAACAGCAGTACACCTGCTTTGTGTGGCTTCAGCTCCAACACTGAAAAACGAAACCAAACAAAACACAAACACACCCAAGCTCACGCTTTTCTCAAAGTGAAACTAAAAAGCAGCGCCAAAGCTCAGCTCCACCTACACTCTGACATCACTGCAGTAACATGAGCAGCCAAACATTTCTTAATGTGACATTCTCATGACATTATAATGACACTAGATTTCCTGGATTCCCTCCCTATATCATGAAACAAGTCCAATCGTGGACCCAGAAAGACCCCATGGTGGCAAAACTGCGGCAGATGATCCTAAGTGGTGGAATTTGAGGACACCCCACAGAGGATATGAAGCACTTCCTATCCAAACACTAAGAATTGAGCATGGAAGATGGCATCATCTTATGGGGAGCCCGAGTGGTCTTCCCCGACCAGGTCAGCTCCCAATATTGACGGAACTGCACAACAGTCACCCAGGGGTCTCCAAGATGAAGATGCTTGCAAGGAGCAAGGGGCTTGACACTGATATTGAGAACTTGGTGAAACAGTACCCTTTGTGTCAGGAGAACCTGAAACTGCCACCTTCTGCCTTGCTGAATCTGTGGTAATGGTCAGGGAGAACTTGGAAATGGATATACGCAGCTTTTACTGTCAGTTCATGGGATCGATATTCTTAATCTTGGTTGACGCCCATTCTAAATGGATGGACATACACCAG
Source organism: Scyliorhinus torazame (assembly GCF_047496885.1). NCBI lineage: Eukaryota > Metazoa > Chordata > Chondrichthyes > Carcharhiniformes > Scyliorhinidae > Scyliorhinus > Scyliorhinus torazame. The sequence continues at coordinate 263,692,202 of NC_092713.1, read as the reverse complement.
ACGTCCTCATGACTTCCAACATGACCATAGAGAAACTCAGGCAATGATTTTGTGTTAATGGGATACCAGAGGCTCTCATGTCAAACAATGGAGCCCCTTTCACCATCAAAGAATTCCAGGCAGTTGTGAAGTCCATCGGGTTTCAACACATCTGAACGGCGCCATATTATCCATTCTCCAATGGCCTGGCTGAACAGGCGAACCAAACATTTAAAACGGCATGAAGAAACAGACCGCTGGTTCTCCAGACACCATACACCATATTGGCCCAGTTCCTCTTCAATTACAAGACCATGCCATTGGTGCTAATGTGGCGTCGACTCCGGACCAGACTCAGCGTATTGTTTCCCAATCTAGGGTTAAGGTGGAGTCAAGCCAAGAAGCCCAGAAAATAAGTTTTGTCCAAATACCAACTACACAATGATTACATGGTAGCCCTTATGATTCTCATGCGTGTCTCCATTTATAAATGTGGCCTATAATGTCATGTGTGTGCTGTCAACAGCTCACTGCATATTTGGAATCCCTGTGATATGCCCTGTTCCTGTTCCTCCTGTTTTTCTCTGGAAACATGATGAAATCCCCTCTCCTGGTGTACAGGGCCTTCAGCACATGGGATATCAACCTACTTATGGACATGGACCTATTGGGTTAAATGCCCATTTGTGTGTTGCAACTTCAATGTATTTCTTATGATTGCATAGATTATACAGCACAGAGGCAGATTATGCAACCCAACCGGTTTTTGTAAATGTTTTTGCTCCAGCAAACTTCATCTTGCCCTCTTCATCTAGCATCATTATAACAGTGACTACATTTCAAAACTATTTCCATTGGCTCCAATGTGCTTTTAGATATTTGGTGGTGGTGAAAGGGAATATATAAATGCAAGTCTTTTTTTTAACATCATCAGTATATCCTACTATTCCTTTCTCTCTCTCTCTCATGTAATTTTCTTGCTCTTTGATGGGAATATTTGAGAGAAACTGGATTTAAAAGTAATTAATTATTACTATACCGATTCCAAGTGTTTCATAACAATGTGAAATGCGTGTTGGTGTTCAAGCATGTCCTTGCCTGTCTAAATCCAGAAGCTACCTTTGGCACAATTAAGCAATTTCTGCAGCCATAAATATGTCACAGATGATTGAGTCTAATCTTTAGTTACGCTTACATTTCTCACATCCTTTCCCAATAACAGTCACAGGAGTAATGTACTTTCAGTAAAAAGCATTCATGATGAATTTATTTAATTGCAATCAGTTGTTATTTTGATGTAGATGGGCCCGGGTTGCCTCACAGTACATCCCCCAGCTCTCTGGAATCATTACCACATGTTGCATCTCTTCAACTTTGACATAAAATGAGGCAAGAATCACTGAACATGGGAAAACTCATTCTCACAGCCAGAGTAGGTCAGAGACTTATCGTATGGACTTTTCCGAAAAAAATGACAAAGTGTAATTTTCCGCGCAACAATCGGTGTGAATCCTGCCGGTCCTGGCAACAAGGTCCAGATCACAATCATCGGCATTTTGAAAAAAGATTAATTTCACCACAAGAAAAACTCTGTATCTGACGTGCAAAGTGTCTGACTCGCCCGCCTCGGGGTTAATCTGAGCATTTTAGGCAAATGGGCGCTGCATTTAAACGGCTCCACATTAAACCTAGAGGACGGGCCCTTACTCGATTGCTGAATGCCGTGGAGAAGAAGCAGGCCACAATTTAAGAAGGGAGAGAAGCAGAAAACAGGAAATTATAGGCCGGTTAGTCTGACTTCGGCCATTAGTAAGATTTTAGCGTCCATTATTAAAGCTGAAATCGCGGAGTACTTGGAGGTGCATGATAAAATAGGGCTGAGTCAGCACGGCTTCGTAAAGGGGAGGTCATATTTGGCAAATCTGTTAGAATTCTTTGAGGAGGTAACACGGAAGTTAGACAAAGGTGGACCAGTGGACGTGATTTATTTAGATTTCCAGAAGACCTTTGACAAGGTGCCGTGTAGGAGGATGTTGAATAAGTTAAGAGTCCACTGAGATGAGGAGGAATTTCTTCAGCCAGAGGGCGGTGAATCTGTGAAACTCTTTGTTGCAGAAAGCTGTGGAGGCCAAATCACTGAGTGTCTTTAAGACAGAGGGAGATAGATTCTTGATTAATAAGGGGATCAGAAGATATGGGGAGAAGGCAGGTGATTGGGGATGAGAAACATATCAGCCATGATTGAATGTCGGAACAGTCTCAATGGGCCGAATGGCCTAATTCTGCTCCTATGTCTTATGATCTTATGGTCTTAGGTGAGCACCCCTGTCCACCTTGAGGCATGAGGAATTCCTGTATATAAACTGAAAGGCGTTCCACTTTCTTCATGTGCAGCTGGTGTGTGACCACCAGATTAGGAGTGTGCATGATAGATTTGTCTTTGGGTAGTCTCAAATCCCTGGATATTCAATGGTCACCCTATGCTGCAGAGGTGGCTGGTTGGGGACGATGGTTAACCACTGAGGTCTTCGCTGATGATGCCAATGTGGAGGAGGCCTGAAGCTGCGCCAGAGTCCCGGTGCAACGAGGCTCACAGTGCCGTTTGTGATACAGCGGTGCCTCGGGCTGCTGAGGATGCACTTCCACTTCCTTGACAGGTCTGGTAGAGCCCTTCAATACAGTCCACCGAGGGTCTCCCCCATTTTAGTGGTCTGCTATGACCTCCATAACTTAGCGCAGCAATGGGACAACATCCTCAATGAAGAATAGCAGGACGAGTGGAGCGTCTCCTTTAATGAGGAGGAAGTCCAGGAGGAGACTCCGAAGTTCAGCCGGTGGATGGAGGTCAGGAGGGGGCAAGGTTTTGCAAGGGCAGGAGGACCAGGGATGTCCTCAATGCTTCCCGGTTCACACAATAACACCATCTTGTTATCCAAAGCTCTACAACTCCCCCAACCCTCAAAACCTTTGTGACCCACTCCACGAACAAGGGTGGAGATCCACTACAAAACCATCTCATGAGGTGATGGGCCTGGGAAGTCCGTGTGCGTGCTTAGCATGTCGATGCAGGAGGGTGATGACAACGCACAGTGAGGAAAGCTCTGATGCTCCTCCATTTTTGCTTTGAGGCTCCTGTGACAGGAACTTTCAAACCCACAACCTCCATCACCTAGAAGGATCGGGGCGGCACATGCAAGGGAACATCAACACTTGCAGGTTCCCCTCCAAGCCACATACCATCCTGACGTGAAGCTATATCACCATTACTTCACTGTTGCTGGGCTTAACCCTGGAACTGCCTCCCAAACAGCACTATGTGTACGCCCACACCACATGGACTGCAGCAGTTCAAGAAGGCAGCTTACCATAGACTTCTCATGAGTAATTATAGACAGGCAATAAAAGTGAGCCAGTGATGCTCACAACCCTTGAAAGAACAAAAAAGGGAATAAATAAGGAAGTGAAGTCCTGCATGCTCATTGACCAATTTTACAATTTCTCTGTTGCATCAGCCCTTGGTGTCAATAACAGCTCAAACTGAGTGAATTCAGGCACCTGCATGGGCACGAATCTTCATGTGTCACTCCAGTTTCCCCACTCTACATGTACAGTGTGAGAAATGGCCAGTGGTGCCTCCCCCGGTAGAACGGTGTAGGTAGGTTTTCAAGTGTTGTCTAAATCAGGTTCAATACAAGTTCAACATAACTTCTCTGCTTTTCAATTCTCTTACTCCAGTAATGAACTCCAGTGCTTTGTTTGCTTTTCCTGTGGCCTTGTTAACCTACTTGCAATGAAATTGAACAGAATAATCGTTTTATAAAATGAAACAAAATGATTGGGAAATGTTCTCTCACTGGCTCTTTCCTGGAAGCGCTGGAGGTGCAAGAGCATTTCTTTTTGATGAATTCACAAACTTTCAACTTTTCTTTGAAATCCCTCAGGAAATAATCTCCATTAGCATCATTTCAGCTGGAGCTTATCAGAGAAAACCAGAAGTTGAAGTAGAGCAGGCAACTTAACGTGGCACACACAGATTTACAAAAGAGAAGCTCCATTCAATCTTAATGAATGCCAAAGCTCTCACCACTGATCACAAAGATCTCAGCTACTGTGCCCCTCTGTGTGACAGAAAGAGGACATTGAAATTTTAAGCCTTTGATTCAGTTGAAAGCGTTGTACCTATTAACTGGCACATTCATTTGTTCTATACTTGATTAGTTGGATTGTATATTTAATCAGTTTTGACTAATTCATTAAAAAAAAAAGTCCTTCAGTCACGTAATATTTGAGGACACCTTTGCCGTATCAACGAGTAGCTGAGTGGTAGCGATGAAGAAGGCCCTCTCCTAGTTCACTGTTCAATCCTCAGTCAGGGTTGAGTAATTATCTCAGTTGGAAAGCAAATGGGGGAGCTACAATTCACCATAGTGTCGCTAGGTTAAAAAGCCTGATCATTAGCCACAATCTCCGTATGTACAAGAAGAGCAGCATTAAGCTTGGGGCTGTGATGTATGTTCGAGTTGATAATCCTGGCAACATTCATTCAAGGCTCACACAAATAATGACAAAAGGATGAATACCAACAACATATACCAGTCGAGAAAACTAGCAATGGTGATATGCTTGCTCCAAAAAATGAAACTGCTCAGAAGAACATGAAACTGTAACAAATCTAAACGAGCCCTGAAGATAAACCTATGGCCAAGGTCACTATTTTATGGTGTTAAAATAAATTAATTGATTTTACCTGAAATTGCCAAATATGTACTTGTGTTTGAAGGTCACATTTCATAATTCAGTCTTTTTTCTTTGCTATGAAGAACAAAGCTTAATGCCCTTGGCAATGAAGACTGATCAGTAAGTACAATGAGAAGGCATCTTCGTCGGCTGATGCCGGAATCAGGAAATGCGATTGGGGGGAGAATCGGGTTTGACGCCAAAATCGTGGCGTGCACCAGTTTCACGCCAAATCGCTGATAGCGGCGTGAATGCGTTCCACTCCGCGAATACAGTAAACACCATTGGCATTTCATTAGCGGGCCTGATCCGGTATTCTCCGGGGCCTCTGCGATTCTCCGCCTCCAATGGGGGGAATTCCCGACAGCGAGGTTTACTTGTGCTTTTAAAAATCAGGGGCATCATTCTCCGACCCCCCGCCGGAGATCGGGCGGGGGCGGGAATCAGGCCACGCCGGTTGGCGGGACCCCCCCGCTGGATTCTCCGGCCCGCATGGGCCGAAGTCCCGCCCAGGAATTGCCTGTCCCGCCGACGTAAATCAAACCTGGTATTTACCGGCGGGACCAGGCGGCGTGGGCGGGCTCCGGGGTCCTGGGGGGGGCCCGGGGCGATCTGACCCTGGGGGGTGCCCCCACGGTGGCCTGGCCCGCGATCGGGGCCCACCGATCCGCGGGCAGGCCTGTACCGTGGGGGCACTCTTTCCCTGCCGCCTCCGCCACGGCCTCCACCATGGCGGAGGCGGAAGAGACTCTCCCCACTGCGCATGCGCGGGAAACTGACAGCGGCTGCTGACGCTCCCGCGCATGCGCTGGGAAACTGCCAGCGGCCGCTGACGCTCCCGCGCATGCGCCGCATTTCCGCGCCAGCTGGCGGGGCAACAAACGCCATTTCCGCCAGCTGGCGGGGCGGAAATCCCTCGGGCGTCAGCCTAGCCCCTCAATGTTGGGGCTAGGCCGCCAAAGATGCGGAGCATTCCGCACCTTTGGGCCGGCGCGATGCCCGGCTGATTGGCGCCGTCTTTGGCGCCAGTCGGCGGACATCCCGCCGTTGGGGGAGAATTTCACCCCAGGAATCCTAACATATATTAACGATCTAGACCTTGGTGTGCAGGGGACAATTTCAAAGTTTCTGGAGGGTATTAAAATTGAAAGTATTGTAAATTGCGAGGACAGTTTAGAACTGCAAAAGGTCATAGCCAAGTTGGTGGAGTGGGCAGATAGGTGGCAGATGAAGTTCAATGTGAACAAATGTGAGGTGATGCATTTTGGTTGGAAGAACTTGAACAGACAACATAAAATAAGGGACAAAATTCTTCAGCAGGTACAGGAGTAGAAGGACCTGTATATTTATGTGCATAAATCATTGAAGGAGAGAGGACAGGTGCAGAGAACTTTTGGTATTCTGGGCATTATTAATAGGGGCATAGAGTACGAGAGCAGTGAGGTTCTGTTGATTTTAGACAAGACACTAGTTCGACCTCAGCTGGAGTATTGTCCACAGTTCTCAGTGCCACACTATGATTGATGTGAACATGTTGGAGAGAGTGCAGATGAGATTTACAAGAATGGTTCCAGGGATGGGAAACTTCAGTTATGAAGATAGATTGAAGAGGTTTGGACTGATCTCCTTGGAAAGAAGAAGTTTCAGAGGAGATTCAATAGAGATGTTCAAAATCATGACTGGGCTCGACAGAGCTGGAGGGAGAAACTGTTCCCGGTCGTAAAAGGATCAAAAACAAGAAAGCACAGATTTGCAAAAGAAGCAAATGTGATGTGAGAAGAAACCTTTTCTCACACAACTAGTGGTTCGGGTCTGGAATTCACTGCCTGGAAGTGTGGTGGAGGCAGATTCAATCAAAGCATTCAAGCGGCCATTAGATGATTATTTGAATAGAAACAATGTGCAGAGGTTTGGGGAAAAGGTGAGGGAATGGCACTCAGTCAGAATGCTCATTGGGCGAGCAGTGCATACACGATGGGCTGAATAGTCACTGTTGGCACTGTAACAATTATGTGAATCTGTGGTCTAAGATGATGGGCAAAAGAACCAGAGGTGACATGAGAAAAGACGAGTTATAATCTTGCTAAATGAGACTAAATGACACAGCCATCCCTTAATCAGCCAGTGAGTGGTTAGGATCAGGAATGCACTACCTGAGACTGGGGTGGAGGCAGATTCAATCATGGCTTTATCCAAAGAGTAAGAAATTTGCAGGGCTACAGTGAATGGGCAGGGGAGTGGGCGTCGTTTTCAGAGAGCTGGTATGGGCATGGCAGAGTGAATGGTCTCCATCTGTGCTGTATCACTATGTGATTCTATTATTATTTTCTAAATCTTACTTCTAGTATCAGCATCCAGCTGTACATTATCTCAATAAATACATTCAAATCAGGAACAGCACACGTCATGAGTTCAAAATCTGTTTGTTCTGACCTTACAATTTTCCTTAACCAGCACTTCAGAGGAACAGCACCTTACACGCCGATATCACATATCTATCTTATGAAGGAAATCAACTTGGAAACAAAGTGCTAGCTGTGCACAATTAGGGGTGGCAAGGTGGCACAGCGGTTAGCACTGCTGCCTCACAGTGCCAGGGACACGGCTTCAATTCCGGCCTTGGGTCACTGTCTGTGTGGAGTTTGCACATTCTCCCCGTGTCTGCGTGGGTTTCCTCCGGGAGATCCGGTTTCCTCCCATAGTCCCAAAGATGTGCAGGTTAGGTGGATTGGCCACGCTAAATTACCCCTTAGTGTCCAAAAAGGTTAGGTGTGTTACTAGGATGTGGTGGGGATGTGGGTTTGTGCCTGCATGGGGTGCTCCTTCGGAGGGTCAGGTGCAAACTCGGTGGGCCGAATGGGCTCCTTTTGCACTGTAGGGCTTCTATGAAAATTAAAATAAAATCAACCAAAAAAATTCATCAGGACGTTTCCTCATAACAAACGTATTTTATAACGAAACAGAGGAAAGTCCTGCGTAGTGGCAAAATTAAGAGAATTTTAAATATGAAAGTAAAATCTTGTTTCCTTAAGATATGGGGAGTCAGGCCAATGTGATAGTTTGGTGCTTAATTAAGTATGTATAATTGGAAAGTGATAAGAATATGATTGACATTTTTCAACTCCAAGTAGATGTCTGTAATCTGCTGCTTGAATTATAATCCTACTAAATGGGTTTGACCTAGACATCCCATAATCAACTGCAGAACAACCCTACAATTGTGAATAACTACCAACTTTTTCAACTGGAATCTTGAATTAGCTAACCTCTTGTTAGAACTGGGCTAGGAAGAGTAAGTTGGCTCCCTTTCTATTCAGACCCCTCAATTGGTCACAGGCGGACGTGACACAGGTGCTGCAATGTCTCTTTGTTGAGACAGAGTCTTCGGCTGTCCGCCATCTCCCTAAATGACCAACAACGCCTGTACACCTTCTTCCTGGTGTGGTGTTGGGTTCTCTGGTGTACAGATGAGCCAACACAGTTGTATGTGGTACAACTCTATTTTATTTTAACTCTTATCTACAGTTCGTTCTGGATACTCTGCACGTGCTGTCTCCCTGAGTGTGTTGTGTAGCAGGTCTGTCCTGGTCCTCCTCTCCAGCTAATACTGACCACCAGGTGTCGTGTTTGTGTTTTTATATCTTTCTGTGATTGGTTGTGGTGTTGTGTGTTCTGATTTGTCTGTTGGTGTGTCTATCATGATGTGTGTGTTTGAATATCATGACATCCCCCCTTTTTACAAAGATATGTGCCTACGTGGTTATAAATATAATCGTGTCGTGAGTGCATCTAAGAGTGTGTGTGTGTGTTGTGTACAGCGTGTGTATATGACGTAACTATTTACATGGGGCGATGTCGGGTGCGTCACACTAACAAGGTTGTACCATAACAAAACATGAATGCGAGAAAAAAAAAACTTGAACAGTGGTCCGGTCAGATGATATCTGGAACGATAAACAACAACAGGTTATAATACAGAAGTGTTTGACTTTTTGAACGTATGAACAGCATTATAAGTCCAGTCTAATGGGTGACCGCCTCAAGAATAGGCTGGTCCTCAAGCCGGTTCAGCTGTGGAGATTTGGGTTCACACTGGTTCACCTTGGACTGTTGGAGGTGATGCTGCTGCCGAAGTCTCTACTTTTCCATTTGTTGTACTTCGTGCAGTGCTTGGTTTTTCATTCGTGCAAATATAACATTCAACATCTTTGTTAGTGTTGCCTTGGCTGTGGTTTGGTTCTGGTGGCGATGGAAGGGGCATGATCCGTGGCATCTCCACGAAGTCATCCTTGGGAACCAGTGGAGGATCCGGCGTGTGCGTACGGTTCAGTTGCGAGCGTGGAAGGCGGCGCAAAGCTCGCTGATTGCGCCTACGCACCAATCCATCCGCCCTGCATGCCAGGAACAAGGTGGAGTCTTTTTTCCTTTTATGTTTGTGGTGGACGGCATCTTGTAGCCGATGGGTCGTTGCCATCGAAGAAGCACCATCACTAATATCATGCAAGGCGATGACTGTGCCAGATGTGGAAGTTGGCCGAGACCGTGCACGCTGGTTCTGGCCACCTGCTGTGCCGGAAGGGCGACTCCGCAGAGAAACGTCGAAGCATGTCGCCTTGGAGAGAGAATTGTTGCTCGCATCAACGTCTGGCGATGGCGCGAATTGCTGTGTCCATCTTGGACCGCCGGTGCTGGTCGCCACTGCCGACCCAGTGGGACTGCCACGCGATCCATTCCCTGTTGCCGTGGCATCCGCCGTCACCCTGAGCGTGCCATCACCGAGGTCGCGACACCGCCCGTCCGGAGCAAGGTCTGGCGTGCGCGAATCAGAGTCGGCGCTTGGCTGCTCCCCATCTGGAGTCCGGTCTGCCTTCCGTCGATGCTCCCCGTCCGGAGTCCCAACAGGTTCACTGGAGGCAGCCGAGATTCCCGGAAGCTGCACTTCTGGAGTCGGAACATGCAGGAATGCACCGACCAGTGAAGAGGCTCGAGCCATCGAGGGTGGAAGCGGTGCGCCGCCACCGCAGTCGTCAGTGGTCCCACCGTGATCGTCGAGTGCCTCGGTACGCACTAGGCGAGGTCTGTCACCTTGCATCTTTTGCATGGGAAGTGGGATGCTGTCGTCACTCGCCTCACATCCCGTGGATAGATCCTCATTAGCAGCTTGCTGTTCACTAGGGTTGGGTAAATTGTCAGAGTTTTCATCTGGTGGTGCACACCATGTCGGTGGACTGTCATTGTCTTGCCGTTGTCCTTCATTTGGGCTTTTCTTCTTTGGAATTTTAAATCTTCCCCCAGACATTGCAGAACCTTGTTTATTACCCCCAAATTCTCCCATATGTATGGTCTCGAATATAGGATCCAATGTTTCTATCGACATTGTACTATTTTCCAAAGAACATTCCGTTTCACTTTTCTTCTCAGGTACCTCATATGTATCTTTGTCCAATGTACATGCCTTCATGGTCTCTGGGTCTGATTTTGCTGGGACTGGCATGGTCACAGTCTCTCTTTTACTGTTCTCAATTGCCCGCATTATACTCCCCATACATAACTGCTTAATCACTGGGGTTAGTGTGGTACAATGGATAATCGGGTCGACCTTATCTGCATCTTCACCATTAGTGGAAAGCACACTTGGTTCACTTGAAACTGCTGTGGGTTTTAAATTCGTTATCTGGCTACTCGATGTCGGTGTCCTCAGGATTCTTGCTCCAATGTTCTGCTCATTTATCAGTGGAGTGTGTATAGGTTCAATGCAATTAATGTTCCCCTCAAGGTTTGAAGAGTCATTACTGACTAACTGCTGGTCTCCGAAATTGGGACTTTGCGGCGTTGTGTTGAAGGGAGACATTTGTCCCTGCTGTAGATATGATTCAGGTTGTGTTATTTCCATTACCTGAGGATCAATGTCTTGTCCATTTTTTCGATCCGTACTAAAACACTGGCAATTCTCAGTTTGCTCCTTGCAAGTTAAACATTCAATTAATTTCTTTAGCAAATCCTCAGCATCCTTCTGTGACCGTGCAGCATTATTAATCTCTGTTCGGCTATAATGATCCTGAAGGTCAGCGCATAAACCTTTTTTCTTCGGGCTTGGAAGAGGCGATTCCTTTGGCTTGTCTTCAGTTGGGCTGGAACAGTCTTCAGCGCTGTGCCCTTCATTGTAGCATGAGAGACCGTCATGGTCATGCTGCTGTGTAGTGGAGCATGGTAGGCTGTTATAGCCTTCTTGCTGTTCACGTGAGCATGGCAGACTTGCATCGTCTGCCGCTGGTTGGTCAGGAGAGGTTGCTAGACCCTCATGGTCTTGTTCCTGCAAGGACCGCACATGGGAGTCTTGCATTGCTTCTATCGTGGAGGCTGTCCACGAGCTCTCTGTGGAGGCTTGTGACACTGGAGTCACTTCTTGTTCGTGCAAGGACTGCGCTCTGGAGTCTTGCGTTGCTTCTATCGTGGAGGCTGTCCACGAGCTCTCTGTGGAGGCTTGTGACACTGGAGTCACTTCTTGTTCGTGCAAGGACTGCGCTCTGGAGTCTTGCGTTTCTGCAATTGTGGAGTCTGTCCACGAGCTCTGTGTGGAGGCTTGTGACACTGGAGTCACTTCTGGTTCATGCGAGGACTGCGCTCTGGAGTCTTGCATGTCTTCTTTCATAGAGTCGGGAACGTTGAGCGGGACGTGGACCACGCTCTGTGTGGCAGCAGGGCGCTCTCCGTGTGCTTGCAGCGCTCCCTGTCTGTTAATGTCAGGCTGCAGCATCATCCGGTACTGATAAGTTGGGACGTCATATCTGCTGGGTTGAAGATCCTCAAATCCGAAAAATGAATCCGCATCTGCGTCGGATTCAATGTGGGGGCCGCCAATGTGCAACACGAAAGGTTCGTCCGAGTCATAGTCGTATAGGACCACAGAGCTATCATTGGGCTCGCGAGGTCCGGAAACACTGTAAAGATCATCATCGAAGTATTCGAGGTCGGAATCATCGGCTTGTGCGTAGGTAACTGCTTGTCGGAGGGTTCTTCGGAGGTCAAATTCATCTCCTGGGTCAATATGCGGCAATGTGCTGTCATTCCAGGTGAGGGAAGGTTGTTTTACAGCTTTAACAGATTTTTGTTTTTTTGATTTGGGACGTTTCCCTTTTAAATTGGATTTGGGACGTTTCCCCTTTAAATTGGTGTGGTCTGGGGCCTCTGACATCCTGACGCTCGGTATGTAGCACGTAGGAAGCGACTGCGCATGTTCAGATCGCTGTTCCTTTACCGATGGCCGTTTTCTTGACTGCGCATGCGCAGCATCTCGCGCATGCGCAAACGAAACTTCCGGTTCTGCGCACTGCTCGCGCAACTGTGCTAGCGTGATACCTTTAGCAAGATGGCCGCCGACCTCGACCCAGCCCTCTCTCAGGCCCGGGATTTCGGCCTCTGGGAATTCGGGCTCCGGGATCCCGGCCACGAGGTGAGTACTGCCGCTTTTCTTACCTTTACTTGCCGATTGGATTGCGTTTTCTTCACAGTACTTGGAGAATTTGTCCAGGACTGCCTGGTAATCGTACCTTTGCTGCCTCCTGAAGAACCTGAACCTTGTGAATATTTCTCTTGCCCTTGCACCGGCGATGGTGAGGAGAAATTCAATTTTTTCGCTATCATCCAGGTCTTGGAGTTCAGCTGCCACCAGGAACAATTGGAACACTTGCTGGAATCGCCGCCAGTTTTCGCGGAGATCGCCGTGGCACTGGAGCGGCTGCGGAAACGGGAGCTCTATCATTTTGCCTGGGCACTGCTGGTTGTCTGTGTACACTGAGGTATGCCAGCAGGTATCGATCCACTCCTGTACCATGTGGTGTTGGGTTCTCTGGTGTACAGATGAGCCAACACAGTTGTATGTGGTACAACTCTATTTTATTTTAACTCTTATCTACAGTTCGTTCTGGATACTCTGCACGTGCTGTCTCCCTGAGTGTGTCGTGTAGCAGGTCTGTACTGGTCCTCCTCTCCAGCTAATACTGACCACCAGGTGTCGTGTTTGTGCTTTTATATCTTTCTGTGATTGGTTGTGGTGTTGTGTGTTCTGATTTGTCTGTTGGTGTGTCTATCATGATGTGTGTGTTTGAATATCATGACACCTGGCAGACATGACACCCGCTCCCAGTGGCCGTGAAGGTGACCACAGCCCTATACTTTTCTGCCACCAGACCACTCCAGGGCTTGAATGGGGACTTGTGCAGCATCTCTCAATCTACAGCCCACACGTGCATCTGTGAGATCACAGATGCCCTGCATGTCTGGACAGCTGGTTATATCAACTTTAGAGCTGGACCAGGCACACCAAGATGCCTCAGCTGCAGGATTCTTCACCATCGCCTGGATGCCCCAGATCCAAGGGTAATTGATGGCACGCATGCCGCCTTGCACGCACTGGCGCATCAGGGCGATCCCTTCATTAACAGGAAGAGGTTCCACTCCCTGAATGTTCAGTCACCACCTCCCGATCATGCACATATATGCATGCTTCCCAGGGAGCGTGCATGACTGCTACATCCTGGGACACCCGGAGATCCTGTCTTCGATGGCGACCCAGAACGACGGATTGGTTCTTGGGGGATAAGGGTACCCGCTGAGGTCCTGGTTGATGATGTCAGTGTGGAGGCCAGAGACCGAGGCGGAGAACCGATATATCAAGGCCACCTGTGCTGTCATTGAGTGGTGCATCGGACTGCTAAAAATGTGGTTCCAATGCCTGGACCGCTCTGCTGGTGCACTGCTGTACAACTCCAGAGGTCTCCGCTTTGTGGTCGTCTGATGTGCCCTCCACGACATGGCACAGCAGCAGAGTCACATGCTGGAGGAGGAGGGACAACCAACCTCATCTGAGGAGGAGCTGGGCCAGGAAGGGCTGGAGGACGAGCCCGGGTAGGACCCGCAGGAGCAGCCGGAGTATGGAGGACAGGTGGTGGCAAGGGTTCGGCATGCCCGGAGGGCCAGGGAGGCCCTCATCCTCGCCCACTTTTCAACTCAGTCCGCAGCTGCTACCCGAACAGTGTGAGCAAACGCGAGCGACGCCGTCGGGAACTCGGCCCATCGGGGGCGGAGCATCGGGGGAGGGCCTCAGCTTATGTCCTGAGGCCATCCATACAGCATGCGGTGTACTCCACGAGTATGCCATTTTTGGGGGGGGGCGGAGAATCGCAAAAACGGCACCGCCCCCGATTTCGGCGTAAATGTAGATTCTCCGGCCGATTGCCGAACATAATTTCGGCGTCGGCGATTGGAGAATCCAGCCCCTGGTGTTCCTCAGTTTATGCCAAAGCCTGACTCCTGTCGTTCTGTTGACACTGCGCTTGAACCCATCCCATGTACCTGCATTGGGGGATCTTGATCTTGGACCACTGTGCCCGGGGCGGGCGTTGGGAGGAGTGGAGGGCAACAGGGGTGCAGGAAGCCCGCTGTGGAGAATAACGTGACAGAGGCTTTACATGGATCAGGTGTTACATGATTTAAAGGGAAACAATTGAAACTTGCATGATCCCTAGCTACAGCTGGTACCCATCTTCATCCCCCACACTCCCCCCCCCCCAACCAGTGCCCATTCAGTGATCCTCAATCTGCTTAATCCTTAATCTTTTGTGCTCTACTGCTATATCTAGATGTGTCCCCAGGATACACATCAAAAGTGAGGGAAGACTGCTGCTTTTCGAGCCCTGTGGCCTTTGATGTTGTTGGTGGACGGCCTCTGGAGGGTCTGGAGCCGGAAGGCCCCGGCTGACTTACTAGTGTCACAGGCGTTGCCATGCCACCCTGTTCTGCCTACTGACCTTGAGATGCGCTGGTGTCGGGGGTGGGGGAGGGGTGGGGGTGGGGGGGTGGGGAGGGGGTTTAGGATTTGGTTGAGGTGGAGATCACGTGGTCTCCCTCGTGGCAGGCACCGGGTCGACCTCCAAGGCTTCCTCCTCCCGGACAGTGCCCATAATGGGGGGAAACCAGAAACTTTCCGATGCTGCCATTTCCTATGAGGTGAGCAGGGACAGATATTTCCCAGCCTCACCAGAGCCCCACCCCTGTCCCAATTAACTTGCTGAATGAAGCTCCGATGTTTTCCCAGGAATTCTGCCTTTTACAACCTTGAAAGCATCAGTGGAACTCTCGGCAGTCTTTGTTGGACCTTGAGATCCTTCCTAGTGCAGGGATCAGCAATTGTTCCTACCTGATGGAAGCCTTTTGGAAAAAATGTGTGTAAAATAAAAATTATTGAAAGCTGCAAGGTTCAACATAACTAAACCAAATACTTGCCAGTTTACCAAGTGTCTCAGGTAGCAGGCAGAATTGGCACGTATAATAAATAAAATACATATATCACATTTGTGTATATAGGGAAAAATCAGAACTAAGATAGATGAAACTTTAATGTTTTGGTGAAGTCATCTTTAAAATAAGATTTGTAGATATAAGACAAATTTTTCAACTATTGATTCTCGTGATTAAAATAAATTCTAATAGGGAATTCAGAATAATTTATGATCTCCGCTACATTAGAAACAATAGTGGTCGCAACCCTAAAACGTATTCCTTCAAATTATCTATAACCATGATGTAACTATAACACCTGATTAGGTGTATTTAATGCATGATGATCTTTTTTGTTAAAATGATCACTTGAAGCAGGCGGTACAGTGTAACGATTAACTTTAAATCCCCAGAACAAAAATGGAGCTCTTACTTTTTTAGACTGTTTCTTTCATGTTAACGTGGTCCAACTGGAAAAGTTTGGGACCTACAAATGAGATGGCAAAGAGACGTGTGGGGCTTTGGAGCCATGAGATGCAGACCCATGGACATGGGGAAATGGCTACATTTAATTTGCACATCTGGCAGACAGGTCAAAATGTACATCCTGACACACCCGTGGTCAATGACCCAGTCCTTGCAATTTGATGGCCTTCACTCGGAGCAGTAATTAGTATTATTATTATGTGTTTCACTCCACTGTATTTTGTACCACATTGGAGCAGGAAATTAACGTGTTCTGAATCCACCTATTATCTGCCAGCCAGGGGAATGTAAATTGCCCCTGCAGATATTCTGTGTTTTGCATTTGTAGCTCTCTTATTAAGGTTTATTCATTAATTCGCTGTGGTTAAAATAATTACCTTTACTGAACACCATAGGTGGTGTCATCAAAGACAAATATCACCCTCTTGCCTGATAGGGTGATTATTGAAAGAGATCAAGAGTACAGGACACCATGGCATCAGACTTGTGCCAGAACAGGTATATTACGCAGTCGTAATATCAGTCCCCTGCTTTGAGGTGGGTACACTATGCTCTTGCTGTCAGGTTTTCCAAACAGCACAAGAGCACCAATCGTCCATTGGACAAAAATTTGAGAAAACTATAATTTTACCCATATATGTGCTGTTCTGCTGATCACCAAGACCCATCCACTGACACCTTTCCATGTAGATTGACATAATGTACTGAGGTATTGTCACTTTAAGACCAACCTTACTGAACAAGGGTCATATGGTCTGAACACGGGGAATCTCTCCAAGAGAAAGAGCTTTCCAAGTTAGAAAGAGTGTACTATGGACTAGCTTAAGGCATGCAGATGATGAAACAACCTTGTAAATAGTTGGTTCAACGTAAGAAACCTCCAGGAGTGCATCTTCACATTTGGCAATAAGGATAAAAAATCCTGACACTGCCTCTAGCCCTACACCTGTGAGTATCATGCTTTAAACAAAGACTGAAAAATATACACACCCAAATGCCTGTGGGCATTTGCCATCTGGAAAATAGATCCATTCAACTCCTACACAGAGGACTGGAGTCACTATATCGAGCGCCTTGGGTTTTATTTCCAGGCAAACAAAATACGGGAGGAGGCAAAGTGCAAAGCAATTATCCTGAGCATCTGTGGAAGTCAGACTTACAATATTCCTCACAGCCCCGAGTGTGCCCGACTCCAAATCATTCAGTGAGCTTGTGGATTTTGTGAAGAGTCATTTTCAACCCAAACCTTCAGTCATAATCCAGAGATTCAAATTTAATTTGAGGATGAGAGCCCCAGGCATATCGGTCGTGACTAAAGCAATTATTCGAGAATTGTGATTTTGCAGCAACCCTAAACAACATGCTGTGGGATCAGTTAGTTTGTGGCATAAACAACAACATCATAACAGCACCAATTCCTAGCAGAAGTTGACATAATTTTCAAACCGGCTTTGGAGGTAGTGCCGGCCATGGAAAGTGCCGAAAAAGATTCACAGGAGCTTCAGTGCACACAAAATGGCACTGTATACCAATAGGTTGGGAACATGCAGCCGGCTGTTGTGCCAAAACCGCAGAAGCAGTTCATTCATCCACAGAACAAAAATATAAACGGAGGCAATCAGACAATGATTCTTAAGGTGAAATCTTACCGAATTAAGACGAGCCATGCTCCTGAATCATGTAGGTTTAAGGACACAAAGGGTGGAATTCTGTGGCCACAACTGCCCGCCGACCGGAGAAACCTGCCCGAGGTCAATAGTGGCCACAAGGAATTCCAATTTACCACACATATGGCAGTAGACGGGATCCCAAGAATTTCCAGGTTTCCATCTTACCCACCTGTCCATATGGTTTTAACTACACATTGTGGACGGAATTTACTGGCTGTTCACGCCATCCGGTTCAAGTAACGAGGGGTGCAACCAATGGGAAATCCCGTTGACAACAGCGGGACCAGAAAATCCCGCTGGTGGGCCTCCTTCACCACCGAAAATCATGCGGCGGGTTGGTCAGTAAATCCCGCCCTGTGTTTCAAATCTAGTGTTTGCATTTAGACAACATTTGCACTGTCCTCAGTAACAAAACCAATATTGAGAAGCATTGTAAATACTTCAGTTCTGAATATGCACATGATGCATAGGGCAGCACGGTAGCATTGTGGATAGCACAATTGCTTCACAGCTCCAGGGTCCCAGGTTCGATTCCGGCTTGGGTCACTGTCTGTGCGGAGTCTGCACATCCTCCCCGTGTGTGCGTGGGTTTCCTCCGGGTGCTCCGGTTTCCTCCCACAGTCCAAAGATGTGCAGGTCAGGTGGATTGGCCATGATAAATTGTTCTTAGTGTCCAAAATTGCCCTTAGTGTTGGGTGGGGTTACTGGGTTATGGGGATAGGGTGGAGGTGTTGACCTTGGGTAGGGTGCTCTTTCCAAGAGCCAGTGCAGACTCGATGGGCCGAATGGCCTCCTTCTGCACTGTAAATTCTATGCTCAAAACGCAACTAAGTTCTTTGCTACAGATATAATATAAACATGATTTCATCAGTGTAGAACTGTCATTTAATTTGGTGTGATAACTTTTTAAGTTTGAGACGAAGCATTCCCAATTGTTCTTCTAATTATCCAACTTAAGTGAGTTGAATTTGCCATCTGGAAGTACAGAACTTATGCTTTGTTGGAAAAAGAGACATGCTGCCGAAGCTTTTTGTTTTGTACTCAGCAGGGCGGTTTACAAGATTACCCACAGTACAGGAAACAACAATTTATACTGCACGAGAAGACAGTGCTGATTGGTTGCCATGGAGAATGCAGCAGTGTGAATTGTTGTTTCCTTTAAAGTTGGTAATCTTGCGAGCCATCCTGATGAGTGCAAGATGAAAAGCTTAGACAGCATGTCTCTTTTTTCAGCAATGCTCAAGTTCTGCGCTACCAAATGACAAAGATAATTGTTTAGAGATCAATAATAATGGCTGAATTTATTCACACCATTCTTAATATTTTTAGATACATCAAGATAATCAGCAGCATTTATTGATAAGATTTTGCAGCATCACTATAAATCAGGTGTGGTCATGTGACATACAAATGTACATTTATTCACAGAATTAAAGAAACATTTCGATGAGCATTCGAAACACCAGAGCACACAAGGCTACGGACCACGTGCTGGAAAATGGGTTTCGAATAGATAGGTGCTTGATAGCCAGCGCAGACACAATGGACCGAAGGGCCCCCTGCTGTGTTGTGAAACGTTATGTCCATGATTTTATACAAACAAGGAACAAGAACGGACCACACAGCCAGTCGAGCCTGTTCTGCTATTTAATAAGATAATGGCTGATCTGATAATAACCTCAAATCTACAACCCACCTACTCCAAAAATCTATCACCCCCTTGCTTTTCAAAAACCTATCCACAACTGCTTTAAAAATATTCAAGGACTGTGCTTCCACCGCCTTTTCGGGAAAAATGTTCCAAAGGTCACGACCCTCTGAGAGAAATGATTACACCTCATCTCAGTTTCAAATGGGCGACCCCTTATTTTTAAGCAGTGACCCCAAGTTCTAGATTTTCCCACAAGAGGAATCATCCTCTTAACATCCAACCTGTCAATATCCCTCAGAATCATAGTTTCAATCAAGTCACTTCTTGCTCTTCTAAACTCCAGCAAATATAAGCCTAGCCCGTCCAATCTTTCCTCATAAGGTCCATTCAGGTCTTAGTCTGGTCAACCTTCTCTGAACTGCTTCCAACGCATTTGCATCCTTCCTTAAATAAGGTTACTAATACTGTATGCATGCTGATAAAACAGCCCTCACTGCGCCAATAATGTCTCTTAGCCTTAAATTCGTGAAAGCATCAGCTTATAGATAGCAACAAAATGGGACTTTTCCATCCTGCTAGTCTCTGTTTGATTTGTACCTACATTTCACTAGTGAGGAATAGTGTGCCAGTGCCTGTGTACGAACGAGCCAGTCTATCACTCCATTTAGATATCAGAAGAAGCTCCTCAACTGGGACTGTAACATTGAGTGCCCAATATGTGTACATTCAAGCAGTAATTCTCAGTGAACCAACTGATAATTTTTCACCCACTGAACATTGTTTAGCATTTAGCTTGTTCTAGAGCCGGCCATTACAATGTACTACCTTACTACATGGCATACCACAATATATCTAAGCTTGAAATGTGTCATGCAGTGAATTCTCAATCGCTGCTCTGGAAAGAATAAGAGGCTTGTACAGGAGCAGAAGTTAGCTCATTTCCAACATGGGCTGACATTATGCACCTTGAAGAGGCAGATTACAGAGTGGAATAATGGGAAACAATAGGAACAAAATACTTTGGAAAGGTACCAGAAAGGTATAGTGCATATGAAATAAAACAGGAATTCTGGAAGGAAAAGTTAATACTAACACTGAGGTGAGAGAAAATTATTTTCAACGCAGCAACAGCATTCCCATGTTGTTTCCTGTTTGGAATTTGATATTATATTGACCTTCATTCCTATTGTTTTAGGTCAATGAAATGTAAGACAGTTTCCTTCGCAGCTGTTTCTGTCACCTGGTGCTTTATGCTAATACTGATTAATGTGCTGTTTTCATTACTCCAGTGAGTAACTGAGTCATTCTATTAGTATCCGGCAGATGTTTCTCACCTAGGGTTTGTTATATTGTCTGCATTAATATTTATTGCAAGAAATATTACAGAAATTCAAAAACTTTGTTCTTGCAAAACACATTTATCTGCACTACTTGTAAAAATAATTTACCTGCCATTTACTAATTTAATGTCACATTGGGCAGGTTTTGCATTTGGGGTGGTGCACCTGACATTAGAGCCACCTGATGTTAGAGCCACTTCCTGGTCCTGACACTACTCTGGCAGTGAGGGGGTAGGAATGTGTGGTGAGATTTGAATGGTCACATCTGGAGGTTTTGTCCAAGGTGAGCAGTTAATTGGCTGGAGGTTGGCTGTGGTGATCAATTAGTGGCAGCAGGTGTGGGATTGAAGCGGGACTACTAAAATGTGGGCCCAAATTAAAGGCATGACAGCAGCCATTTCTGTGGTAACCATTTTGGCATGACACCCATGGTAGCGAGCGGCACATTAGCACAGTGGTTAGCACTATTGCTTCACAACGGCAGGAACCCGGTTCGATTTGCAGCTTGGGTCACCGTCTGTGTGAAGTGTAACCGTTCTCCCTGTGTCTGCGTGGGTTTCTTCCAGGTGCTCCAGTTCCTCCCACAAGTCCCGAAAGGTGAATTGGACATTCTGAATTCTTCCTCAGTGTACCCGGACAGATACCGTAATGTGGCGACCAGAGGATTTTCACAGTAAGTTCATTGCAGTGTTAATGTAAGCCTTGTGACACTAATAAAGATTATTATTGGCTGCCCCACAGTTCACAGATACAGCCCTTGTTGAAAACAGAATGCAAGAGGTGAGGGGTCTTCTTCCAGGAGGATAGCAGGATACCCAAACTATATTCTGTCTGTCGTAACAGGGACCAGGGAAGAATGGCCCAAGTGTCATTGATATTATTTGATTTAAAAGGTTTAATTTAAAGGAGTAAATTGTGGCAGCCATGGTTTGCTCCTCTTGCTCTATGTGGGAAACCAGGAACATTCCCAGTGCCCGAGGCGGGCATGTGTGCAGGAGGTTTCTCCAGCTGCAGCAGCTGGAAGTCCTGTTTTTGGAGCTGGAGTGGCAGCTCGGGATACTGTGGAGCATCTACAAGGTGAAGAATATCGTGGGTAGCACAACTAAGAGGTGGTCACACCACAGACTCAGGCTCCACAGGCAGGAAGAATATGGGTGACCACTAGGTAGACCACGAAGACTAGGCAGGCAAGGCAGGAATCTCCTGTGGCCATTTCCCTGCAAAACAGAAATACCACTTTGGATACTATTAGGGGGACTGGCTTCTCAGGAGAAAGCAGCAACAGCAAAATTCATTGAACCACGATTGATTCTGCTGGACAGGGCAGGTTAAAAAGTGTGGGAATGCAATATTTACAGGGGATTCAATTGTAAGGGAATAGATTGAAATTTTTGTGGCTGCAAAGGAGACTCCAGGATGGTATGTTGCATCCCTGGTGCTAAGGTTAAGGGTATCTCAGAGCGGGAAAAGGACATTCTGGGGGTGAGGGTGAACAGCCAATGGTCGTGGTACACATTGGTACAAATGACAAAGGTAAGTAAGTTTAAAAAGTAGTACCTCAAAGGTACTGATCTCAGGATTACTACCAGTACAACATGCTAGTCAGAACAAAAATAGCAGGATTTCTCATATGAATAGTGGCTGAAGAGATAGTGTGAGGGGGAGGGTTTCAGATTCCTTGGACATTGGGCCGGTTCTGGGGAAGTTGGGACCAGTACAAACTTGACTGTTTACACCTGGGTAGGACCAGGACTGATGTCCTAGTGGGGAGTATTTGTGATAGTGTTTGGGGAGGGTTTAAACTAAAATGGCAGGAGAATGGGAACCTATACAAAGAATCAGAGGAGGGGGAAACAATCTAGTTGTGTGAGGCCCCTTAGGGATAAGTGACCATAATATGATAGAATTCTTCATCAAGGTGGAGAGTGACATTGTTGATTCTGAGGCTAGGTTCTGAATCTAAGGCCGCAATTCTCTGGCCTCGTTGCGTTCTCGCTCAAGCATAACAAGGTCGGTGAATATCGGGAGGGGCCAAAAACGAGATCCGTGCCAAACAGTTTACGATGCAACCGGCCTGCTCCCATAGGCAAAATCGGGATCACACCATAGCGTGGCGAGAAATCAATTATCACCACTTAAGCCACTTTTTGTTTGCACTGAGTGCTGAATTTGGTGCATTTGAGTGCTATAGTGAGAGTTTGGTGACTGAGGGAGTATAAGGCTTCATTTTTATCTAAATTCTAGTCTTTCTTTTATTTAGTTAATTAATTTAAAAGTTGCTGTTTGGTTTAGAAGAAGGTGAATTTTCAATCAGCTTTAAACAAAGCTTCTACTTGCAGGCACTTGCAGCTGGAGCTTGTTAATTAGTGAATTGGATTAGGCCAGTTTTCAGAGGCTAGATTCACAGTATAAAAGTGATCCCGTACAGTGCAGACTTTGTTTGCACTGAGTGCTGAATGTGGTGCATTTGAGTGCTATAGTGAGAGTTTGGTGACTGAGGGAGTGCTGAATTTGGTGCATTTGAGTGCTATAGTGAGAGTTTGGTGACTGAGGGAGTGCTGAATTTGGTGCATTTGAGTGCTTTAGTGAGAGTTTGGTGACTGAGGGAGTGCTGAATTTGGTGCATTTGAGTGCTATAGTGAGAGTTTGGTGACTGAGGGAGTTAGGTGAGGAGGGAGTAAGGTGCTCCTTTCATTTTGTTTCCTACATTTCCGCAAAGAGTGAGAAGAGAGCCAGGCGTTTACAGAGAGTGCAGCTGACTGGGAGCAGAGTCGGAGGGCGGAGATCCAGTTGGTCTACAAGGCAGCTATATTCTGTAAGGTAAGAGGGGATTGAGGCTAGGCCAGTTGCATGCTCCTCCTGTAGGATGTGGGTGGTGAGGGATACCACCGGTGTCCCCGCTGACTATCCCTGCGGGAAGTGCACCCAACTCCAGCTCCTCAAAGACCGTGTTCGGGAACTGGAGCTGAAGCTGGATGAACTTCGGATCATCCGGGAGGCAGAGGGGGTGATAGAGAAGAGTTATAGGGAGGTAACCACACCCAAGGTACAGGACAAGAATAGCTGGGTAGCTGGGTTACAGTCAGGGGGAAAAAAACAAACAGGCAGACAGTGCAGGGATCCCTCATGACCGTTCCCCTTCAAAACAAGTATACCATTTTGCATGCTGTTGGGGGGGATGACCTACCGGGGGAAGGCCCTAGCGGCCAGGTCTCTGGCACTGAGTCTGGCTCTGGGGCTCACAAGGGAAGGGGGGAGAATAGAAAAGCAATAGTTGTAGGAGATTCAATGGTTAGGGGAATAGATAAGAGATTCTGTGGTCGCGAGCGAGACTCCTGGAAGGTATGTTGCCTCCCAGGTGCCAGGGCCAGGGATGTCTCGGATCATGTCTTCAGGATCCTTAAGGGGGAGGGGGAGCAGCCAGAAGTTGTGGTGCACATTGGTACCAACGACGTAGGTAGGAAAAGGGGTGTGGAGGTAATAAACAAATTTAGGGAGTTAGGCTGGAAGTTAAAAGCCAGGACAGACAGAGTTGTCATCTCTGGTTTGTTGCCGGTGCCACGTGATAGTGAGGCTAGGAAGAAGGAGAGAGTGCAGCTGAACACGTGGCTGCAGGAATGGTGTAGGAGGGAGGGCTTCAGGTATTTGGATAATTGGAGCGCATTCTGGGAAAGGTGGGACCTGTACAAGCAGGACGGGTTACATCTGAACGAGAGGGGCACCAATATCCTGGGAGGGAGGTTTTCTAGTACTCTTCGGGAGGGTTTAAACTAATTTGGCAGGGGAATGGGAACCGGATTTGTAGTCCAGCAACTAAGGTAGCCGATATTCAGGACGCCAAAGCGTGTAATGAGGCAGTGGGGAAGGGAACACTGGCAAAGGAGAGTACTTGCAGGCACGGAGATGGGTTGAAGTGTGTCTACTTCAACGCAAGAAGCATCAGGAATAAGGTGGGTGAACTTAAGGCATGGATCGGTACTTGGGACTACGATGTGGTGGCCATCACGGAAACTTGGATAGAAGAGGGGCAGAAATGGTTGTTGGAGGTCCCTGGTTATAGATGTTTCAATAAGATTAGGGAGGGTGGTAAAAGAGGTGGGGGGTGGTGGTGGCATTGTTAATTAGAGATAGTATAACAGCTGCAGAAAGGCAGTTTGAGGAGGATCAGCCTACTGAGGTAGTATGGGTTGAAGTCAGAAATAGGAAAGGAGCAGTCACCTTGTTAGAAGTTTTCTATAGGCCCCCCAATAGTAGCAGAGATGTGGAGGAACAGATTGGGAAACAGATTTTGGAAAGGTGCAGAAGTCACAGGGTAGTAGTCATGGGTGACTTTAACTTCCCAAACATTGAGTGGAAACTCTTTAGATCAAATAGTTTGGATGGGGTGGTGTTTGTGCAGTGTGTCCAGGAAGCTTTTCTAACACAGTAGGTAGATTGTCCAACCAGAGGAGGGGCAATATTGGATTTAGTACTTGGTAATGAACCAGGGCAAGTGATAGATTTGTTAGTGGGGGAGCATTTTGGAGATAGTGACCACAATTCTGTGACTTTCACTTTAGTAATGGAGAGGGATAGGTGCGTGCAACAGGGCAAGGTTTACAATTGGGGGAAGGGTAAATACGATGGTGTCAGACAAGAATTGAAGTGCATAAGTTGGGAACATAGGCTGTCAGGGAAGGACACAAGTGAAATGTAGAACTTGTTCAAGGAAAAGGTACTACGTGTCCTTGATATGTATGTCCCAGTCAGGCAGGGAAGAGGTGGTCGAGTGAGGGAACCATGGTTGACAAGTGAGGTTGAATGTCTTCTTAAGAGGCTAAAGGAGACTTATGTAAGGCTGAGGAAACAAGGTTCAGACAGGGCATTGGAGGGATACAAGATAGCCAGGAGGGAACTGAAGAAAGGGATTAGGAGAGCATGAACAATCTTTGGCGGGTAGGATCAAGGAAAACCCCAAGGCCTTTTATACATATGTGAGAAATATGAGAATGACTGGAGCGAGGGTAGGTCCGATCAAGGACAGTAGCGGGAGATTGTGTATTGAGTCTGAAGAGATAGGAAAGGTCTTGAAGGAGTACTTTTCTTCTGTATTTACAAATGAGAGGGGCCATATTGTTGGAGAGGACAGTGTGAAACAGACTGGTAAGCTCGAGGAAATACTTGTTAGGAAGGAAGATGTGTTGGGCATTTTGAAAAACTTGAGGACAGGCAAGTTCCCCGGGCCTGACGGGATATATCCAAGGATTCTATGGGAAGCAAGAGATGAAATTGCAGAGCCGTTGGCAATGATCTTTTAGTCCTCACTGTCAACAGGGGTGGTACCAGGGGATTGGAGAGTGGCGAATGTCATGCCCCTGTTCAAAAAAGGGACTAGGGATAACCCTGGGAATTACAGGCCAGTTAGTCTTACTTCGGTGGTAGGCAAAGTCATGGAAAGGGTACTGTAGGATAGGATTTCTGAGCATCTGGAAAGACACTGCTTGATTAGGGATAGTCAGCACGGATTTGTGAAGGGTAGGTCTTGCCTTACAAGTCTTATTGAATTCTTTGAGGAGGTGACCAAGCATGTGGATGAAGGTAAAGCAGTGGATGTAGTGTACATGGATTTTAGTAAGGCATTTGATAAGGTTCCCCATGGTAGGCTTCTGCAGAAGGTAAGGAGGCATGGGATAGTGGGAAATTTGGCCAGTTGGATAATGAACTGGCGAACCGATAGAAGTCAGAGAGTGGTGGTGGATGGAAAATATTCAGCCTGGATCCCAGTTACCAGTGGCATACCGCAGGGATCAGTTCTGGGTCCTCTGCTGTTTGTGATTTTCATTAATGACTTGGATGAGGGAGTTGAAGGGTGGGTCAGTAAATTTGCAGACGATACGAAGATTGGTGGAGTTGTGGATAGTGAGGAGGGCTGTTGTCGGCTGCAAAGAGACATAGATAGGATGCAGAGCTGGGCTGAGAAGTGGCAGATGGAGTTTAACCCTGAAAAGTGTGAGGTTGTCCATTTTGGAAGGACAAATATGAATGCGGAATACAGGGTTAACGGTGGAGTTCTTGGCAATGTGGAGGAGCAGAGAGATCTTGGGGTCTATGTTCATACATCTTTGAAAGTTGCCACTCAAGTGGATAGAGCTGTGAAGAAGGCCTATGGTGTGCTAGCGTTCATTAACAGAGGGATTGAATTTAAGAGCCGTGAGGTGATGATGCAGCTGTACAAAACCTTGGTCAGGCCAGATTTGGAGTACTCTGTCACCTCATTTTAGGAAGGATGTGGAAGCTTTGGAAAAGGTGCAAAGGAGATTTACCAGGATGTTGCCTGGAATGGAGAGTAGGTCTTACGAGGAAAGGTTGAGGGTGCTAGGCCTTTTCTCATTAGAACGGAGAAGGATGAGGGGCGACTTGATAGGGGTTTCTAAGATGATCAGGGGAATAGATAGAGTAGACAGTCAGAGACTTTTTCCCAGGGTGGAACAAACCATTACAAGGGGACATAAACTTAAGGTGAAAGGTGGAACATATAGGGGGGATGTCAGAGGTAGGTTCTTTACCCAGAGAGTAGTGGGGGCATGGAATGCACTGCCTGTGGAAGTAGTTAAGTCGGAAACATTAGGGACCTTCAAGCAGCTATTGGATAGGTACATGGATTACGGTAAAATGATATAGTGTAGATTTATTTGTTCTTAAGGGCAGCACGGTAGCATTGTGGATAGCACAATTGCTTCACAGCTCCAGGGTCCCAGGTTCGATTCCGGCTTGGGTCACTGTCTGTGCGGAGTCTGCACATCCTCCCCGTGTGTGCGTGGGTTTCCTCCGGGTGCTCCGGTTTCCTCCCACAGTCCAAAGATGTGCAGGTTAGGTGGATTGGCCATGATAAATTGCCCTTAGTGTCCAAAATTGCCCTTAGTGTTGGGTGGAGGTGTTGACTTTGGGTAGGGTGCTCTTTCCAAGAGCTGGTGCAGACTCAATGGGCCGAATGGCCTCCTTCTGCACTGTAAATTCTATGATAATCTATGATGTCGGGGCATGGTATGGCGAAGGGAAACCTGGAGTACTCATCGACCGCACTGAGAATATCCGTGTTTCGGTCGGTGGAGGGGAGGGGCCCTTTTAAATCCACGCTGAGGCGTTCAAAGGGGTGGGGGGCCTTCACCAGATGTGCACAGTCCGGCCGGTAGAAGGGCGGCTTGCACTCCGCACAGACCTGGCAGTCCCTGGTGATTGTCCGTACTTCCTCGATGGAGTAGGGCAGGTTGCGGGCCTTTATGAAATGGTACAACCGTGTGACTCCCGGGTGACAGGCTGTCGTGCAGGGTCCGGAGTCGGTCTACTTGTGCGCTGGCACATGTACCTTTGGATAGGGCGTCTGGGGGCTCGTTGAGTTTGCCGGGGCGATACAAAATCTCGTAATTATAGGTGGAGAGCTCGATACTCCACCGCAAGAGTTTAGCGTTTTTGATCTTGCCCCGCTGTGATAATCTATGATTAATCTAGGACAAAGGTTCGGCACAACATCGTGGGCCGAAGGGCCTGTTCTGTGCTGTATTTTTCTATGATCTATGATCTATGAAGCCCCATTTCTGTAGTGGTTAGCACTATTGCTTCACAGATACTGCCGATGCCCTCAGCCATGGCTGTCACCGACTGCGCGATACCTTGGACACCTTCACTCATGGTGCCGACGTCGTGCACAAGGCTCTCCACTGTGGTCGCTACACTAACAGTGTTGGTCTCGGTGCCACTCATTGCCGGTGCCATTTTCTGCGCCCCTAGCCTCTGGGACCCCTCCAATCAGCTGCAGATCTGTTGGAGTGACGCTGACATCTCCTTCTGAACTTCCAGGTTGGTCCCTATCGTCCCCATTAGCCCTGGGGTAACTCTGTTTCAGAGGCTCAGCATCAGGCTGGGACCCAGCTGGGTCCTGGGATTCAGTAGCCCTCCGATTGCTATCTCTGCCTCCACCCGAAGTGCATAACAGCGGTGTGTGGTGGTTACCAGATTGTGACCCAGAAGCCAGTCCATTAACATGTCCCACCGAGATGTGTGCAACTGCGCTGGTGGGGATGACATCTGTGCTGCGACTACGGTGACATCCTCCGAGCGCTCCTCCGAGGTGTTCTCCTGGGAGACTGGGAGAGGGTGCCGCCCGGGATGGGCCACCCCTGGAGTGTTAATATAAGTAATGTAGTGTAGGGCCATTGAGTTGGTGTCTGCTGTGGACTGGTTGCGGTTGTATGTGAACTGCAGTGGGTCAAGGCATTCTGGGAGTATGGAGTTGATGTATCTCATGAGCAACCTCTCGAAGCACTTCATATGATCTATTCGATCAATAATGGGCCAGCACCGTCGGTTGGAGGACCTGCGGGAGAATGGACATGTGGTCAGTGAGAGGGATGGCTCAGTCAGTAAGACAATCACGACTCAAGTTTGACAGATCTCCTGGGTGGAGCCCAGTGGTTCCTCATCTCTGCGGCGTCCGCCAGCCTCACGTGGCTGACCAATCTGTCCTCGGCCACCCGTGTCACCGCCAGGGCACTCACCTCAAAGGTGATGAGGATTCATGGGCGGGATTCTCCGACACCCCGCCAGGTCGGAGAATCGGCGTGGGGGGGGGGGGGGAGGTGGCATGAATCCCGCGCCCGCCGGCTGCTGAATTCTCCAGCACCGGGGATTTGGTGGGGACGGGAATCCCGTCGCGCCGGTCGGCGGCCGCTGGCAGCTGCCCCCCGCGACGATTCTCCGGCCCATGATGGGCCGAGTGGCCGCCCGTTTTCGGCCGGTCCCGCCGGCGTAACTTACAACAGGTACTTACCGGCGAGACCAGGCTGCGCCGGTGGCCTCCAGTGATTCTGGGCGAGTTTTCCTGAGGAGACACAGAGAGGGCATCGTTAGCCACACGCATGAATTCAGCAGCCTGTCTGTCATTTTAAAATAAATACTTAATGGTCCATTGATCTTATTATCAATTGCCAATTGGCCTGAATAATACATTGCCCAAAATATGGCCGGTGTGGGCAGGCAGGCAAAAATGGACTGCAGGCTACATTCTTGAGCAAACAGCTTAAAAAGTGGGAAAGAAGAAGGTGTACTTTCTTTGGAGGGAGAACCATATGCATTGCCCCCCCCCCCCCCCCCCCCGCTCTAAGATAATACCCCATTGGTTCACCCCAATTGATCACCAAATCACCCAACCCCCTCATTTTGCTCCTTAGGCTTCCTGATCCTTTGGGAGTTCATTGTTGGGATTGCATTTTGTGTCTTCATAAAGTACTGTACCTTGGGTGGAGCTTGGGATTAAGCAATAGTTTTGAATGTACTTGTCGAATAGATCATATGAAGTGCTTCGAGAGATTGCTCATGAGATACATCAACTCCATACTCCAAGAATGCCTTGACCCACTGCAGTTCACATACAACCGCAACCGGTCTACAGCAGACACCAACTCCCTGGTCCTACACTCATCCCTCAAGCATCTAGACAACCACGACTCCTATTTATTGACTACAACACCGTAATCCAAGCCAAGCTCATATCAAAGCTCCAAAACCTAGGACTTGGCTCCGACCTCTGCAACTGGATCCTCGACTTCCTGACCCATAGACCACAATCAGTAAGGATAAACAACAAGCTTATCTTGCAAGCAGCAATGGCTTCTCTCCAATCGGGGCACCATTTTGAATGGCAGCCCTGGTCTTTCAGCCCCTCCCCCACTTTATTGCCCCGCTGCTTCACTGCTTCAACCTTGCTGAGGCCCCTGGGAATCCTCCCCTCACCACCCCCTCCAATGGGCAAGCCCCCCCCCCCCCCCACGGGAATTGAACCATGGCAGTGTCAATGTAGCACCTGGGCACCCTGGTAGTCCCATGCAGGCACCCTGACAGTGCCAGAGTATCAATGCCAGGGATGTTCCAGGCTGGCAGTGCAAGGTGCCCGGGTGCCAGGAAGAGTGCCGGGGTTCTAATCTGCCCTTTCTCCGACCACCCGGGGGTCTCCAATGGCCTGTGAGACCCCCCCGAGATGCTGTTACGTCTGGTCCATGTTTGTTTGGACCAATACTAAATGGTTCCTTAGCAAGGTCTCACAGGCTCTGACTAATGGTTCACTTAATTATGTACATGTGGGTCTTGCCTAGTGAGGACGAGATCCAGATAATGGCAGGCGGAATAAATCAGGTAACTTGCAATTGGTCCGGCAGCTGGGGCGGAGCCCGATCTTGCCCTCTCATGCAATTCACACGTAGCAACCGGATCTGCGCGGGCACAATGCGGTCGCTGAATTGCGAATTTTCTATTTGGAAATGAGCTAGCTGGGGATAAAGTGATGCCATCTCCAGTGATTTCAGGAAAGCCCAGTGAAGTTGTTAAAACTGAAAATGTACGCGAGAAATCAAGTGGCTTTCTGTAATCCTGCTGTGAAAATTATTGTTTCAACTAAAGATGTGTCTGGAGAGTCAGAAGCTCAAATTGCTAATGTTAAAAGGACATTTGAACATCAGACCGACAACCAAAAATTAATAACAGTAGGAGATGAAATAAGGCTATCTGAAATAAACATGCAGGCAGAACCTGAGCAAGAGGTGAGAGTACATATAACAACAGTACTCAAAGATAATGATGCAATTACAGAAAGCACCTCATTAAAACCATATGGCATCAGTACAACTAATTCTGATACCAATCAGTTGTGAGGAAAGATCTGTGTTCTTGACCATAAATTAAATCTGCAGAACGACGAAGCTATCGCTCTTGCTGGAAAATAATTCGACGAAGCTCATGCTGAATGGAAAGATGAAAAGAAAAATAATTGAAAATAATTTGTGAAATAACTAATGTTCAAGATTTTTTTCTCTGATTACCAGCGTAACCTTAAAAAAGTACTAAGAGCAACTAAAGAGATTTTACTCGATAGATGAGCAAACTGCTTGCAGTATTAAATTTGTGTTTCCTGGAAAAGAACACTGCTTAAATCATGCAAATGATCTTAAATGTGCAAAGAATTCTGAATTTAAACAGGATGAAGGCAATTCAGGTGTGTGGCTGGTTAAGATGTTCTTCATAGACTTGGACATCAACAAGCACACAAAGCTGGAACATATTAGACATCAGGGGCTGGATTCTCCGCACCCAGACGGCGAAATCACGTTCGGTGCCAGGGCGGAGAATCCAGTTTCACGCACAAAATCGGGACAGGCGCCTGTTACGCGATTCTCCAACCCCGAAAAGCGGCCGAAAAACTCAGGGAGTAAGCCGTGCCGCGTATCTACCACCTGCGGATATTGCTTGAGGCCCGCCTCACTATTCTCCACCCCGACCGGCCAAAGTCCTGACGGCATATTTCTAATCTGGTCCTGCCGCTCGGTATACTCGCGAGGCAGCTGCGTACTCAGTCCGCAACCGCCATGGTGGGGGCGGGCCGATTCGAGGGCAGGAGGGGCCTCATACGGGACTGGGCCTTTATTGTGCGGACGGTCCGGGTCGGGCGCGCGGCCGATAGGGGACACTATTTCCGCGGTCTGAGTCTGCCATGGAGCATGGCGCAGCTGCTGGAGGCCGCAGGCATGCGCATGCGTGGCCTCTGACCCGGAAGTGCGGGGGGGCTATATCGGCAGCTG
The DNA here is from genome assembly GCF_047496885.1 of Scyliorhinus torazame. NCBI lineage: Eukaryota > Metazoa > Chordata > Chondrichthyes > Carcharhiniformes > Scyliorhinidae > Scyliorhinus > Scyliorhinus torazame. The sequence continues at coordinate 263,660,455 of NC_092713.1, read as the reverse complement.
GAGCTGCGAGCTCCATAATGGCTCACTGCTAGCCCCCTGCAGGGCTGTGAGCCTGTGGCCTTTTGACGCCATTTTCTGGCATAAAAGACCACAGTTTTCATGACAGTGTGGGGACATAGTCAATGAAACGGAGAATCCAGCCCCAGGAGTTCAGACATGAACTGGGTGGTTCAGATACTGTGTTGGAAGATCAATACACTGATGACAGTGTAGTGTATAGTTTTAAAGAAGAACAAACGGAATAACAAAATCCAGAGGACAAGAAGTATTCTGGTGAGGATTTTTTCTGTTGATTTACAATTCCAGCAGCCAGTACCTGAAAGCCAGAGGGATTGTCGGAAATCAGCAGTGCTGATCTTGATAAAGCTAACCAGACCTAAGTATGCAATTTTCTAACCCACAGCATGGAAAAGCTGTAAAAGCGATGCGAAATAAGGAAAAGGAGATTTGCTGTAACAGAATGTGTAACAGAATGTGTATTAAAGTGAAATTTCATTTTCATGAAACTTGGAATTCTAAGAAATCATACAAACTGAACTTTAAATCCTAACTGTCACATGCAGTTGGTTGTTACAGGTTAAGATTTGCCAAGACAAAATGTTTAATAGTGAAATGTGACTGAAGGGGAGAGAATATCACTTGTATTATGTGTCATAAATTAATGGTTAAAATATTTAAAATATTAATTGTGGTAATATACGTGTGAATAATATTGTATATACTTAGCAGTGCGACCTCCAACCAGCATGTGGCATCAGACATCGGTTATGTGACATCCGGCAGTTGGTTGTAAGGCGTACACCAGGGCAGACGCACATAGAGGTATTCCATGAGAGTCCATGTAACTCAAATGGTAACTTAGTCTGTACAGCACTCTGATTGTTACCTTACCACAGGTAAGTCAATAAATCATCATTCTAGTTAAGTCACCAGCGGTTCTGTATGAATCACTGCAAAGAGAAGGTCACAAAACACAACATTATGTTTTGATAATATAGCAGAAAAGATATGACTACAGTAATAATGAACCAAAGGAAAAGGCAGCTGGACTTGCTATCTTAGAGGCTCTCAAAGTCAGTCAGAGCAAATAACTTTGGGAACGTAGTCCCAGCACAGTTGCTGCTGTGCCAAGTTCAAGAAAAGGACTGCTTTTGGGTTAATCATTAAGCGAGGGGCGGGTGAGAACATAACCCATGTTCGAGGAAACAAAGCCTGTGAAAAGTTGGAAATCATGAAATCACCAGAGGGAACCTTCAAATGGGGAAGCCATTTGATTCTGGGAAAAGATTTGAATGAAGACACCTTTGTTTAAAAGACCGCAGGGAAGGTTCACTTTGACAAAGCTGGAAGAAGGGATTCTGTTATCACCGGGAGGAATTGAGCTTACGACTACGGGTGGCATTTTCTGCGTTTTTTTGTCTAAGTGCAATCTTGGGTGGGAAAAGTGGAGGGCAGCCCCTCGGTGGTGTTGCTGGTAATGTTCAGTCGAAGTTGATTTTCATTTGTTTGTTACAGTATAAGCCTTACATTATGAAATCCTGATGAATAGTCCCTTAGATTTGCCCCTGAGAAACTCATAATTCTTTTTTAAAGTCATCTTTACGGGGACCATAACATTATTCATGTGATATGAGCATTGCCAATAAGCTCAGCATTTAATGCCCATTCCTAATCGCCCTTGAGAAACTGAGGGTGAGCAATTTTTAAAAAAATGCTTCTGTCTATATTGTGTTCTGTTCAGAAGGGAGTTCCAGGCTTTTGACCCAGTGTCAATAAAGGAACAATGATGTATTTCCAAGTCCAGATGGTCTGTGACTTCGAGAGAAACTTGCAAGTGGTGGTGTTTCCATGCACTTCTAAGTCTCTTTGGACTTCATTGTTCTAGCTCTTCATTATTTTAAATATATCAAGGGCTGGATTCTCCGTTTCTGAGTCTAAGTGCTGACTCCAACGGAGAATCCGTGGGGCAGGATTCTGTGGGAATCAGCGGGGCGGGGAACTCCAGCGTGAAGGAGTGGCGTGAACCACTCCGGCATCGGGCTGCCCCGAAGGTGCGGAATCCTCCGCACCTTCAGGGGCTAGGCCGGCGCTGGAGTGGTTTGCGTCACGCCGGCCGGCGAGAGTTGGCGCATGCGCAGGAGTGCCGGCGTGTGCTGGCGTCATCCCAGCGCATGCGCAGGGGGGGTTCATCTCCGCGTCGGCCATCGTGGAGGACCACAGCAGCCGACGCGGAGGAATAAAGTGCCCCCACGGCACAGGCCCGCCCGCGGATCGGTGGGCCCCGATCATGGGCCATGCCACCGTGGGGGCATCTCCCGGGGCCCGATCCCCCCGCACCGCCCCGAGGATCCCGGAGGCCACCCGCGCAGCCAGGACCCGCCGGTAAGTACCTGTTGTAATTTACACCGGCGGGAACAGCCTAAAACGATTCCGCTACCGGTGAGGAGCTAGCACCGGCACCACATGGAACACCGGCAAAACCCACGAAAAATGATGCAGGAATCGCCGTGTCTGTGATGGAAACTCTCAGGGCTGACAAGCTGCAGCCGCGCTTAAACTCAACATTCCTCACATACACACTGATCGAGGCCACAAAGATGGGACAGGTTGTGCTGGAGCGCCCATTTGCTGATGGGTCAGCTGGGGCCAGAGGGCACCCAGGGGGTGCCCCAGGGCGGGTAGGGGGGTGACCTTTACGACCCAAGGCACCAGGTTTACAACGGACTATCAGCGGCATGCGGAGTCGCTTTGCTGCCTTGCCGTCTGCGGTAATGGTGTTGCGTACCTGTCCACCCCGACCCCACAGCCCACCTCCTGGCCACCCTCCATTAATCCCCCCAGCCCTGGCAGAAGCTCCCCGGCCAGCAGCATGACTGTTGGCGAAGTATGGCGGTGTTGGACACTGTCCATATGCCCCCTCTCTCTCTCTCAGCAGCCACCACGCCAGGTTCACGATTTGTGAGAGCACACATGGACTGCGCCATCAGGAATTCGGCCCATCGGAGGAAGAGCATCACGATTCAGCATCAAACCGGCGCCTGCTGCGATTTCGGCATTAGGAGCTATTCTCCGCCCAATCGCATGTCCTGATTTTGGCGTTGGCCAATAGAAAATCACGCTCCAGATCTATTCTTGACAGTCCAATGACTTTTAAAATGTCTTTCATAGTTCATTCTTTTATTGTAAATTGTACAAACTAATTTAATCTGACGTGTTTGTTAAACTCTTTCATCAGACTGTTTCTGTCCAGTCAAGTCACTAGTTTGACCACTTTGCAGCATCACCAGCAGACAAATGGGATTCCTTAATTACATGTCTTGTAAGCAATCTTATAATTTTACCGAAGCAAATACGATCCTGAACATTTATCCAGTCCACTAATATGGAAGACGATAAGCAGAAGAGCTGTGTCATTGGAATCAGGATCCAAAGTGAATTTACCCAACTCTAATTACATTTTAATTATAGCCAATTACTATAATTTTGAATTTTAAAATGAGAAGGCAACATTTTTATGGCTAACATTCCAATGAAATTAAAACAAATAAAGTCAAAAGATTTTAAGCATCTTATTTAATTTTTTTTAATCTGTTACCATTTTTCAAGTTGATGTTGCACATCAAGATGATAAGCCAGATGTACCAGTTCAAAATATGTCTTTGGTATTTAGAAAGACAGGGGAATTAGCTGCAGTTTATTTGCACTGGGGTCAGCACTGTTTTATTTGTGCTGTTTTGGCACAACTCAGGAGCTGGAGTTTGACAGTAATGCCATCTGAGGTACTGGGATCTGCTAACATGAAAGAGGGGCAAATTGGAGCTTGAGAGGTACAGCATGAGATTTGGTTCTCTGCTGGATTCTTGGGATATTAAAATTGATGATCTATTTGAGAAAATGTAATGCGGTCAGATCCCATTTTGAGGTAGAAGCATTGGGTGGAATTTAGTTCCTTCATTGTCACTGGGTCAAAATCCTTGAACCCCTTCATTAACAGCACTGTGGAAGTACTTCCACCACACAGACTCCAGCAGTTCAAAAAAGGAGCTTAGTACCACCTTATCTTGGACAATAAGGGTGGGTAATAAATATGACCTTTTCCAGCAACACACATATCCCATGAATTAATATCTTTTAAAAATGGAACCAAGGTGGGTAAATGGAGTTAAGACACAGATCAACCCAGATCTCACTGATTTGTAGAACAGGCTTACTGGTCTAAATAGCCTACCCCTCCTCCTATACTTCCTCCAATTAGGGTTAACAAAACTGTTGGTTCCGATGGGAGAGGCAATTTGTTGAGCCCACCCCTTCACTCATACGCATCTGAAAATTTGATAATTGATCCAAGAGGTCCAAATTGCATGCACTTTCACCCCTGTGATTCATCATTTGGATTGGTATAATTTAACGTAGATAATCCAGGTATAAAATGTCAGGAGCCAAAGTGACCAGCAATAGTTTCCTCCCCATTTATTGTCTCGCAAAAATTTGAGGAGGTGTGAGTAGATCGTTTGCCTGCATCTTAGGATGGCTTTGGGGACTTCACTAGGAGACTCTTCAGTTGTTCTGTGCATAACATCCTCTTGGTAGGCTTAATCGAACTCAAGGAGAGCTGACATGAGTTTTGTTGTGTGTCTAATAAAGCTCTCCAGACTTCCCAAGAGAAAGTTGGTTGCTATCCAGAGGGTATTGATTACCTTCAATTAAGGATCCATTTTGAGGTCATTAGAAAAAGTGATCGTTTCTATTTGACCTTGAAAGGACCCCTCACTCTAGCATCAAAGTGAGATGGTACCTCTTGGTTGGCAGGCAGCACAAACACCACTATTGGGCTTTTGCAGGCCACCCATCCCAACTATTTAATTTAATATCCTGCAGATTTCAAATGGGTTAGAATCAACTTGTTCCTCTGCAGACATTCGGGATTCCCCACTGTGCATGTTCAGCAGCAAAGTAAGGGACCTAGAATTTTGATTTTAGTTACCTATTGCTACAATACATTAGGGAAACATTGAAGCCTGCAAAACAGGGACAAAAATCCACAAGTTTTTTGAGCTGTCACTCGTGTCCCATCGGTACTTGAAATATGTCCCATGTCAAAGCAAATCAAATATTTCAGATGCTTGAAACCTGAAATTAAAACAAAAAATGCTGGAAATACACAAAAGTCAGGCAGCCTCTGTGGAGAAAAATAGAGTTAACTGGCGCGATTCTCCGGCCTTGTTGCACTCTCGCTCGAACAAAATGAGGCCGTGCATAACAGGAAATGCCGAAAATTAGAATTGCGCCAGGCGCCAAAGAATTTGCGATGCAACCGGCCCGCTCCCGTAAGCAAAATTGGGATCTCGCCCTAACGCATACCATGCAAGCCAGCTGCTTACCATGTCCCTTAGCCTTCGATGCCACTGGCGGGCATCCTTTGGGGACTCTGAGGCCGGAGGGCCCCGGCTCACTTGTCAGCGGCACCTAGACAGCCGTCCCGCCCTATTCCGGGTTCTAGCTGCAAGTCGCGACCTCATCAGAGGGGTGGAACTCAGGTGAGCTGGTAGCCACTGTACCCACTCCATGGGATGGGTCCAGGTTGGCATTCGGCAGCCCCTCCTACCGCTCGGTGCCCGTAAGGCCCTGGGATTCACCATGGAGTGGAGTGGAAGCTAGTTCGAGTCCTGGCTGCTCCTGCATCATCTGGCCCTGCCAGCCCTGGTGGTTCCCCATGGTCTGCACCATCTTGTCGACGCCTTCGGCGATGCTCCTCAGCGACTGGGACATGCTCTACAGCACCTTGGCAATGCCCACCTGCGACTGCGACAAGCTCCATAGCCATTCCCATCTGAGAGCGGGACATGTCCCGCAGAACCTCATCAAGGTCGGCCTGGTACTGGGTGACATCCCCCAATGAATCAGACATTTTGTCGAGGCCCGAGGCCATGCCCGTCACCGACTGCGCAATGCCTTGGACACCTCTACTAATGGTGCCAATGTCATGCACCAGGCTCTCCACTGCAGTCACCACCCTAGCAGTGTTGGACTCAATGCCACTCATTGCCAGTGCCATCTCCTGTGCCCCTAGTCTCTGGGACTCCTCCAAGCGGCTGTGGATCTGCTGAGTATCGCTGACATCTCCCTCTGAATGTCATGGCCACTCCCTAACATCTCCATCAACTCTGGGAAAATCTCTTCCACAGGCTCAGCATCAGGCTGGAACCCAGCTGGGTCCTGGGATCCAGCAGCCCTCCGACTGTTGTCTCACCTGAGGGTTCCTGCCTCCACCTGATGTACACTAGCAGCTGTGTAGTGCTCACCAGATTGTGCCCCAGAACCCTGACCACTAACGTTTCCCATCGAGGTGTGTGTATCAGCCCAGTGGAGGGTGAAGATGAAAGCTGTGACTCCTCGATCATGTCTTCCTCGGAGCTCATCTCCGAGGTGTTCTGCTGGGATGATGGAGAGAGGGCCATCCAGGATGGGCCGGCACTGTCGGCTGGAGGACTTGCAGGAGGATGGACACGTGGTCAGTGGGAGGGTCAGCAGTAAGGCAATAAGAACTCACATTTGACAGGTCTTTCGGGTGGAGTCCGGTGGTTCCTCAACTCTGCGGCGTCTGCCAGTCTCCGCGTGGGTGACCGTTCTGTCTTTGGCCACCCCAGTCACATCCAGGGCACGCTGCTTGAGGGAGGTGAGGACTCCTATGTCTGGCAGCCCACCGCCAGTCTGGGCCCTCTCCCGACTGTTATGGGAGAACTTTTCCTGAGGAGACAGTTAGCCACAAGCATGGTTCACAGAGGGGGGAGGGGGGTGAAGGAAGGGTGGTGGCGTTGAAGGGAGAGGGGTGGTGAAGGGATGGTTGGTGGTCACACAGAGAGTTGGGGGGAATGGATGCTCGCAGGGGCATTGGTGTCTGCTCACTCGTACTGCCCAGTGTAGGTCATTGACCTTATTCCAGCAGTGGAGGTCAGTCCTCCTGGTCACACTCCCGGTGCTCACAGCAGCCGCCCCCTCATCCTAGGCAGCAATGGCTGGCCTATGGCTGACCCTCTCGGATCCTGGGGGGAACAGAACAAATGTGGGGCAGCACGGTAGCACAGTGGTTAGCACAATTGCTTCACAGCTCTAAGGTCCCAGGTTCGATTCCTGGCTTGGGTCACTGTCTGTGCAGAGTCTGCACATTCTCCCCGTGGCTGCGTGGGTTTCTTCCGGGTGCTCCGGTTTCCTCCCACAGTCCAAAGATGTGCAGGTTGGGTGGATTGGCTATGCTAAGTTGCCCTTAGTGTCCAAAAAGGTTAGGTGGGGTTACTGGGGTACGGGGATAAATTGGAAGTGTGGGCTTAAATGGGATGCTCTTTCCAAGGGCCAGTGCAGACTCGATGGGCTGAATGGCCTCCTTCTGGACTGTAAATTCTATGATTCTATGATCCCTCCTGTCCTCCACTGCGTCCAGGAGCTTGGTCAGATCTACATCACCGAATCTCTGAGGCTGGTCTCCTGCCGCCATTGCTTTGCGCTGATCAGGATTGGCTGTGCAAACACTGACTAAGTGCTGCTCGACCTTGTTAGCGGGGGGCTGGTGAGTGTGGTGTCGGCGAATTGGCTGGCGAGCCTTCTTTTGCGGCGAGAAGCTCGTGGGGCCTCGTTAAGTGGACCAATTAATGTTGAATAGCATTACCAGCCTCGCTGGGCCGAGCACGGCAAGCTCGCGGCAGTTCCCACTCGCTACCACACTTCAAAATTTTTCCGGAGAATCCCGCTCAATATTTCAATTAAATGATGATCCTTCCAATCCCATATTGATTCTCCCTTGCATTATTCCTTTGCATATGTTAATGCAGGGTCTGATCCCAGTGTCAGGACATTCTAACAATTCATTAAGATTAAGCGGAGTATGTGCTGTCAATGTTCCATTCAACTTTTGCCTTCTTCAGAGCCAGAGGTCATTAACAGGATGACTGTGGACTGCCACCAAAACCTACATTCATATAAAGTTGCAGGAGCTGCACTGCACGGCATGGGGCACTACAGGCCTATCCGTGCCTGTCCCACGAAGCCCCCCAACCCCCATAAATTACCCGAAGACCACTTCCACTGGAACAGTCAGTCCAAATTGTCTCTCTTCAAATCAATAAGCTGTTTCCGAATTTCTGATTGTATTGTGCTGGGTGTAGGCTGAAGACGCCGACATTCCTCATTCTGTCCTGGTTTCTGGCACACTGGCCACTCTGCATTTCGAAACAACCCAGAATAAATTTCTCGCTCAGAAATTGTAAAATGAATGAACCTCAAGAGATTTTTTGAAAGGAATATTTGTGGTGTGCCATTCATTCCTGATGGGAATTTCATAAAATGGCTTTTAACTACATTCGCTGCTTACCTGAAGAGTATTGAACTTGGGTGTATATTGACAGCGGTAAAGGAGATGGTTTTGCATTGCTCTCACAAGGCAATTTATCGAACAGGACAAGTGAATCTCTTCACTGGTAACTTAATTGCACTCAACTCAAATGCCCCATAATGTCTATGCGATAAATATTTGATGAAAATGATTTGTTCAGTTCTTTAATTGTCTGGTTCACTTTTTCTTCACCTTCTCTTCATGAAGAATATTTGAAATTCTCCCTGGTTTGAAAGGTATTTAAAAGAAATTAGGAACTACACATTGTTAGAACTTGAATATGTGACGATTAAAACTTAAATATTTATTGTTTTCGCAGCTCAAAAAACAAATTTTGTATTGTAAAGGACTGCCCAACAATATATCAAACTACATGATGATCTTCTATACTAACTGCGCAATACATGTGTGCATTATGTCGATCTATGATATGTGGACCTGGGTGTCCTCACACACCAGTCACTGAAGGGAAGCATGCAGGTACAGCAGGCAGTAAAGAAGGCAAATGGTATGCTGGCTTTCATTGCGAGAGAATTCAAGCACAGGAGCAGGTGTGTCTTGCTGCAATTACACAGGGCCTTGGTAAGGCCACACCTTAAATGTTGCGTGCAATTTTGGTCTCCTTATCAACGGAATCTTGCAAGGCGTTGCAATCTGGACCTCGTTCTCGCTGGGCAAGATCCAGATATGCATATTTGAATGAACTGTCAGACTGATTTAAATATGCATTTGCCAGCTTCTCCCGGAATCCTGGGAGACCTTGCCGGGGGTGGGGGGGGTGGGGTGGGGGAGATCCTTGCCAGGGGGGGACCTTGGCAAGAGGGGTGGGCGACATCCCGCCATCCACCCCCCAGGTGGTCAGGCATTGGGCAGGGTGGCGCCATGGCACTCAAGCTGGCACCCTGGGCACCGTGGCAGTGCCACCAGGGCACCCTGGCAGTGCCACCCTTCAGTATTAACTACGAAAGGTAAGAGAATTATAAAGCATATGCATATACATTCCTATGGATTTGAAGTGAGAACTAAGTCCAAAGTAAATAGAAGCAAATGTGCGGCGTCGGTGATTGAGCATTGAGGCTGTTGCAATTTGAGATTCCAGTAGCGCTGACTTCAGCAGGTAAATAGTCGGTTTCGAAATTTCGGTGCTCTGCAGTTTGGTGGAGAAGTTTCCTTGTTTTCTTTTCACTTGTGGAGTTTGCTGTTACTTAAACAATCAGTGAGAGAGATAGAGATGTACCTGCAAATGGCTTTTGTAGAGGTGCTGATGCCAGTGGCTGGCATTTTGCATCTGTGTCACATGCTCTGTCACCCAGCACTGGTACACATACACACACACACACACATGCATACATTATTCAAAGTTCAATATTTATAGGTATAATTCAATGTTTTTCCTTCATTATTATGACAAAGGAGCTGGTTTCTCCCAAAATGGGACTATGTCCCCACGCCGGCGTAAAAACGGTACAGTTTTACTCCCGAAATTCCGATAAAAAAGTTGACCGAATTCAATGCCCTGCAGGGGGTTGGCAGGGACACGTAGTAAATCTCGCAGCATTAGCTGTGGGTATGGGTCCCCGCATCTAGCGGCCGCGCCGAGCTCCATGGCGGACTCAGACCGCGGTGCCACACCGAAAAATGAGACCCCCACCCGATCGGCCGCGCGCACTAGCATCTAACCCCGTGGATCTAATCCCCGGCTGCCTATTAGGCCCCCCCCCCCCCCCCCGGCCTCTAATTCCTCCGCCCCCGACCAGGGTGGACGTGGACTGAGTCCGCAGCTGCCACGCCAGCATCCCGACCGGCAATAAGTGGTTAGTTCCACGCCGTCGGGAACTTGGCCGGTTGGGAGCTGAGGTTTGCTGGGTGGGCCTCTGGCAATAAGCCCGCAGCCGCGAGGCGTATTCTGCGGTCACACCGATTTTCGGGTCCCAGAGATTCGCCGGACCGGCGCTGGGCCCGATTACGGCATGAAAGTGGACTCTCCGCCCCTGCGCCGGCCGTGATTTCGGCGTGGGACTGCGAAGAATCCAGCCCATGATATCTTACCGATCTTGATTTTTGAGATATTTTTAAATTGAGCAATGAACTTTCGGAGCTTGGGTCCTGCAATTTGCCAACCAGCTCTTCTGGTGAAGCAACTCCTCATGAGGAATGCTTTTCAAAGAATTAATCTTTGAGCCCCATCAAGAGATAGTTGGACTGGCATTCTTTCACAACACACATCAAGATGGTGCTTAGGGTTATTGTGACCCCTATCCAATGGCAATCATAGATGATCCAAATAACTTTTGTGGTTGGACTTCATTTGAATTTAAAATTAAAATAAAGTGCAGGAAAAATTCAAACTGCTTGGCATCATCTGTGGACAGAGAAACGTAGTAAAATACGAGTCTTTTTTGGAACAGAGTTTGAATTTGTTGGGTGATCTTCAAGCAGTCAATGAGTGTTGTCAGACAGCTTGCTCATTTGGGGGTTTGGTGCGTGAAATACCCTCAATTACAACTCGAGAAAGATGATTGGTAATGCAAAGGCTTTAATTAGCAGAGAACCAGACAGCTACCGAGAAGTGTGCTCACTGCACACTGCCAACTGAACATTACCTTATATATGGCTTCCTGGGGGGTGAAGCCGGAGGCGGAGTCCCCCAGGGTTCCAAACCCAGTCTTAAAGGAATCATTACATTAAAGGTGCAGTAATCAATCATCACAGTGCGGGTACAGGGAGGTAGGGGTGGGGGAGAAATCCGAGAGCTTGTCTTTGGAGTGAAGCCTGAGGTTAAACTTGAAAGAGAGGCTGTGGCGGGCAGAGGGAAGCAATCCTGGGTGGGACCACAGAGCAGCGAGAGCAGCTAAGTTTAGGAAGAGTATTTGTGTGTAAGCCCTGCAACTGAAAATGAAATGAAAATGAAAATTGCTTATTGTCACAAGTAGGCTTCGATGAAGTTACTGTGAAAAGCCCCTAGTCGCCACATTCCGGCGCCTGTTCGGGGAGGCTGGTACGGGAACTGCTGTTAGACCCAAATTTAAATATCTACGTGAGAGTTTAGTGCGGTGAGCATTGGCCACCCATTTCAAATCTGACTCAAATATTGGCCTTAATGTTACTGTTCAGGGATGCTGAACCTTTTGGACAATGTAAGGAGTGGTTCAATGTCTTCAACAGGGTGAGTGAGAGAAAAGGTGAGAGAAATGGTTCTATCTTAATGTGTGCATCAACCCAACCCCTCACTCGCCTAGTCCAGCACATCATTCCTTAGACCAGTTTACCTTGCATATGCACTCATCCCTCTCTGCAATGTACTTCCTCAAGTACCCATCCGCCCACCCACCACTGACACTAATCCTCATCCTTACGCAATGTTATTCCTTCCCCTCATTGTAACCCTCAACAATGCTCTTCATTAATCTGTTCTACACATGCCATCATTCTCAGTCGTAGGTCTCTTCCTTTCCTCCTCGAGACAACTAAACATGTGGGAGAGACAGAGAACCGAAGGTGGCCTTCTAGCAACCTCATAGCTAACAAGTGCAGGAGAGGACACGCTGGAGTCTCGGCATGTCTGGATATTGGAATTGGAGGGCCTCTCAGCCACTTGGTAACAAAATTAAATATCAGGCAGCCACATGACTACAGCACTCACTCAGGTTGACTTGATGTCAACAGTGATCGAAATAGAATGGTGTAGGTAATGGTAACATCAGTCTTTCTCACATTGACAGTATTTAGATTCTCGGTAAGCAGGGTGTGTGATAGATAATCCGGGGTTGGGAGGTTACAGATTTGAGATTACTGTCAGATCAGCCATAGAAACATAGAAAATAGGAGCAGGAATAGGCCATTCGGATCTTCGAGCCTGCTCTACCATTCAATATGTTCATGGCTGATCATGCAAATTCAGCACCCCCACTCCCGCTTTCTCTCCATATCCCTTTAGCCGCAAGGGCCATGTCCAGCTCCCTCTTGAATATATCCAGCGAACTGGCCCCAGCAGCTTTCTGTGGTAGAGAATTCCACAGCTTCACAACTCCTGAGAGAAGATGATCTTCCACATCTCAGTTCTGAATGGCTTACCCCTTATTGTTAGGCTGTGATCCCTAAGCCATGATCTTTTTAAATGGTGGAGCAGGCTCAAAGGGTTGAATGCCTACTCCTGTTTATATGCAGATCCGTATATAATAATAATAATCTTTATTATTGCAGACGTAGGCATACATTAAGACTGAAATGAAGTTACTGCGAAAATCCTCCAGTCGCCACACTACGGCGCCTGTTCGGGTACACAGATGACAAATTTGGTGATCATATGGATTAATTGTATCGCCCCTGTGATTCATTTCTTGGGTTCCTGAGGGCAAAGTTTTAAGTAATCAACCCTTGTCTCTGAACAGCCAGCTGATAACTCTGCTTCCATGGACAATGGGGTATGGGAGGGCGGATTGCATAAAAACCTCATTGCAGCTGCCTAGGGATCTTGTACAAAGATTTTTTCCTAGCTGCACGTTTATGGAATGGAAGAGCTTCAGGCTGAACCTGAATGATCTATGCCTTCCTTAATTGCTACATGTGTTAAGTCAATGATGCGCTGCACCTGAAGAATACCAGCCAGAGCTGCACTCAAGCTCTGTTTGTTGTGCCTGTCATCATTGGTGGCAAAGTTGGCAAGACTGCTGGCTTTGGCAAAGAGACAATCAGTCTTATGTATTTGTGAGCCATTTATTCAGAGCTCCTTAACAACCTCCAGCTATGTCCTCGAAATTTTCCGAGCCAAACATGTTGAGGGCCAACGCGACTGATTAATAAAGCATGGTTGCCAGGTCCAGGTGGTCTTGTTCCAGCCGCCTGAAAATGTCTACCACCACCTGAGACACTGGTGTTGAAATGTTGAGGAAGCTTATGCTCCACCTGTAGATCCTGTTTGTGGGGTTTGGTCTCCTGTGAGTTGCATCTCTTGGTTAAACCCCTCTCTTCGCTGGAGCTACATGCCTAGAGGAGGGGTTGTGTAGCTCAGTAAGTAGCATCCCAGAATATTTGGGTTCAGGGCACCCTCCCCAGGACCTGTTGGCCCGTATGGAAGAAGTGTTCATGACATAGTTCAACAGGTTGAAAAACAACCTGCTAATTCTTCCATCACTCCACCACTAACCCCAAAGGGGAGAACGTATGAGTGAAGATACAAAACAAATGAGCAAACTGGTTATGAGAAGTTAGCTATTGCTGGTTCTGTTCCTGATTCACCTGGTTGTCAATTTAGCCAGCATACCACAAAATTAACGTTGATCTGATAGATCAGACCTTGAAACCTCCAATTTGTGGATGACATCATCAAAATACGTAAAGTAACCCCCAAAGTACACATGAACAAACCTTTTTTCACAAGCAGTTATGAAAGTGCCTGTGTGGGTTCAGTACTTGTTAGCATATTTCCCTGTCATGGCCTCAACCCCTCAATTGCCCCTTTCTTCTCACCTTGCTTTCACTGGTGAGTTCCAGGAAGCCCAGGAAACTCAAGGGTCTAAAGCTAAACAGCAGTTAAATACAGAACGCTTAGATTGGAGCCAACTCCCGACACTGTTAACTTTAAAGATTTTAACATTCCACCCAGTCACAAACCCCCAATGAACTCATCCACACTAACTTTAGATTATTGAATTGGGGTGGAATTTTATTTTTAAATGTGATCTACCCACTCCCCCATCTTTCAGTGTGAACGGGGCAGTATTTGAAGTCTAGCCACTGCAAATGCCTTTAAAGTTTGGCTAAGATTCATTTTAAAAATCTATCCTGTAAACTTTTTTAACAACATAAATTATTCAGTCAACCTTTCTGAACACAAGTAGTAGATTTGAACTTGCGCTGTTGTTTTTCTCTCCCCTTAGCTATAGGCATGTTCTAACTAGTCGTTATCAGTACAATGGAAAAGATTTCTTCAGCCTTACCACATCAATTCTAATGAAAGGTCACACCCATAAACTTAACTTTTGTTTTCATAGAGGGTGTGTCTTTATGAAGAGAAAAATGTGCATTGCATACAGACAGAAACTCCATCTGTTTAATGCATTGATAGCTTGTTTGGATTTAATTGAAAGTGGTGATGGGTTTCTGCACATGTCTGGCTAACCAAATAAAATGCATTCTTTGGCATTGTTGGCATTTGGGTGGCATTTAGAACAGGCTCCTATATTTGTATAAATTTAAATAAAAAGAATCAAAAAAAATCCTAAAATGGATTCATCGTGGCTGGGATTCTCCACTCTGCAGTCTAAGTGCTCCCGCCAGCAGAGAAGCACTATTGGTCTCCACTGGCACTAGGAGCGGGGCCCAGTATGTGAGTCTCTCGCCTTAACCATGCTAATTTATGCATGGGGGAGAGCTCGCTGGATTCCTTCGGAATCATTTTGAGTGGACAGCCCGATACTGAGGTTCGGCGGCGGGTCCCATCCCCGCCGCAATGCAAATCCTGTGCCTCCACCCGCTGAAAAACAGGGGCATCCTCTCTCCCACCATGAGACTGAGCACACCCCTCCACAACAATCATGCATTAGGGTTACCAGATGCCCCCCACACCAGCCCCCTTCAGACCCCTCCCAATCAGACCCCCATCACTTCCTTGTTTACTCAGTAGAAAGTACTTATCTCCTTTTGATGTGGTGAAGAGCTGTCAATCATAGCTAAAGTAGTTGTAAACATTATGGTTAGCATCAAAGCAGGGTAATTGAGACATTCAAGTGTGAAGGGAAAGATAAATAAACAAACCGTCTAAGCAGTTGTGTCTAGACTAATAAAACTGTCAATCACTGGCTAGTAAAATGTATTGCTCTGTGAAACTGAATAGAATATATGTCTTTCAAAAGCTGTCAAGGGGTTTGAAGCCCTTTGAAGTGTACTTGGCTTTCGAGGAAGCCTCTGATATTTGTAACTGCTGCTGCTTTTTTCTTAGGCAGCAGATGTTAGGGAAGGGTAAGTGAAAATGCAGTGATTTTTCATTCTACCGCCTGGACTGCTCTTCGGCTTTCAGGTAGGGGTGATAGATGGGAGTCTTTGATTTGGGTCTCTGATGGGGTTCTCTGGTGAGGGTTTGATGAACAGCCTGTGGTCGTGGTACACACCGACATAGGTAAAAAAAAAAAAGGATGCCCTATCAGAGAGACGAACAGGAAATGGGAAGAGGAGCTAGGAGGGGAGCTGGAAACTGAATTGTTGGAAAAAGCCTTGAAAAGGGTAAATGCATCCTCGTCTTGTGCTAGACTGAGCTTGATAAAGTTCAAGGTAGTCCACAGGGCCCACATGACGGTAGCTCTGATGAGTAGGTTCTTCGAGGAGGTGGAGGACAGATGTGGACGGTGTGGGGGCAGCCCGGCCAACCATGTTCATATGTTTAGGGCATGTCCGAAACTGAGGGAATTCTAGCAGGGATTAGCAGATGTTATGTCGGAAGTCCTGGAAGGTAGGGTAACTCCGAGTCCAGAATTAGCAATATTTGGGGTGTTGGAAGATCCGGGGAAAAGGGGGAGAGGGAGGCCGATATTCTGGCCTTCTCCTCCCTGGTGGCCCGGAGACGGAACTTGCTGAGATGGAGGGACTTGGAGCCCCCGAAATCAGGAGTGTGGGTCAGCGATATGGTAGAGTTTCTCAGTCTGGAAAAAAATCAAGTTCACTCTAAGAGGATCAATACAGGGATTCACCCGGAGTTGGCAGCCGTTCTTTGATTTCTTTAACAAAACTTGAAAGTCTGCAGCAAGTGGGGGGGGGGGGGGGGAGGTGGAGGAAAATAGGAGGCATGGTAATGTTAAATAAGGACAGGGAATTTAGTGTACGGGTAATTAGGGATAGGGCAGGAGAATTGGGGTACGTGGTCTATTGTTTGATGTAATTTTAGGGGGTAATTTGTGCTTCGACACGCGCGGTTGTTTTAGAAATGTCAATATGTTAAATTGTGAAAATTACAAATGCTTCAATAAAATATTTTCTAAAAAAAAAAGGATGAGATCCTTAAACAAGAAAGGGAGTTTGGAAGAAAGTTGAGAAGTTGGACCGCAAATGTAGTGAGCGATCACAGAATTACTACCAGTGCCACATGCCAGTCAGAGTAGAAATAGCAGGATATATCGGATGAAGATATGCCTGAAGAGATGGTGTGAGAGAGCGGGTTTCAGATCCCTGGGGCATTGGGACCAGTTGTGGTGGGACTATACAAACTGGACTGGCTACATCTGAGCAGGATCAGGACTGATGTCCTAGGGGGAATATTTGCTCGAGTGGTTGTGGAGGGTTCAAACTAAAATGGCAGGGGAATGGGAACCTATGCAAGGAATCAGAGGAGGAGGAAGCAAGGATAAAATCAAAAGACTGAAAGATGACTAAGAAAGGTGATAGGCAGAGAAACCAAGGGCCAGATTCAAACAGAGCGAGACAAGTAATGTTTAAAAGACAAGCTTAAATGCTTTATGCTTAATGCATAGAGCATTCGCAATAAAGGGGATGAACTCATCACACAAATACACGTAAACGGGTGTGCTATAATTGGGATTATGGAGACATGGCTACAGGGTGACCAGGGATGGGAACTGAATGTCCAGGATTATTCAGTACTAAGGAAGGACAGACAAAAAGGAAAAACGGTGGAGTGGCAGTGCTGGTTAAAGAGGAAATTAACACAATAGTGAGGGAGGGTATTAGCACTGACAACGTGAAATCTGTATGGGTAGAACTGAGAAACACCAAGGGGCAAAAAACATTAGTGGGCATCATAAATAGACACCCAAACTGCAGTGATACTGTTCGGAATGGCATTAAACAGAAAATTAGAGATGCCAATATGTAGAGGAGGCATTCCTGAAGCGTATACTGGATGGTTTTCTGGACAAATATGTTGAAGAACCAAATGGAGAACAGGCCATCGGAGACTGTGTAGTGAGACTGGAATCATTGGCAATCTAGTTGTACGAGACCACTTCAGGATGAGCGACCATAATATGGTAGAATTTTTCATCAAGATGGAGAGTGAAGTTGTTGATTCTGAGACTAGGGCCCTGAATCTTAATAAAGAAAACTATGATTATGTGAGGCGTGAGTTGGCTTTGATCGATTGGGGAACATTACTTAAAGGGATGACAGTGGATAGATAATGGCAAACATTCAAGCAGCACATGAGGGAACTGCAACAATTATTTTTTCCTGCCTGGCACTAAAGTAAAATTGGAAAGCTGGTCAATCCAGGGTTTACAAGGGAAATTAGAGATAGTATTCAATCCAAGGACGAAGCATACAACTTGGCCAAGAAAATCAATAGGTCTGAGGATCCGGACCAGTTTAGAACTCAGCAAAGAAGGACCAAGGCATTGATTAAGAAGGGGAAAATAGAGCACTGGAGTAGCTTGCAGGAAACATAAAAAGTGAATGTAAAAGTTTCTATAACTATGTAAAGAGAAAAAGATTGTGAAGACAAATGTGGGTCCCTTATAGTCAGAAACAGGGGAATGTATAACAGGGGACAAAGAAATAACTGAGCAATGAAACACATACTTTGGTTCTGTCTTCACAATGAGGCCACAAATTTGATTCCTGAAATGTTGGGGAACACAGGGTTTAGTGAAGGGAGGAACTGAAGGAGATCAATATTAGTTGAGAAATGGTGTTGGGGAAATTGATGGAATTGAAGGCTAATAAACCCCAGGGTCTGATAATCTACACCCCACTTAAGGAAGTACCTCTACACATAGTGGATGCAATGCTGATCATCTTCCAGGATTCTATAGACTCAGGAACAATTCATACAGATTTGAGGGTAGTGAATGAAATCCACTATTTAAAAAGGGAGGTAGAGAGAAAACAGGGAATTATACACCAGTAAGCCTGATGTAGGTAATGGGGAATATTCTAACAATTATTATTAAAGATTTTATAGCAGAGCACTTACAAAATAGTGGCAGGATCAGGCAGAGTCAGCATGGATTTATGAAGGGGAAATTATGCTGGACAAATCTACTAGAATCTTTCAAGGATTTAACTAGTAGTGTTGACGAGGGAGAGCCAGTGGATGTGATATATTTTGGACTTTCAGTATGCTTTTCACAAAGTCCCACATAAGAGATTAGTGTGTAAAATTTGCAGATGACACCAAGTTCTGTGTGAGGGTGAGCTATGAAGAGGATGCCAAGGTCCATCAGTACGATTTGGACAAGTTGAGTGAGTGGGCAAATAAATGGCAGATGCAGTATAATTTGGAGAAATGTGAGGTTATCCACTTTGGTAACAAAAGCAAGAAGGCAGACTATTATCTGAATGGCCATAAGTTAGGAGAGGGGAATGTGCAATGAGACCTGGGTGTCCTCGTACACCAGTCACTGAAGGCAAGTATGCAGGTGTAGCAGACAGTAAAGAGGCAAATGGTATATTGGCCTTCATAGCGAGAGGATTCGAGTACAGGAGCAGGGATGTCTTGCTGAAATTATACAGGGCCTTGTTGAGGCCACACCTGGAATAGTATGCACAGTTTTGGTCTCCTTATCTGAGGAAGGATGTTCTTGCTTTAGAGGGGGTGCAGTGAAGGTTTACCAGACTGATTCCTAGGATTGCGGACTTGAAGTATGAAGAGAGATTGAATCAGTTAGGATTGTATCCGCGCTGGAGTTCAGAAGAATGCGGGGAGATCTCATCGAAACCTCTATAACTCTAACAGGACTAGACAGGGTAGATGCAGGAAGAATGTTCCCAATGGGGGGGAAGTGGGGCGGGAGAGGGTGGCGAGGAGGGTGGGAGTGTCCAGAACCAGGAGTCACAGTTTGAGGATACGGGGTAGATCATTTAGAACAGAGAAGAGGAGAAATGTTGTCACCCACAGAGTGGTCGGCCTGTGGAATTCATTACCACAGGAAGTAATTGAGGCCAAAACATTGTATGTTTTCAAGAAGCAGTTAGATATAGCACTTAGGGTGAAGGGGATCAAAGGATATGGGGTGAAAGCAGGGTTAGGCTATTGAGTTAGATGATCAACCATGATCATAATGAATGGCGGAGCAGGCTCAAAGGGTCAAATGGCCTTCTCCTGCGCCTATTTTCTATGTTTCTATTATAGAAGCACCTTTATGATGTCATTTTGCTAATGAAATGTGAAATATCTGGCATATTAAAATGACTAAATGAAATGTAACTAGTGCAATCTGTAATAGTGAGAGAGCCTGTTATATTCATGTTAATAAAGAATCAGCATTTCACATAGCCAGCAGAAGGTAGCTATTTTCTTCATAAGACAGGAGTATCTCATATGAAACGGATCTGATTAATTCTCTTTATCACTAACAATACATTGTGCCGTTAAAAGTAAGTAATTAAAATTAATATTTATGCTGTTGGACTATGGAGCTCAAAGACTACAACACAGAGTAAACACCAATAAGATTAATGCGAATAGCCTGAAAACAATACACGAGTAAACAACATATGTTCCATTAACCTCAGCACATTTTAGATGGATAGGGTTGAGACAAGTGGATAGAGTTACATCAGTGACCCTTCACTTTCCAGATACTCTTCATAGAGAAACAAAGATGAAGTAATCCCCATTGTACGGCCAACAATGGCTCTTGATTGAAACACAATTTATAAAACACATTTGATATCACCATCAAAATTACATAGCAGTCTGAAGTCAATTCAACTTATTGCATTAAAAAATAATTGAAATGTGAGCTATAAAGTATGTGCATAATCCTGGTCACAAATGTTTTATTGTTCTTTGTATTTTGAACTGAAGCGCAAATGGGAACTTTGTATCAAAAAATATACTGTTTTGCTTCATTGGTTGATTGAACACAACCTGTTATTTGTATTTGGGTCTTCATGGACAGGAGTATATTCTCCGATATATTCTTATCCTTGTTTCCAAATCCCTCCAGTGTCTTGCCCTTCCCAATCTCTGTCATTTGGTGCTGCCCCACAAACCTCTTATATCTCTGCTCCTTTACTTCTGGCTTCTTGCGTATTCTCAATTTTAATTCTCCACCATTGCTGGCTGTGCCTTTAGTTGTTTTGGCCCCAAGCTCTGAAATTCTCTTCGTACCCTCCTTTGCCTCTCTACCTTGCTTTCATCCTTCAAGTTATTCCTTAAACATTCCTCTTGTGACAAAAGTGTTGGTTAACCGAATAGCCACAACTTTTTACTAATATGGTATTAAGACCCTCGAACGGGGGTTGGTAGATGTAATGCCCTGTAAGCTTCATTATTGTATCTATTGACAACCCAAAACTGTTTCAGACAGTGAACTTCTATTAATACTCAAATCAGATCCGAACACTCCTATAGCTACCTTAGGCTGGAACTCATGCCCAGCACAAAGGAAGATTGTTTTGGCTGTTGGAGCCCAATCATCTGAGTCCCTGAACATTGCTGCTGAAGTTCCTCAGGGTTGTGTCCTCGGCCCAAACACTTTTATCCGCTTCATCAATGACCTTTTCCTCATCATAGGTCAGAGGTGGGGATACTCACTGATGACTGCACAGTGTTGAGTACCATTTGCACCAATTCGACTACTGAAGCAGTCCATGCTCAAATGCATTAAGACATGGACCACATTCAGATTTAGGCTGATAAGCGACATGAAACTTGTGCCATACAGGTGCCAGGTAATGATAATCTCCATTTAAAGAGAAACTAAACATTTTCCTATCACTGAATTCCCCCATCAACATCCTAGAGAGTTTAATTGACATAAACCTACCTAAATTAGCTGTATAATAAATAAGTTGGCTATAAGAGCAGGTCAGAAATTGTTTTAGGAGCTAGATATAGCTTTATATCACAGCTCGAGTTAGCGAAGATTCAGTTGCAAATGAAGCAGTTTGAGATAGAAAAAGAAATTAAAATGAATAAGCTCAAATTGGAAAAGGATAAATAAATGGAAATGCAATAACTTGAGCCTCAAAGAGAGAAATGAATCAGACAGTATAACCTGGCTTGAGAAAAGCTCAAAATAAGGAAAGAAAGATGGCAGTTCAGTTGGTGATTCTTATTCCCCTGAAAAATGTGACTTCACTAAAATCTTTGTTTTGTGCCTAAATTTACAGAGGATGGAGTTGAAAGATATTTCACCTCATTTGAAAAGATAAATATGAAGCTAAAATGGCCAAAATATGCTTGCACTTTCATGATACAAATTGTCCTATCAGGTACAGCTTTAAATGTCTCCACTTGTTTGTCAGAGGAAAAATCTGCAGACTGCAATGTAGTCAGAAAAGGTACGACTCAATGTCGGTGAGCTTGTCCCTCAAATTTATCAATTAAAGTTTGGGGCTGTAAGAAAGAAGCCTAATCAGACATTTATGGAACAAAAACAGAAAATTCTGGAAAATCCCAGGAGGTCTGGCAGCATCTGTGGAGAGAAAAAACAATTCATGTTTTGAGACCATAAGACCATAAGACATAGGAGCGGAAGTAAGGCCATTCGGCCCATCGAGTCCACTCCACCATTCATTCATGGCTGTTTTCCACTCCATTTACCCGCTCTCTTTCCATAGCCCTTAATTCCTCGAGAAATCAAGAATTTATCAACTTCTGCCTTAAAGACACTCAACGTCCCGGCCTCCACCGCCCTCTGTGGCAATGAATTCCACAGACCCACCACTCTCTGGTTGAAGAAATTTCTCCTCATCTCTGTGCTAAAGTGACTCCCTTTTATTCTAAGGCTGTGCCCCCGGGTCCTAGTCTCCCCTGCTAATGGAAACAACTTCCCTACATCCACCCTATCTAAGCCATTCATTATCTTGTAAGTTTCTATTAGATCTCCCTCAAGGTTCAGACACTGCGTTGGAGGGATACAAGATAGCCAGGAGGGAACTGAAGAAAGGGACTAGGAGAGCTAAGAGAGGGCATGAACAATATTTGGTAGGTAGGATCAAGGAAAACCCCAGGGCCTTTTACACATATGTGAGAAATATGAGAATGACTAGAGCGAGGGTAGGTCCGATCAATGACAGTAGCGGGAGATTGTGTATTGAGTCTGAAGAGATAGGAGAGGTCTTGAACAAGTACTTTTCTTCTGTATTTACAAATGAGAGGGGCCATATTGTTGGGGAGGACAGTGTGAAACTGACTGGTAATACGAGGAAATACTTGTTAGGAAGGAAGATGTGTTGGGCATTTTGAAAATCTTGAGGATAGACAAGTCCCCCGGGCCTGACGGGATATATCCAAGGATTCTATGGGAAGCAAGAGATGAAATTGCAGAGCCGTTTCATCACTGTCCTCACTGTCAACAGGGGTGGTACCAGGGGATTGGAGAGCAGCGAATGTCGTGCCCCAGTTCCAAAAAGGGACTAGGGATAACCCTGGGAATTACAGGCCATTTAGTCTTACTTCGGTGGTAGGCAAAGTCATGGAAAGGGTACTGAAGGATAGGATTTCTGAGCTTCTGGAAAGACACTGCTTGATTAGGGATAGTCAGCACGGATTTGTGAGGGGTAGATCTTGCCTTACAAGTCTTATTGAATTCTTTGAGGAGGTGACCAAGCATGTGGATGAAGGTAAAGCAGTGGATGTAGTGTACATGGATTTTAGTAAGGCATTTGATAAGGTTCCCCATGGTAGGCTTATGCAGAAAGTAAGGAGGCATGGGATAGTGGGAAATTTGGCCAGTTGGATAATGAACTGGCTAACCGATAGAAGTCAGAGAGTGGTGGTGGATGGCAAATATTCAGCCTGGATCCCAGTTACCAGTGGCGTACCGCAGGGATCAGTTCTGGGTCCTGTGCTGTTTGTGATTTTCATTAATGACTTGGATGAGGGAGTTGAAGGGTGGGTCAGTAAATTTGCAGACGATCGAAGATTGGTGGAGTTGTGGATAGTGAGGAGGGCTGTTGTTGGCTGCAAAGAGACATAGATAGGATGCAGAGCTGGGCTGAGAAGTGGCAGATGGAGTTTAACCCTGAAAAGTGTGAGGTTGTCCATTTTGGAAGGACAAATATGATTGCGGAATACAGGGTTACTGGTAGAGTTCTTGGCAATATGGAGGAACAGATAGATCTTGAGGTCTATGTTCCTACATCTTTGAAAGTTGCCACTCAAGTGGATAGAGCTGTGAAGAAGGCCTATGGTGTGCTAGCGTTCATTAACAGAGGGATTGAATTTAAGAGCCGTGAGGTGATGATGCAGCTGTACAAAACTTTGGTCAGGCCACATTTGGAGTACTGTGTACAGTTCTGGTCGCCTCATTTTAGGAAGGATGTGGAAGCTTTGGAAAAGGTGCAAAGGAGATTTACCAAGATGTTGCCTGGAATGGAGAGTAGGTCTTACGAGGAAAGGTTGAGGGTGCTAGGCCTTTTCTCATTAGAACGGAGAAGGATGAGGGGCGACTTGATAGAGGTTTATAAGATGATCAGGGGAATAGATAGAGTAGACAGTCAGAGACTTTTTCCCCGGATGGAACAAACCATTACAAGGGGACATAAATTTAAGGTGAATGGTGGAAGATATAGGGGGGATGTCAGAGGTAGGTTCTTTACCCAGAGAGTAGTGGGGGCATGGAATGCACTGCCTGTGGAAGTAGTTGAGTCGGAAACATTAGGGACCTTCAAGCAGCTATTGGATAGGTACATGGATTACGGTAAAATGATATAGTGTAGATTTATTTGTTTTTAAGGGCAGCACGGTAGCATTGTGGATAGCACAATTGCTTCACAGCTCCAGGGTCCCAGGTTCGATTCCGGCTTGGGTCACTGTCTGTGCGAAGTCTGCACATCCTCCCTGTGTCTGCGTGGGTTTCCTCCTGGTGCTCCGGCTTCCTCCCACAGTCCAAAGATGTGCAGGTTAGGTGGATTGGCCATGATAAATTGCCCTTAGTGTCCAAAATTGCCCTTACTGTTGGGTGGGGGTGTTGACTTTGGGTAGGATGCTCTTTCCAAGAGCCGGTGCAGACTCAATGGGCCGAATGGCCTCCTTCTGCACTGTAAATTCAATGATAATCTATGATTAATCTAGGACAAAGGTTCGGCACAACATCGTGGGCCGAAGGGCCTGTTCTGTGCTATATTTTTCTGTGTTCTATGTTCTCCCCTCAACCTCCTAAACTCCAATGAATATAATCCCAGGATCCTCAGACATTCATCGTATGTTAGGCCTACCATTCCTGGGATCATCCGCGTGAATCTCCGCTGGACCCGCTCCAGTGCCAGTATGTCCTTCCTGAGGTGTGGGGCCCAAAATTGCCCACAGTATTCTAAATGGGGCCTAACTAATGCTTTATAAAGCTTCAGAAGTACATCCCTGCTTTTATATTCCAAGCCTCTTGAGATAAATGACAACATTGCAGTTGCTTTCTTAATTACGGACTCAACCTGCAAGTTTACCTTTAGAGAATCCTGGACTAGGACTCCCAAGTCCCTTTGCACATAATTGCATTATGAATTTTGCCACCGTTTAGAAAATAGTCCATGCCTCTATTCTTTTTTCTAAATTGCAAGACCTCGCACTTGCCCACGTTGAATTTCATCAGCCATTTCTTGGACCACTCTCTTAAACTGTCTAAATCTTTCTGCAGCTTCCCCACCTCCTCAATACTACCTGCCCCTCCACCTATCTTTGTATCATCGGCAAACTTAGCCAGAATGCCCCCAGTCCCGTAATCTAGATCGTTAATATATAAAGAGAACAGCTGTGGCCCCAACACTGAACCCTGCGGGACACCACTCATCACCGGTTGCCATTCCAAAATAGAACCTTTTATCCCAACTCTCTGCCTTCTGCCTGACAGCCAATCATCATTCCATGTTAGTACCTTGCCTCGAATACCATGGGCCCTTATTTTACTCAGCAGTCTCCCGTGAGGCACCTTATCAAAGGCCTTTTGGAAGTCAAGATAGATAACATCCATTGACTCTCCGTGGTCTAACCTATTTGTCCATGTGACGTTTCTTGCAGAGCTGAAGAGGGAGAAATATTATGGGTGTTATACTGTTTAAAAGGGGGTAGAGCAGAGGAGCAGAGTAGAAGATGTGGGATAGGTATGAGCTAGGAGCGGTTGGAATAGGATATTTAGGGATCAAGACAAAGGATGTGCTTACGGCAGTGTTGAGAATAAAAGAAAGTGCTGATAGCGGTGTTAAGGTAAGACAGCAAAATGTGTTAATAGCAGAACAAGGTCAGTACTCTGTGAAAGCAAAACTGAAGAACAAGTGGCAGCTGGCCCTGTGGGGGTGAAGGGGTGGGTGGTTGGGGGGGGGGGGGGGGGAGGGGGTTGCAATTACATTGGGACAAAATATTGGGGGGGATTAACAAAAAGGGTCAAGATGCAGGAGAAAGTTCACAGTCTAAAGGTGTTGATGTCAATGTTGAGTCCAGAGGGCTGTAAAAGTGCCCTATCGGAAGATGAGATGCTGTTCCTCCAGTTTGCATTGGGCTTCACCGGAACATTGCAGCAAGCCAAGGATGGATGTGTGGGCATGAGAGCAAGGTGGCAAATTGAAATGGCAAGGGGCAGGAAGGTTGGAGTCATGCTCGCAGACTGAGCAAAGGTATTCCACAAAGAGGTCACCCAGTCTGTGTGGTTAGCCTCCCAAACGTTCGCAGTATTTTCAAGAGAAAAAGAAACACTATGGGAACAATGGTTTCGATCACTGAAATTAGAATCTGGGAATGTGAGTGAAATCCTGATTATGGAATAATTGTAAAATAGCATTCCAGGAACTGTTAAAACTTACTTAGATAAGCGCCAAGTATTGAAGATCTGGGAAACAGCAGTTTTGGCTGATATCTGTGAAATCTCACACAGACAGTTATATGTGGGGAAATGGTCATATGCAAATCAACAAGGAAACAGGAGGAATGGAAAAGTTGGTGATGGAAAATAAACTAGTTCCAGAGAACAACAGAAGGATGCCAAAATAATAAAGCAGATAGGCTGGAACCTGAAAGTGATGTCAAGAAAATAATGGGCTGAATTCTTCACCTCGTGTCACTGGCAGTGGAGTTACCAAAGATGCGGAGAATCCAGCATTGGGGAGAAAAGGGGATTGGCACCGGGTGCTGATCCAGTTGCAATGCTCCAGCCCTTCACTGGTGTTAGGATCGAGGTTTGCACCCCATGCCAGCGGGAGGATGTGAATGGATCTCAATGACGCATTTGATCACCAGAGGCTGTTAATGGGATTGGCCTTAAGTGGTGATTGTTGGTATAGAACACCCCAAGAAGTTCTAAAACAGGCTCGGGCAGATGATAAGCCACCGAGAGGCTACATGCAACACAATGTGAAGCATCAACAAAGACAAAACTCCCTATGACTGCAAGCAATGCCTCAGTGCAATGCAACCCTGAGTTGACTGATTCAATTTCAGTATAGGCTCAGTGTTGTGCAATATAGAGCGAGATATATTTCATTATAAATGATTTTATAGTCCAAAATCCATAACACACTCAAAAACATTGTAATGTAGACTGCCACAGAGCCGCAAAGTACTGTGATTCTAAGTCCAAAGAGACAGTGGCGCAGAGCCTCATTTACAACAATTAGCCTGTACTCTTAAAAGGAGATCTGAATGACTGCAGCAGAAAGACACAATTTTCCCAGATTGATCATTTCCATCTGTTATTTACATGAAAATTGCTGGATCGGAGCCATCCCACGATGGAAAATTGGAAAATGCAGACCAAGGAGGAGCAATCAGAAGCACAGTTTCTGGGCCATTCAGACGTGCCGCCAACAGAATAGGTTCATAGAGCTATATCTAATTCCTTCTTGAAATTTCATAGATTTCATAGAATTTACTGTGCAGAAGGAGGCTCTTCGGCCCATCGGGTCTGCACCGGCCCTTGGAAAGAGCACCATACTCAAGTCCGCACCTCCACCCTATCCCCGTAACCCCACCTAACAATTTTGGACATTAAGGCCAATTTAGAATGGCCAATAAGGGTATTGACAGGGGCTAGGTACCAATTGACTTATCTAATTTCAAAACATAAAACAAAATAATGCTCCTTTGTTTTGTTTCGATACAAGGTTTCATTTTGTCCAAATCCCTTTTAGACTAGAATTGATTTTGTGAAATAAACAGTCTGATTGTTCCCAATCAATCTGAAAATTCTTACCATCTGCTAAACGATCTTCATTCCAACTGTTATCTCAAGATGCCCTCTCCTGTTCATAAAAATATCTTGGGAATTGTCAAGAATTTCACTCATGGCACATTGTCCAGATTTTGTGCTAGAAACAATGCTGCGGCGAACAGTTCACCTTTAGGAACATAGAAAAATAAAAATTAGAAGCAGGAAGAGGCCACTCGGCCATTCGAGCCTGCTCTACAGTTCACCAAGGTCATGGCTGATCATCAAGTTCAATACCTTGATCCCGCATTCATCCCATACCCCTTGATCCCTTTAGCCCCAAGAGCTATGTCTAATTCCTTCTTGAAATTTCATAGAATCATGGAATTTACAGTGCAGAAGGAAGCCCTTTGGCCCATCGGGTCTCCACCGGCCCTTGGAAAAAGCACCCTACTCATGTCCACACCTCCACCCTATCCTCGTAACCCCACTTAACAATTTTGGACATTAAGGACAATTTAGAATGGCCAATCCATCTAACCTGCACATCTTTGGACTGTGGGAGGAAACCGGAGCACCCGGAGGAAACCCACGCTCACAGGGGAGAATGTGCAGACTCCGCACAGACAGTGACCCAAGCGGGAATCGAACCTGGGACTCTGGCGCTGTGAAGCAGCATTGCTAACCACTGCGCTACACAAAACTTTGGCCTCAACTACTTTCTGTGGTAGCAAATTCCACAGATTCACCACTGTCTGGGTGAAGCAATTTCTCCTCACCTCAGTCCCTTAAGGTTTAGCCCTTATCGTCAAACAATGATCCCTAGTTCTGGACTCCCCCATCATCGGGAACATTATTTTTGAATATAACCTGTCTTGAGGGCAGCACGGTAGCATTGTGGATAGCACAATTGCTTCACAGCTCCAGGGTCCCAGGTTTGATTCCGGCTTGAGTCACTGTCTGTGCAGAGTCTGCACGTCCTCCCCGTGTGTGCGTGGGTTTCCTCCGGGTGCTCCGGTTTCCTCCCACAGTCCAAAGATGTGCAGGTTAGGTGCATTGGCCATGATAAATTGCCCTTAGTGTCCAAAATTGCCCTTAGTGTTGGTGGGGTTACTGGGTTATGGGGATAGGGTGGAGGAGTTGACCTTGGGTGGGGTGCTCTTTCCAAGAGCTGGTGCAGACTTGATGGGCCGAATAGCCTCCTTCTGCACTGTACATTCTATGAATTTCTATGAATTTATAATCCTGTTAGAATTTTCGAAGTTTCTATGAGATCTCCATCTCACTCTTCTAAACTCCAATGAATATAATCCTAATCGATTTAGTGCTTCCTATGGATTAACTGGCAGAGAAGGCAGGAAATATAGTAATCTGCAGCCTTACGGTGCTCAGATGATTAAGGGTTTCCTTTTTAGCAGAAAAGAGAACCGTTTAGCAATGAGTCTGAAAAGAGAAACCTTTTGGAAAGTCAGTAACAAGAATGGCTGCCAGATTTTCAGATACCATCACGGATCACCTTCCAGCAAAAACAAATCCAGAAGTTAAAGTCTTGTGAACTGAGGGCAAAATATTACAGGAAGAGTGACCAAGCTTGAGGTAGGGAGTTGCCAGAGGACACCGCCCCAGAAACTGCCACAAAGTGCCGTAGAAATGTAATGGTCTCACAAAGTTCCCCCATATAACTAAAAGTATTGTTACCCATGCACACACCACTAAAGAATGAGAAAGGCACAATTCATTTCCCTAACTTTCATGCTGTCTCATTTGTTGTACCTTCTAAACCACAGTGTGTCTTTAACCCGTACACCAAGGTCAAATGACCACAACTTGCTGAATACACAAATACTTTATTTCATACATACAAAGTGAATGTTAATCAATCACACACAAGTATAAGTTGAACTCTAAGCTAACACACAAGAAAGACCTTAACTTAACTTCCAGGTGACTGACAAATACAGAGCAGCTATGGCCTTATCTGGAATCCTGTTGTCTGGCAGCGCTGGATGCAGGTTGCTGGTTGTCTGTGCACTCGGCTCTGGTCCCTCTGTGGATGGCATGGATGGTCTTCTTCTTGGCTGGTGAAGGTGCCACCATTGTTGTCGTCAGTCGAATGCTGCAATTGAGATCGAGTGGTGGGCTGTGCAGCACCTTTTAGCCTTTGAAAGTTTTGCGTGCTTTTGGGCGGTCCCAGGTAGATGTCCAATCACTCGATCAGGGCTTGATCACCCTGATTAATCCCAACCAATTGAGGGTCGCCACCTTGATGGCAGGGTAGGTCCCAGTCGGCCATGGCCATGAGACACATAGGCCCTCCCAAATAAGGAAAACAGACCCCACCAAGTCTGCTACATTGTTAGTTTCTACCTGGAGCCCATTGTCCCGGGATGGCCTTTTAAAGGCCTTCTCCCTGTATCAGTTTCTGCAAAGTCTGGGCTGCAGCTTTTGTATATTTCAAAGCTGCAGCCTGTTTGTGTTCTGCCTTTGGCCAATTTTCCCATCGATCTTTGTGGGCGCCCATTTTAGATGGCCACACATTCTCATTACCTGGGTGACAGAAGAGCTCTGGGGCGGAATTCTCCGCTGGGCAACGGCAAAATCGGGAAACGGATTTGGGCGGAGAATCGGTTCCGACGCCAAAATCATGGTGGGCGCGGAGATGACAGCAAATCACAATACTCTGTCGCCTCAATAGCGCCGCCGATGCATTCCATAATTCAGGTAGAGTAAACACTCGCCGGTGGGGCATCAGGTAGCCCACTGAAGGGCAACGCCTACTGTAGTCCCTACGGGGGTGCTGTGTGCGGACCGCGGAAAGTACCGCTGGCAATGGCAGCACTAGTTGACGGTAACCCTGGCAGGGCCAAGGGTGCGTAGATGGGGGGGGGGCATGCGGGGATAGAGCCTGCAGTGCCAACTGGGGCTATCATGTAGCCCGTTGGACCTGGTTGGGCATGGGAGTATGCACCATGCTAACATGTCAGCCATTCATCCCCTGTAGACAATGGATATTTGAAGTCAACCAGCAATGGTAGCCTCCCTGCTAGTTGCCGCAGCCTTGGGTGATGCCCTGTGGCTGTATGAGCTGGAGCTGCTCGAGGAGGAGGAAGCTGCAGCAGTGGAGAGTGCAGCAGCGGTGCATGCAGCAGCGGAGCGGGCTGCAGAGGAGCGGGCAGCAGTGGAGCCTGCCCCAGAGAAACAGGAGGTAGCCGCCCAGGGTGGAGCACCAGCTGTCGAACAGGCCGAGGAGGAGGATCCTGTTATGTGGGTCGTCGTGTCACTGAGGCACGATCAATTGAACAAAGACAAGAGTTGGAGGACATGCATATTTATACTCCGCCTACTGGGTGGAGCCAGCAGGCAGGGACTACCGGCGAACCTGTAGTACAGGTCCTACCTTACATCACCTAATACATGTGCAACAGTAGTTTACCACATTCACCCCCTGTTAAAATTGAGTCCGGCAGGGGTGGTGGAGAACTATATACAGCAATGAATTTATATTTACAGTATTTGATCAGGAAAAAAATGTCTTTTGAAGTCCGGTGCCAGTTAGAGATTTAACCGGTCTGGTGCCTTGATTTCCGCTGGGAGTGACGTAGTGGTGGTGGCGATGTCGATGCTGGCCTGATGTTCGGTGACTCCGGGAACGTGCCAAAATCCCCTTTATCCTCGGGCGTGGGCAGGGGAAGGAAGGATGGTCCTGGTGGGGTTAATTCTGGGAGCGCCGGGGGAGGGGAGGGTGGCGCCGGGCCGGAGGGGTGTGTGTGTGGAACCTGCTGGTGCCAGGTCCCTGAGGGAGACAGTACCTTGGCGGCCGTCAGGGTACGCCATGTAGGCATACTCGGGGTTGGCATGGAGCAATTGCACCCTTTCCACCAACGGGTCCGCCTTGTGGAGGCGGACGTGCCTCCGGTGCAGGACTAGTCCTGGAGCTGCAAGCCAAGTCGGGAGCGACACCCCGGACGTGGACTTCCTGGGGAAGGCCAAAAGACGTTCATGGGGTGTGTTGTTAGTAGCAGTGCACAGCAGTGACCGAATGGAGTGGAGTGCATCAGGGAGGACCTCCTGCCAGCGAGAGGCTGGGAGGTTCCTGGACCGTAGGGCCAATTGGATGGCCCTCCATACCGTCCCGTTCTCCCTCTCTGCCTGCCCGTTTCCCCGGGGGTTATAGCTGGTCGTCCTGCTGGAGGCGATACCCCTGCTGAGCAAGAACTGACGCAGCTCATCGCTCATGAATGACGATCCCCTGTCACTGTGGATATAGGCGGGGAAACCGAACAGAGCAAAGATAGTGTTTGGGGCTTTGATGACGGCGGCAGACGTCATGGGTGGGGTTACTGGGGTATGGGGATAGGGTGGAGGTGTTGACCTTGGGTGGGGTGCTCTTTCCAAGAGCCGGTGCATACTCAATGTGCCGAATGGCCTCCTTCTGCACTGTAAATTCGATGATAATCTATGATGTCCGGGCATGGGATGGCGAAGGGGAACCTGGAGTACTCATTGACCACACTGAGAATATACGTGTTTCGGTCGGTGGAGGGGAGGGGCCCTTTGAAATCCACGCTGAGGCGTTCAAAGGGGTGGGGGGCCTTCACCAGATGCGCACAGTCCGGCCGGTAGAAGTGCGGCTTGCACTCGGCACAGACCTGGCAGTCCCTGGTGATTGTCCGTACTTCCTCGATGGAGTAGGGCAGGTTGCGGGCCTTTATGAAATGGTACAACTGTGTGACTCCCGGGTGACAAAGGCTGTCGTGCAGGGCCCGGAGTCGGTCAACTTGTGCGCTGGCACTTGTACCTTGGGATAGGGCGTCCGGGGGCTCGTTGAGTTTGCCGGGGCGATACAAAATCTCGTAATTATAGGTGGAGAGCTCGATCCTCCACCACAAGATTTTATCATTTTTGATCTTGCCCGGCTGTGTGTTATTGAACATGAAGGCTACCGACCGTTGGTCAGTGAGGAGAGTGAATCTCCTGCCGGCCAGGTAATGCCTCCAATGCCGCACAGCTTCAATGATAGCTTGGACCTCTTTTCCGACGGGTGAGTGACAAATTTCTGAGGCATGAAGGGTGCGGGAAAAGAATGCCACGAGTCTGCTGCCTGATTGAGGGTGGTGGCTAGGTCAACGTCCAATGCGTCGCTCTCTACTTGAAAAGGCAGTGTCTCGTCTACTGCGTGCATCCCGGCCTTGTCGATATCGGCTCTCATACGGCCGTCAGGAGAAAATGGGTGGACTGAATGAGTGGGTGGGCCTTGTCCGCATAGTTTGGGACCCACTGGGATTAGTACGAGAAGAACCCCAGGCAGCGTTTGAGGGCGTTGGGGAAGTCGGGGAGGGGAAGCTCCATGAGGGGGCGCATGAGGTCGGGAGCGGGCCCCAGAACTCCGTTCTGGACCACATAGCCGAGTATGGCTAAGCGGGTCATGTTAAACACGCACTTCTCCTTGTTGTAGGTGAGGTTGAGGAGAGTGGCGGTGTGGAGAAATTTGGCATGGTTGGCATTGTGGTCCTGCTGGTCATGGCCGCAGATGGTGACGTTGTCTAGGTACGGGAAGGTAGCCCGCAAACCATATCGGTCGAACATTCGGTCCATCTCCCTTTGCAAGACGCCGAAGGGAACCCTGAGGAAGTGATAGAGACGACCGTCCGCCTTGAAAGCGGTGCATGGACGGTCTGATTTACGAATGGGGAGCTGGTGGTAGGCGGATTTGAGGTCTACCGTTGAGAAGACCCGGTACTGTGCAATCTGATTGACCATATCAGATATGCGTGGGAGGGGGTACGCGTCGAGCTGCGTGTACCGATTGATGGTCTGGCTGTAGTCCACGACCATTCTGTGTTTCTCCCCAGTTTTAACGACTACCACTTGGGCTCTCCAGGGACTGTTGCTGGCCTCGATAATGCCCTCCCGAAGCAGCCGCTGGACCTTGGACCTGATGAAGGTCCTTTCCTGGGTGCTGTACCGTCTGCTCCTGGTGGCGACGGGTTTGCAATCCGGGGTTAGATTGGCGAAGAGGGAAGGCGGATCGAGGTCGCGAGCTGCACACAGTGAGGGGAGGTAGGGGCCCGCCGAATTTGAGGGTTAAGCTCTGGAGGTTACACTGGATGTCTAGGCCGAGTAGTAGGGCAACACAGAGGTTAGGGAGGACGTAGAGGCGGAAGCCACTGAATTCTACGCCCTAGACCGTGAGTGTGACCATGCGGAACCCCCGGATCGCGACGGAATGGGATCCAGAGGCCAGGGAAATTATTTTGTTGGCGGGGTGTACCGCGAGGGAGCAGCGCCTTACCGTATCCGGGTGTATGAAGCTTTCGGTGCTCCCGGACGTCCAGCAAGAGGTCATGTGGCCATTAATTTTCACACTGGTCGATGCGGTGGCCAGGTTGTGCGGACGAGACTGGTCGATCGTCACTGAGGCGAGTCATGGTCGGTCATCGCTGACGTCGGATGATGGGGGGCCTGGGGGGCCCAGGTCCTGGAATGCTGTACCGCGGTGTCCATGTCCGGTGGGGGAGACAAGATGGCAGCACCTGAAGATCCTGCGGGGGACAAAATGGTGGCGCCCATGGGCTGCACATTGTGGGGGTTGGACAAGATGGCGGCACCCATGGGCCGCACGTGGACAAGGGGGAGAAGATGGCGGAGCCCACTGGCTGCGCGTGGCCCCGGGAGGTGAAGATGGCGCCGCCCACTGCCCACGCGTGGCCCCGGGAGGTGAAGATGGCGGCGCCCACTGGCCGCGTGTGGCCCCGGGAGGTGACGATGGCGCCACCCACTGGTCACGCGTGGTCCGGGGAGGTGAAGATGGTGGTGCCCACTGGCCGCGCGTGATCCAGGGAGATGAAGATGGTGGCGCCCATTGTGTGTCGGCTAGGGGGTGGGGGCGATAGCGGCGACTGCCCGGGCCTGGCACGCCGCGGCCAAGTGCCCCTTTTTGCCGCAAGCCTTGCAAAGGGCCGCGCGGGCTGGGCAGCGCTGGCGAAGGTGTTTCTGCTGGCCGCAGAAGTAACATCGGGGACCCCCAGGGTGCGCGGGCTGGTATGTAGCGCAGGCATACTGGCTAGGTAAGGCCCTCGCTAGGGCGGCCATCTGTGGGGTCCACCAGGGGTTGGAGGGGTGGGCTGCGCGGCTGGTGGGGTAGGCCTGAATGTTACGTGAGGCAACCGTCATGGAGAGCGCTAGCTTCTTTGTTTCAGCTAGGTCGAGCGTGGCCCCTTCTAACAGTCTTTGGCGTATGAGGTCCAACCCAACCCCCGTTACGAACGTGTCCCGCATAAGAAGGTTGCAATGTTCGGTGGCCGTAACGGCTTGACAGT
This sequence comes from Scyliorhinus torazame, assembly GCF_047496885.1. Classification (NCBI taxonomy): domain Eukaryota; kingdom Metazoa; phylum Chordata; class Chondrichthyes; order Carcharhiniformes; family Scyliorhinidae; genus Scyliorhinus; species Scyliorhinus torazame. The sequence goes on along the minus strand of NC_092713.1, from coordinate 263,625,719 downwards.
CACAGTCCCGGACGAGTGGGATTAGGGCCCACCAGAGGTCTTCTATAGACTCCCCAGGGAGTTGAGAGCGACTGGCGAGTACGTGCCTGGCGAAGAGCGTGTTTGTTTTCTGTGCGTAGTTTTCTTTGAGAAGCGCCATGGCGTCGGCGTAGTTCGGGGCGTCGGGGATCAGCGAAAATACGTTGGAGCTCAACCTTGAGTACAGGATCTGTATCTTCTGAGCCTCCGGAACAGGGGTGGTCGCTGAGTTGATGTACGCCTCGAAGCAAGCTAGCCAGTGATTAAAGTCCTTTTTGGCGTCGCTTGATTGCGGATCCAGCTGCAGGCGATCTGGTTTGATTCGGAGGTCTATCTTTTCGAAAATCTTAGAGCAATAAATTGAGGTACAATCAATTGAACAAAGACTAGAGTTGGATACAACTGAGGCTGCTGTTTAGCACAGGGCTAAATCACTGGCTTTGAAAGCAGACCAAGGCAGGCCAGCAGCACGGTTCAATTCCCGTAACAGCCTCCCCGAACAGGCGCCGGAATGTGGCGACTAGGGGCTTTTCACAGTAACTTCATTGAAGCCTACTTGTGATAATAAGCGATTTTCATTTCATTTATTGCTCTAAGGTGTGTGGCCTCCCACAGCAGCTGGCAAAATGGCTGCTGAATGGAGGACACGCATATTTATACTCCACCTACTGGGCAGAGACAGCAGGCAGGGATTACCGGCGAACCTGTAGTACAGGTCCTACCTTACATCACCTAATACAGGTGTAACAGTGGTTTACCACAATCACCATGATGTCCTCTGTGCTGGAAGATGGTAATTCCTGTTCTGAGGATGTGTCTCTTTTTTGCTAAGCTCACCTTTGCGTTTGGCTCTGCGGTGTCCTGTCGACAATGGACAGCTGCTACTTGGTTCCAGCATCGTCTGTGGCACTGCCATGCTGGCTGGGAATTGCAGTGTTTACTCTGTGGTCGCAGTGTTGACCCTATCAACACTTGATGGAGCCGGGGTTGTGGCTTTTCTGGTTGTTGGTTGCTCTCTTTCCTATTTCCCACTGGCAGTGTTGTGTGTCTGCTGTACAAAGCAAGAGGTCCCTCAATTTGCCAAAGTGTCCAACTGTGTTACATTGAAAACATTGGGTTGAAATTGTAGGAGGTTGATCTCCTCTGTGAGATCCTTTTGCTCCACAGCACTGGCGTGGTTGCCCTACTGTTCGATGAGGGTATTGCGTCCCTTGACCTGGAGTGTCCGTATTCGCAGCCTTCACTCATCCTACGAAGTCTTACAACACCAGGTTAAAGTCCAACAGGTTTGTTTCGATGTCACTAGCTTTCGGAGTGCTGCTCCTTCCTCAGGTGAATCTCATCCTGATTTGGACCGCAGCCACAGAGCAAACATGTATAGGACCCAAGTACATACCCAAAAAAACAAGACAAAAGGTTGAATTAATGTTATTCCTATCACAACTGCTGAACAGAATCTCAGCAAAGGGAGTTGATGCTGTGCTCAGTAACCAATTCAAAAATGAACAAGGACACTACCTGATTGAAATTGGGTTTGCAGGGATAGTATATTATGGTTTTCACATTTGCAAAATAGGATGCGAGAATACATTTTCAAAAAGTGAACTCTTAAAAATTAACAATTTCAGCTCTCATGGTTCAGTTGACAATCTAATTAGCACCAGGCGGCAGTTAGATCAATTTGAGCCCGGAAGTGCTGCCAACTCAGACCTGCTTCTTGTCGTAGAACCTGTTTTTAATTAATCTGATGTTATCAAATTATTAATGAAAAGGACGGCAGGGTAGCACAGTGGTGAGCACTGTTGCTTCACAGCGCCAGGGACCCAGGTTCGATTCCCGGCTTGGGTCAGTCTTGCGGAGTCTGCACGTTCTCACGTGTCTGTGTGAGTTTCCGCCGGGTGCTCCGATTTCCTCCCACAAGTCCTGAAAGACGAATTGGACATTCTGAATTCTCCCCGTGTACCCAAACAGGCGCTGGAGTGTGGCGACTCGGGACTTTTCACAGTAACTTCATTGCAGTGTTCATGTAAGCCTACTTGTGACACTAATAAATATTATTATTAAAATATCTTTATAATTGTTACATTAAAATAAACCAATCTGTCCGGTATCCCAGTGTTTAGCATTCAGCAGTGAAAGTCAAATCCCTGTCCATGTTAATGTATGCCCTACTTTTGCATTACTTCGTAATGTAAGCAGTAACAAAATAGCACCAAAAGTGCTGTGTGGTGCACTATTTCTTCGGTAAACAAGGTATCAGTGACCGTGAGGACACCAAGACGAAACTGAATCAAGTTTCTGCTGGAGCTCGAGTCCCAGGATCAGCAGCTCTAAACTGAGGTACAGTACTGTTGTTACACTGAATGATCAGAAGGTGGCGGTAGAAACCATGGCAAGGCACCACACAGAGGAAGTATTTTGTGAACAGTAAATAATAGGTTCAAGTGAGATTTGTGGAAGAGTAAGGCAAGCAGTGCTTGTCGTTACTTGGATGGAAATCAGACTGCAACTTCCAGCAAACGTATGTGTGGGCTGGATTCTCCGATTTGAAGACTAATTAAATGAAAATCGCTTATTGTCACAATTTAGCTCACTGGGCTAAATTGCTGGCTTTTAAAGTAGACCAAGGCAGGCCAGCAGCACGGTTCAATTCCCGTGCCAGCCTCCCCAAACAGGCGCCGGAATGTGGCGACTAGGGGCTTTTCACAGTAACTTAATTGAAGCCTACTCGTGACAATAAGCGATGTTCGGGGAGGCTGCAACGGGAATTGAACCGTGCTGCTGGCCTGCCTTGGTCTGCTTTAAAAGCCAGCAATTTAGCCCAGTGTGCTAAACCAGCCCAGTGCTGACGCCGATCCTCCGTCTTGTGGGGGGCTAGCAGAGACGGAGTTTAAAGACCCCCGGCTTCACCTGCAGAGACGGCCGGAGAATTGCCGGGTCTGTGGGCGTGCATGCGCACGGCGGCGGCCTGCAGCGACTGCTCCTTGCAACATGGCGCCGGCCGTGCGAGGAACCGGCCTGCCAAAAACTGTCCCCCTGTAATCAGCCTCACTACCCCGGAACAACCCCCACCAGTGCCCACAGCGCCTGCCAAAGCCCCCATTGGGGGCGGAGCATCAGGGGAGGGCCTCAGCGTGCAGAGTACACCGTTTTCATCTGGGCGGAGTATTGCAAAAGCGCTGCCACCGCTGATTTTGGCGCAAACGGGGATTCTCTGGCCAATCGCCGAACACAATTTTGCCATCGGCGACGGAAGAATCCCGCCCACAGACTAACATGAGGTTCAGGGCCGGGAACATCCATTTTGGGCATAATGACCAATCTGGTCACAAATAATGCTCAAAATTGCACAAGTGTGCAATATTTTTGCTCAAGTTTCAGCTCAAAATTATTTGCATAAGGCGAAATGTAAAATTGTTGGAGGACCACCATAATTGGGCAGTATTTTGAAATGTATTTTTATTTTAAATTTGCATTAAAACTGTCCCTTAATATATTCAAGAATGGTAGGTTTGCTGGTGCCATTGAATTGGCTCCTTTTAAAACATAACTCTTGAATCTGAAAACGAAACCTTGTTAGATTAAACCTTTGATGCTACCTGTAGAGGGTGGGTGGAATAAAAACACAGGGCCAGATAGCCCTCCTCACCCAGCTGGACGGTGACAAATCGAGTAGTTTTGCCTAGATCAACAACTTTTGGGGAATCGCACCTAGGGCTGCTCATAGCAGTATGAATATTCGTACCTTCTAGCAAGCATAAGTGAGCTTCATTGCGAGCCCAGCTGAAAATTGGTTGCCAATGTAATTCCTACCACACTTGGGGTTGTTGAGCAGGTGCTACCCAATCACGGAATCGCATCTAACATTCAACATTATGTCCTGAATTTTGCAATACATGCGAGTTAAGCATGGTAAGTACTCTGCCTATTTGAATGGCTGAGGGGGTGAGCTGTTTGAGATGTACAGCCTCCGTCCCTCTTATCGTACCAGCACTGAAATTCATATACTACATTACTTATTTGTGCTTCAAAGCTGCCCTGCAGCATAATGGCTACTCCGATCAGATTATTGCTTGCTGTGTATAGTGCATACTCATGAATGGGGCCTGAAAAATGCCCAGTCCACCTCAAATTACCTGAGATGTAAGACATCTCAAATATTTGAGAAACAGTTGAAGCGACCCATTTTACACTGTTACGAGTCAGTAGCAACATTTTGTGGTATATTTAGTGGTATCCATCAGGCAAGAGGAATACATCCAGGCATTCACCTTTTTTGAATTAAAGAAAAGCATGGGGGACAATAGCAATCTGGTACATTTCCATGGTAATGCCTCGACCAAACAGCGGCAACTTGCCAAATAATCAGCACCCCTTTCCCATGCGGCATAATTTGTTGCTTCCTTTGAAATTTGGCATTCTCTCCTGATGAATGCAAACTGAAAAGCTTTGGCAGCATGTCGCTTTTTTTAGAAGTTTCCTTTAAAAATGGTACCCAACTTTTTACTAGTTTCATTGGTGTGTAGTAGTAATTTTTGGTCAATTAATATTTTTAAAAGCTTATAAAACATGCCTGTTAGTGCCGTTGCTACTAAAAATGTGACGCCGGCATCAACGGGCCTCCAGGCCCAGTAATTCTCCTCTTCCTCGGGGGCTAGAACAGCGCCGAAGTGCTGTGCGCTGCTCCAGCACCAAATGGCCGCCGCGGGTCCGCGCATGGGCGCCATGCCCGGTGTGGGTCCGCACATGCGCTCCATGGCTGTCTCGCACCGGTGCATGCGCGTGGTTGCTATCTCCGCACAACCCCCCGGGCAACATGGCGGAGCTTTGCAGGGACCCGGCGGGGAGGAACATAGGCCCCCCCGTCCGGAATGAGCATGCCTGTCGATCGGTAGCCTCCGATCGCGGGCCTGGCCACTGTGGAGCCCCACCCGCAGAGTTGGATCCCCCGCCCCCCCACCAGTACGGCCCCCGTAGCCAGAATGGCGAGGTCCCCCCGTGTGGTACCATATGTAAACCACGCCGGCGGGACTCGGCGGAACCCGGCGGGCTCTCGGCCCGTCGAGGGTGGAGAATTGCAGTAGGGGCCGCTTTCAACGCCCCCCGGCCGGTGCCATGGCGACTGCATGGGCGCGATTGCCGCCGATTCTCCGGCGACCGGAGAATCGGCGCCCCGGCGTCAGAGCGGCGTGGTGGGATTCCCGTGCCTTCCCTGATGATTCTCCAACCCGGCACGGGCTCGGAGAATTCCGGCCCTTAATTTTCTTTTCATCTTAAATGCTTAATAGCCTTTATTTCAAACGATACAGTATGTATATATAACTTGGCAGCAGCGATGAACAGGTCCTTCAACCAGCCCTCATGGACTACAACAACAACTTGCGCATGTCCCCATCAGTATACATGTTAGTGTACACACTAGCAGGCCAGCAGCACGGTTCGATTCCCGTACCAGCCTCCCCGAACAGGCACCGGAATGTGGCAGCTAGGGGCTTTTCACAGTAACTTCATTTGAAGCCTACTTGTGACAATAGTGATTTTCATTTCATTTAAAAGAATGCCCTATCTAGGCCCAATTTCCGAAATGCCCCTACCTTTGGACATCGGGGGGCAATTTAGCATTGCCAATCCACCTGACCTGCACATCTTTGGACTATTATTTCTTCAAAGAATTTTATAAGGTTGATCAAGCTTGTCATGCCTTTTTGAAAACATTAATGACTGCCTGAGATTAGTCCGTAGGCCCTGTATGTAGTGACTTAGAATAAAAAGACGATGTCATATTGATCTGGTTCAAGATCTTGTTCAGCTGCAGTTGATGTATTGTGTGCAGTGTTTTTTTTAAAGTATTTTTATTATTTTTGTATTATAACATCATTGCAAGGTTCATCGCACAGTAATAAAATATATTTACAGAGTGGGTATATGAGAAAAAAAGAAAACATTTGCAATATAAACAGATATACAAAGGTAACGTGTGTACAGAGGCGGGGGTCATAACTATGGGGTCCCAGTGATCGGTTGCATGAACCGTGCCGTATTGACTTTATACATGTTGCCTCTGTGATATTATGTAGACTGGCTAGTATATAAAGGGTTAATGTAATGTCATAATTAAAAATATATATATTTCATTGAGGTATTTATATTTTATGCAATATCATAATTGCCATTAGATGGAGCTGGGAACAGACCTATAAAAAGGACTGACTATCAGGCTTCTGGGAGAGAGTGGGAGAAAGTGTAGGAAAGAGCAGAGTACAGTTTAAGACAGAGTGCATGAGACAACTATTAGTATAGTGTAGATTGTAGTTGAATAGATTATTGCTTGCTATAGGAGTAAGTGGTCGAGCTGTATATTAAGTAATGTAATAAATGTTAGTTTTGTTATTGAACTTCGCTTGTGTAGTCTTTGTGAACACTATGACATCCATCCTGAGTATAAGAAACACAAGAAACACTACATGGTACCAGAAGTGTGTTCCTAAAAGCATAGCAGTTAGTTTAGAAAGTCAGATTAGCTTCAAAGAAGAAAAGAAGAAGAACCACATTGCTGAACAGATCTCGAAGTCAGCACGAAGTTACAGATCGTAAGATGGAAGGTCTACAAAAGCCAGGACACTTCAAGACGACCGGTAAACTAAGTCTAAATTGGAAACATTTCAAACAACAGTTTGAAGTTTTTTTATCTGCCTCCGCGTTAGAATCAGCTTCTGATCATTGTAAATTTGCGCTTCTCCTAAATTTAGCTGGATCGCAGGCATTTGAATGATCTAATTCGTTTGATGTTTGAAGACAGTGAGAATTTAAAAAAATATGAGCTGGTCATGAACAAATTTGACATTCATTATAAAGCACAAGTGAATGAAACTTATGAGTGTTACATGTTTAAGAAAAAGGCAGCAGCGACAAGGAGAATCAATTGATTCATCTGTTACTAAACTCAGACTCAGAGTTCAGTCTTGTAACTTTTCATCCGTAACGGATTCACTAATTCGTGATCAGATCATTTTTGGTGTATCTGATGAGCGGTTGCGTGAATATTTAATTCAATGACCAATTTTGCCTTTAGATGACGCAATTAATCTCTGCAAGACTAGCGAACAAGCCACATATCAAATGCAGAATTTAGGGCTCAAGAAAAGGGCGCGAATTCGGGAAATGTGGCCGATGTCATTAACTCAGTGATGCAGTTTAGAAGACAGCACCCCACTGAAGGTGGCCATTTTGAACGTGGAACTAGCAGTGTGATGATGTGTATGTGTTGTGGACATGCCCATTTTAGAAAAATTTGTCTGGCAAAAGGAAAAAAATGCTCACAATGCGGCAAAGTAAATTATTTTGCCTCCCAATGTCGTTCCACATCAGCGAAATCAGTGAAAGACTCGAAAAATCGTTCACCATATATAAGAAAGTATAGAGTGATAAAAACAAAGGTGGTGAAGAAAAAATTTATACTTCAAATTCAGAATCATCTAAGTATACTCTGCAAGACACTTTCATGGTTAATGCGATTGCAAGGGTAAATAAATTGGACACTGATGAAAAGAAAATACTTCAACTAACAGACCTAAACAAAGATTGGACTGTTACACTGAACGGCAATGGTTCAGATGTTGCATTTAAGCTTGATACAGGCGTGCATGTACACATGATAACAGATGCGGATCTGAAATTAGTAAATAAGTTTCCAAAGATCAAAAAGTCCAAGTATCATCTGACAGACTACAATGGAAATGCAATTGCAACAAGAAGTTTCTGCTGCCTCACAGTAAAGAACTGTGGCATGTACATACTATTAAGAGTTTGAGATAGTTGACTGTACAATATCATCATGAATAGGTGTGGATGCATGCATACAATTACATTTGGTGTAGGGGCAGCAGGGTGGCGCAGTGGTTAGCACTGACACCTCACACTCCGAGGTCCCAATTTCGATCCCGGCTCTGGGTCACTGTCCGTGTGGAGTTTGAACATTCTCCCTGTCTTTGCGTGAGTTTCACCCCCACAATCCAAAGATGTGCAGGGTAGGTGGATTGGCCACGCTAAATTGCCCCTTAATTGGAAAAAATGATGTGGAGATGCCGGCGTTGGACTGGGGTGAGCACAGTAAGGAGTCTTAAAAAATCAGCTTAAAGCCCAACAGGTTTGTTTCAAATCACTAGCTTTCGGAGCACTGCTCCTTCCTCAGGGGAATGGAAGGACCTGAGGAAGGAGCAGTGCTCCGAAAGCTAGTGATTTGAAACAAACCTGTTGGACTTTAACTTGGTGTTGAAATACGTCTTACTTGGAAAAAATGAATTGGACACTCTAAATTTATAAAAGAAAAAAACCCAAAAATATTTGGTGCAAAGAATTCACACTGCCCACATTCAATGATACCCTCAGTGATGGAATAGAGGAGTTCCTGAGCGCATTTCTGCATGTATTTAGTGGAATGGGTACCATACCATTCACGTATGGCATTATAATAATAATCTTTATTGTCACAAGTAGGCTTACATTAACACTGCAATGAAGTTAATGTGAAAATCCCCGAGTGGCCACATTCCGGTGCCTGTTCGGGTAAACGGAGGGAGAATTCACAATGGCCAAATTATCTAACAGCACATCTTTCGGGACTTATGGGAGGAAACCAGAGAACCCAGAGGAAGCTCACGCAGACAAGGGGAGAACGTGTAGACTCTGCACGTACAGTGACCCAAGCCGGGGAATCGAACCTGGGACCCTGGCACTGTGAAGCAACAGTGCTAACCACTGTGCTACCGTGCTGCCCCCCCCATTAAACTCAAGAGTGACGCCAAGCCAGAGATACATTTGCCTCCAGGAGTGCCAGCACCTTTAAGAGACCGTCGAAAGAATGAGTTAGGTAAAATGCTGCAGAGCAAAATCATGTCAAAAGTGACTGAACCAACTGATCGGGCAAGCTCAATGGTGTGTGTTCGCAAACCAAATGGTGACTTACGTATATGCATAGATCCAAAAGATTTAAATAATAATATCAAACGAGAATACCACCCGGTCCGGAAAAGAGACGAAATGACAGCAGAAATGGCTCATGCAAAATGCTTCACGATGCCGCTAAAGGATTTTGGCAACTGCGGTTAGATAGTACAAGCAGAAACCAGTGTACATTTAATGTTCCCTTTGCCAGGTACTGTTTTAACAGGTTACCTTTAGGCATAATATCAGCTTCGGAAATCTTCCACCGAGCAATGGAGATAATAACTGAAACGATACCTAGTATTCGAGTCTATATTGATGACGTGATTATATGGTCAAACACTTAGGAAATCCATGACAAGAGTTAATTTGTATGGTTTAAAGTTGAACAGAGACAAATGCCAATTTGGCATCCAGAAATTAAAGTTTCTCGATGATGTCATCTCAAAAGAAGGTGTACAGCTGGATCAAGATAAGATACACGCAACTGGTCAAATGCCAATTCCAAAGGATAAAAAGGTGATTCTACAGATGCTGGGTGTAGTCAATTTTATGGGCAAGTTCATTCCCAATCTATCCACCAGAGCAACAGCATTACGGAATCTTATCAAGAAGAATGTTGAATTCTGTGGACATCTCAGCATGAAGCTCAAAGGAAGGACATGAAGCCATCACTAACTACAGCCGTTCTGTTAGCATTCTTTGATTTGACCAAAGAAACCAAGATCTCAACTGATGCCAGTCAGAATGGGGTTGGAGTTGTCTTTTTTAAAATAAATCTGGAGTACCCAATTCATTTTTTCCAATTAAGGGGCAATTTAGCATGCCCAATCCACCTAACCTGCACATCTTTGGGTTGTAGGGACGCAACCCACACAAACACTGGGAGAATGTGCAAACCCCACACGGACAGTGACCCAGAGCCGGGATCGAACCTGGGACCTCGGCGCCGTGAGGCAACAGGGCTAACCCACTGCGCCACTGTGCTGCCCTGGAGCTGTCTTAATTAAGAAATCAGAAGATGATCTCTGGAAACCTGTTGCATATGCATCACGTGCAATGACTCTGATGGAACAGATACGCAAAAATAGAGAAAGAATGTCTTGGTTTACTTACTGGCATAAGCAAATTCCACTATTATGTCCTTGGCCTGCTGCATTTCACTGTGAAAACGGATCATCGTCTGTTATATCAACGTAATTAAAAAAGATCTCAATAATATGTCGCCAAGACTACAAAGGATGATGATGAAGCTGCGTAGATATGATTTTACATTATCGTATACTCCAGGCAAAGATCTTGACATGGCAGACGCTCTGTCACATGCAACTACTTACACTGATGAGACAACATCAGAGGTAATCTTAAATGTGGAGTCACAAGCCAAATTCATAGCAGACATGCCATCAGTGTCTGATGCACAACTAAGCTAAATTCGAGAAGAGACTGCAAAAGATGCAATCCTTCAGCGTGTGATACACATCTGATGGAAGGATGGCAGCTGCAACAGTTTTAGAAGTGCCAAGGATGACCTGACCTTTATCAATGTTTTTTTTGCTAAAAGGTGACAAAATTGTCAAACCATCCTGCCTCCGAAGACGTATCCTAGCAAGGATACATGAAGGGCATCAAGGGATAGAGAAATGCAAAAGACGAGCAAGGCAATCAGTCTATTGGCCGGGCATCAATAAAGATGTTGACAACTATTTTCAAGATTGCAGTGTCTACCAAACACATCAACTGTCCCAGTGCAAAGAAACATTTACATTGAGTGAACTTATCACTTATTCTATTTTAGAGGAAATGATTACCTGATAATAATAGGTTACTATTCCAATTATTCAGAAGTGATAACACTGACAGATCTGACTGCTCAATCAGTCATAAGAGCTGCAATGTATCCGCACGACATGGCAAACCCATAAAGGTCATGACAGATAAATCCCTGTTTTAATGGTTTTGAATGGTTGTTGTTTACCAAATGCTACAACTTCCAACACATCACATCAAGTCTGTTATACCCTCAGCCAAATGGGAAAGTCAAGAAAGGTGTTGGAATAGTAAAGAAACTGTTCAAGAAGGCGTATGATGTTCAAATAATTTTTCTTTGGCACTGTTAAGCTACTCCTTTGGCATTAGGTTTGTCGCCTGCCTAGATTTTGATGGGAAGAAATCTACAAACTCCGTTACCAGGTATAACCATTCCGAAACTGGATGAACAGATGATACATGATAAAATACAACAACAAAAAAGCAAACAAGTTCCACTACGATAGACATGCAAAGGAACTACCTCCACTTAACCAAGGAGATATCATTAGGATACAATCTCCAAATGGTGGTTGGTCGGAAACTGCAAAGGTGATGAATGAAGTTGTACCATGCTCATATGTGGTACAAATCAAATCTGGAGTGATGTATCGTAGGAATCAATGAGCTTTATTGAAAGTCAAGAATCCAATTCACATTCCAGAACCAATTCGAACACAACCGGACCCTGGTGAAGAAGGATTTGGGGATCAAGATTGGGAGAGATCTGAATGCGAAGAGGAACCTAGGCAGTATGTTCTTGACCATCTGTACCCTTCCGGTTAGCAAAAGAGGGAGTGAGTCCCATCTTTGCAAGTCCCTCCTCACCTCCTCCACCAGGCTGGAGCCGTTCCATTTGTGGAGTTTCATCCAGGTCTGTACTGCCTGAATGCCCAGGTACCTGAACTTGGTTTGGGTTACTTTGAACAGCAGTTCCTCCAGCTCTGCTTCCCCCTCTCAGGGGTTTACCGCGAAGATTTCACTTTTCCTCAGATTAAGTTTGTAACTTGAGAAGGCAGCAAACTCCCTAAAGAGTCCAGTTATATTTCCTATACTGACTAGAAGGTTCAAAACATAGAGGAGCAGCTCATCCGCGTAGAGTGAGACTCTATGCTCTCTGCCCCTCTCTGGATGCCGGTCCACCAATCCGCCGATCTAAGGGCGATAGCCAGAAGCTCAATTACCAACGTGCATAGGAGCAGGCATGGCACCTGCCTAATTCCCCTATGCAGCCGGAAGTACTTGGCATTCGTCCGTACGCTTCCTGACGGAACGCTGTACAGGAGCTTCACCCACGTGGTGAACCCCGCTCCAAACCCAAACCGTTCAAGCACCTCGGTGAGGTACCTCCATTCTACTCAATTGAAGATTTTCACAGTGTCTGGAGAGACAATCACCTCTGGTGTCCTCTCCCCAGATGGGGTCATTATTATGTTCAGCAGACGTCTGATGTTCGCTGTCAGTTGTCTGCCCTTAACGAACCCGGTCTGATATTCCACGAACACTTCCGGTAATCGCCTCGCCACTGCTTTAATAAGATTTTCACATCAGTGGTTAGGAGAGAGATGGGTTTGTATGATCCACATTCCGTCTGGATGTTTACCGGGAACCCATCCGGTCCTGACACTTTCCCTGTTTGCATGGAGTTGATGCACTCCACGATTTCGCCCAGCCCTGGCTGTGCTTCTAGCACCGTTTCCTGTCCTCCCCCACCACCAGCATGTCCAGTCTGTCGAGGAACTAACCCATCCCCGAGACTCCTCCGGGGGTTGGGAGGTGTCCAGACCTCAGTAAGAGTTCGTAAAGGCCTTGTTGACCTTGTTTGGTCCGCTACTATCCTGTCCCTAACTTGAGCCATCTCTTTCACGACTGCCTGTTTTCTCAACTGGTGTGTCAGTGTGGTAGTCACCACTGACTGTATAGTAGATGTATAGTAGATGTAGTAACGGTTTAGTAGATGTAATACAGTAAGGCTCCTGTGCTAGAGGTACGGGGTTAAATCCCTGCCTGCTGGCTCCGCCCAGTAGGCGGAGTATAAATGTGTGTGCACATCAGAGCTGCTCCCATTCTGGTAGCAGCTGCAGGAGGCCACACATCTCTGCCTAATAAAGCCTCGATTATTCTCTACTCTCGTCTCGTAGTGATTGATAGTGCATCAATTTATTAAGCAGTGATATTACAGCGATGGAACTTCCTATCAAGCCTGATCGCCTACAGCTGCACCCTCAAACAGCCAATGCTACGTTGGCTTTTAACCACAGCCTAGTTTGCTTCGAAAGCTACCTCCGATCATCGACTGAACAACCCTCGGACGCACAGAAGCTCCAGGTCCTTTACTCACGGGTCAGCTCTGATATTTTACACCTATCCGGGATGCGCCCACTTATACTGAAGCAATGGAGCTCCTGAAAGGACATTATATTCGGCCGATGAACAAACCCTACACCAGGCACCTCCTGTCCACGAGACAGCAATTCCCCAGTGAGTCCTTAGTTGATTTCTGGCGTGCCCTGCACATCCTGGCGAGGAACTGTGACTGCCAGGCAGTTTCGGCAGTCAAGCATACGGAACTTTTAATCAGAGACGCTTTTGTTACGGGCATGGGGTCGGCGTACATCCGCCAGCCCCTATTAGAAGGGGGCACGCTTCACCTTGCGGCAACCAGGCAGCTCGCGAACTCGCTAACATGCAGCCTCCCGTAATGCCCCCGACCGCACAGCATCCTCATGGACTTTGTGGGCTCCACCAGCTACCGCCCCAGCCCACCGCAAGCCTGCGCCGCGCGGCAGCCAGCCAACCGCGGGGGGCCCAAATGCTACTTCTGTGGGCAGACCAAAGACCCCCGGCAGCGCTGCCCGGCGTGGAGCGCAACCTGCAAGACCTGCGGAAAGAAGGGACATTTTGCTGCTGTGTGCCAGGCCCAATCGATCGCTGCAGTTTCTAGGCCCAGAGTTCCTACACCCCCCATGTGCGACCTGTGGGCGCCGCCATTTTAGTCTCCGCAGACCATGTGCAGCCCGTGGGCGCCGCCATCTTTAACGCCGCCCGCCATGTGCGCCCCATGGGCACCGCCATCTTTGGCGCCATTTTGGACGGCGCCTCAGGACCCCTGCTCGGCGGGAACTTCGTCTGACCGTTCATCACCTGCCACCACCGCCGACCAGCCGGGGCCTACCAGCACCAGCCACAGCTCGCCTCCATCAACCTCGACCAGTCCTGGCCGCACAACCTCACAACCGCGACGACGGTGAAAATCGATGGGCACAAGACTTCCTGCCTTCTTGACTCCGGGAGCACGGAAAGCTTCATCCATCCCTCTATGGTAAGGCGTTGCTCCCTCGAGGTACACCCCGTTACCCAGAGAATCTCCCTGGCCTCCAGATCCCATTCCATGGAAATCCGGGGGTACTGCATCGCCACCCTCACCATCCAGGGCGTAGAGTTCAGCAACTTCCGACTCTACGTCCTCCCCAACCTCTGCGCAGCTCTGTTACTCGGCCTGGATTTTCAATGCAATCTCCAAAGCGTAACTTTAAAATTCGGCGGACTCCTACCACCCCTCACCGTATGCGGCCTCACGACCCTTAAGGTCGATCCATCTTCCCTGTTTGCAAACCTCATCCCGGATTGCAAACCCGTCGCCACCAGGAGCAGACGGTACAGTGCCCAGGACAGGACCTTCATCAGGTCGGCGGTCCAGCGGCTACTGCGGGAAGGCATCATTGAGGTCAGCAACAGCCCCTGGAGAGCCCAAGTGGTAGTAGTAAAGACTGGGGAGAAACACAGGATGGTCATTGACTACAGTCAGACCATCAATCGGTACACGCAGTTCGACGCGTACCCCCTCCCACGCATATCTGATATGGTCAATCAGATTGCACAGTACCCGGTCTTTTCTACGGTGGACCTGAAATCTGCCTACCACCAGCTCGCCACCTGCAAGGCGGACCGCCAATACACTGCGTTCAAAGCAGATTGCGTCTTTACCATTTCCTTAGGGTTCCCTTCGGCGTCACTAACGGGGTCTCGGTCTTCCTACGTGAGATGGACCGAATGGTTGACCGGTACGGACTGCGGGCCACCTTCCCGTAACTAGTTAACGTCACCATCTGCGGCCACGATCGGCAGGACAACGACGCTAACCTTCTCAAATTTCTCCACACCGCCAAACTCCTTAATCTCACGTACAATAAGGAGAAGTGCGTGTTCCGCACCAACCGTTTAGCCATCCTTGGCTATGTTGTGGAAAACGGAGTTCTAGGGCCCGACCCTGACCGCATGCGCCCCCTCATGGAACTCCCCCTCCCCCACTGCCCCAAGGCCCTGAAACGATGCCTGGGGTTTTTCTTCTATTATGCCCAGTATGTCCCTAACTATGCGGACAAGGTCCGCCCACTCATTCACTCCACAGATTTCCCCCTGATGGCTGAGGCCCGCCAGTCCTTCATCCACATCAAGGCAGGCATTGCCAAGGCCACGATGCACGCGGTCGATGAGACCCTCCCTTTTCAGGTCGAGAGCGATGCATCGGACGTCGCTCTGGCCGCCACCCTCAACCAGGCAGGCAGATCCGTGGCCTTCTTTTCCCGCACCCTTCCTGCCTCTGAAATCCGGCACTCCTCTGTCGAAAAAGAGGCCCCAGCCAACGTGGAAGCAATGCGACATTGGAGGCATTACCTGGCCGGCAGGAGATTCACTCCCCCTCACTGGCCAACGGTTGGTTGCCTTCATGTTCAAAAATACACAGCAGGGCAAGATCAAAAATGATAAAATCTTAAGGTGGAGGATCGAGCTCTCCATCTACAATTACGAGATTTTGTATCGCGCCGGGAAGGTCAACGAGCCCCCCGATGCCCAGTCCCGAGGTACATGTGCCAGCGCACAAGTGGACCGACTCCGGGCCCTACACGATGGTCTCTGTCACCCGGGGATCACCCGGTTCTTTCACTTCATAAAGGCCCGCAACCTGCCCTACTCCATTGCGGAGGTCAGGGCTGTCGCCAGAGACTGGCAGGTCTGCGCGGAGTGCAAACTGCACTTCTACCAGCCAGACCGAGCGCACCTGGTGAAGGCCTCCTGCCCCTCTGAGCGCCTCAGCATGGACTTTAAAGGGCCCCTCCCCTCCACCGACCGAAACACGTACTTCCTGAACGTGGTCGATGAGCACTCCCGATTCCCCATAGCCATCCCATACCCTAATATGACTTCTGCCACGGTCATTAAAGCGCTCAACAGCATCATCGCCCTGTTCGGTTTCCCCGCTTACGTCCACAGCGACCGGGGATCCTCCTTTATGAGCGATGAGCTGCATCAGTTCCTGCTCAGCAAAGGCATTGCTTCGAGCAGAACGACCAGCTACAACGTCTGGGGAAACGGGCAGGTGGAGAGGGAGAATGGGACGGTCTGGAAGGCAGTCCTGCTGGCCCTACGGTCTAAAAATCTCCCGGTCTACCGCTGGCAGGAGATCCTCCCCACGCGCTTCACTCCATCCGATCACTACTCTGCACTGCAAATAATGAAACCTCCCATGAACGTCTCCTTGCCCTCCCCAGGAAGTCGAGCGCCGGGGTTTTGCTCCCAAAATGGCTGGCAGCTCCTGGACCCGTCCTCCTCCGCAAACACATGCAGACCCACAAGGCGAACCCGTCGGTCAAAAGAGTACAACTACTGCACGCTGGGGTACCCTTCCCCCAGTACACCTCACCACAGCCCCCGCCCCAGGACGATCCATCCTCCCACTGGTTCCACTCGGGGATGAAGATGAGGACAACACGCTCCCGGAGTCACAGGTGACCAAGTCGATGCCCGCATCACCACCGTGACCGCGGCGATCACAGCGGAGGATCAAGGCACCCGACCGGCTGAACCTGTAGATTTTGCCTGAACTTGTAAATTTTGCCTGAACTGTAAACTTTTCCACCACCCCCATTGGACTCTTTTTTAACAGGGGGTGAATGTGGTAGTCACCACTGACTGTATAGTAGATATATATTAGATGAAGTCACGGTTTAGTAGATGTAATATGGTAAGGCTCCTGTACTAGAGGTACGGGGATAAATTCCTGCCTGCTGGCTCTGCCCAGTAGGCGGAGTATAAATGTGTGTGCACTCCAGAGCTGCTTCCATTCTGGTAGCAGCTGCAGGAGGCCACAAATCTCTGCTTAATAAAGCCTTGATTATTCTCTACTCTTGCCTCGTAGTAATTGATAGTATATCAGGTCGTGCCTAACTAATTTAGTGGAATTTTTTGAGGACATTAACAGTGTGGTAGATAACGAGCAGCCAATGGATGTGGTATATCTGGATTTCCAGAAAACCTTTGACAAGGTGCCACACAAAAGGTTGCTGCATAAGATAAAGATGCATGGCATTAAGGGGAAAGTAGCAGCATGGATAGAGGATTGGTTAATTAATAGAAAGCAAACAGTGGGGATTAATGGGTTTTTCTCTGGTTGGCAATCAGTAGCTAGTGGTGTCCCTCAAGGATCAGTGTTGGGCCCACAACTGTTCACAATTTACATAGATGATTTGGAGTTGGGGACCAAGGGCAATGTGTCCAGGTTTGCAGATGACACTAAGATAAGTGGTAAAGCAAAAGGTGTAGAGGATACTGGAAGTCTGCAGAGGGATTTGGATAGGCTAAGTGAATGGGCTAGGGTCTGGCAGATGGAATACAATGTTGACAAATGTGAGGTTATCCATTTTGGTAGGAATAACAGCAAAAGGGATTATTATTTAAATGATAAAATATTAAAACATGCTGCTGTGCAGAGACCTGGGTGTGCTAGTGCATGAGTCGCAAAAAGTTGGTTTACAGGTGCAACAGGTGATTAAGAAGGCAAATGGAATTGTGTCCTTCATTGCTAGAGGGATGGAGTTTAAGACTAGGGAGGTTATGCTGCAATTGTATAAGGTGTTAGTGAGGCCACACCTGGAGTATTGTGTTCAGCTTTGGTTTCCTTACTTGAGAAAGGACGTACTGGCACTGGAGGGTGTGCAGAGGAGATTCACTAGGTTAATCCCAGAGCTGAAGGGGCTGGATTACGAGGAGAGGTTGAGTAGACTGGGACTGTACTCGTTGGAATTTAGAAGGATGAGGGGGGATCTTATATAAACATATTAGATTAGGAAGGGAATAGATAGGATAGATGCGGGCAGGTTGTTTCCACTGGCGGGTGAAAGCAGATCTAGGGGGCATAGCCTCAAAATAAGGGGAAGTAGATTTAGGACTGAGTTTAGGAGGAACTTCCTCACCCAAAGGGCTGTAAATCTATGGAATTCCTTGCCCAGTGAAGCAGTAGAGGCTCCTTCATTAAATGTTTTTAAGATAAAGATAGATAGTTTTTTGAAGAATAAAGGGATTAAGGGTTATGGTGTTCGGGCCGGAAAGTGGAGCTGAGTCCACAAAAGATCAGCCATGATCTCATTGAATGGTGGAGCAGGCTCAAGGGGCCAGATGGCCTACTCCTGCTCCTAGTTCTTATATCAGTCAGCATGCGGCTGGCCTTGTCTCCATGTTCGTAAAAGGCCCACCGTGCCTGGCAGAGCTGATGGACTGCCTTCCGTGTGGAGAGCAGGTCAAAGACCATCTGTGCTTTTTTCTCCTCGCCAGCAGTTCCACGATTCGGGCTGTGGAGTATCGTCAAGCCACCTCCAGTATGGAGCCGAACAGGAGCTGCTTGGCTTTCCTTTCTTACCTGTCCCTAAGGGTCCTAAAAGCTATGATTTTCCCCCGATCACCGCATTCAGTGCCTCCCAGAACGTGGAGAGTGATACCTCCCCGTCCTGGGTGCAGGACACATAATCGTTGATGGCTTGGGATATTTTAGTACTGAATTCCTTATCGGTGAGGATACCTGCATCCAGCCTCTGTGGGGGGCTTTGGGCCTGTCCCTTCTCCAACCACACCTCTATGCCGTGCGGCGCGTGGTTGGAGATTACAATTGCAGATATTCTGCCTTTATTACTCCTGGAAGTACCCTCTTTCCCACCACAAAAATGTCAATGCGTGAGTCGGCCTAATGCACATGGGAGAAGGAGAATTCTTTTTCTCTTGGATGGTGGGACCACCACTGGTCCACCCCCCCATCTGCCCCATAAAGACATTCAATTCTTGTGCCATACCTGACATGGTAAATGTCCTGAGTTTGGATCTGTTCATTGTCGGGCCCTGTAAAGTCATCCCTCCATGATCAGTCGATGGGTGTCCAAGTCTGGGATTTTGGCCATCGTTTTTCTGATGAATTCTGCATCAGTTTGGGGAGTATATTTCACCAAAACTACCGGCCCCTTCCAGGTTCCCGCTGACCATTACATACCACCCCCCTGGGTCCGTCACTCTGCTCATCGCCGTAAATGAGAGCGTCCTGTGAGTTAATATGGCGACTCCCCTTGTCCTAGTGCCGAAACACAAGTGAAACTTTTGTCCCACCCAGCCCTTCCTTACCCGCTGTCAGTCCCTCTCTCTCAGGTATGTTCCCTGTGGGAAGGCTACAACCACCCTCCCACTCTTGAGATGGGCCAGGACTCTAGATCTCTTCACAGGCCTGTTGATGCCACTCACATTCCATGTAACTAGCCGGGAGGGGGGGGCGGGGGGATGCTGTCGGGTTAACCATACTCTTCATGTGGGCCCGGTCGTGTCCAATCGGGCCTGCTCTCGCTCTCGGGCCGTTCAAAATGGCCACCGACTGATTCCTCTTTTTCGCCATTTCCACGTGTTGTCTGTTGCAACCAGCGCTCTACCCTCCCCCTCTTCTCTACCCCCGCTCTGTCTCTTCCTCTGTCTCCTCTTACCCTTGTCCTTCCCCCACATAGACCCCCTCTCCCACCCTGAGCTTTGCCCCCCTCCCCTGCAACCCTGCCCCCCCACCCTTCTTTTGTCCTTTCTTCCCCCTAAATTCCTGTCCTTCCCTTGCTTCCCAGGAGGCTAGTAGAGTGGCTCCCTTCTTGGCCAGGTTCCCTTATTTAACTCCCATCTGCTTCCCCCCCTAACCCCCACCCCCTCAGCTTTCACATTCTAGATCATGTGCATTATCACTGCCTGCCCAGACCATTATTCTGCACTAATTTGTTAGCCTCCTTTGGGTCATTGAAATAATATTCTTTCCCCTGGTGTGTGACCCATAATTTAGCAGGTTAAAGCATACCAAACCACACCTTGCTTTTGCATAGGGCAGATTTGGCACTGTTAAATTTGGCCTGACGTTTGGCCAGGTCTTCCCAATGTCTTGGGACAAGCGGATGCAATGTCCTTCCCACTTGCATCCTCTTGTCCCTTTCGCCCACCTCAGGATGCGCCCTTTGTCCTGATACTTGTGGAACTTTACAATTATCGCTCCCAGAAGATCCCTGGCTCTGGGCCGTTGTCAAAGCGACCTTTCAGCGCGTCCACCTCCAAAGGCTTGCCGAAGCCCTCCTCGCCTGCCAGCTTTCCGAGCATTGCCGCAATGTATTCCATGGGGTTCCTTCCTTCCATACTTTCCGGCAGCCCCACGATTTTTAGGTTTTGGGTCAAGACCTGTTCTTCTGGTCATCTATGTTTTAATTTAGGCCCTTCTGGGTCTTTATCAGGCTCGCCACCTCGCCTTCAAGTGTCGCAATCTTATCCCCTTTGTCTTTCGCAGCCTTCTCGGGATCTCTTGCCGTCGACTCTTATAATAATCTTTATTGGTACCATAAGTAGGCTTACATTAACACTGCAATGGAGTTACTGTGAAAAGCCCCTCGTCGCCACATTCCATAGCCTGTTCGGGTACACAGAGGGAGAATTCAGAATGTCCAAATTACCTAACAGCCTTTTAAGGCTTGTGGGAGGAAACCGGAGCACCCGGAGGAAACCCACGCAGACACGGGAAGAATGTGCAGACTCCGCACAGACAGTGACCCAATCCGGGAATCGAACCTGGGACCCTGGCGCCGTGAAGCAACAGTTCTAACCACTGTGCTGCCATGCTGCCCTGTGGGCCTCAAGCCGCCGCTCCATTTTGGCCATAGCCTCCTTCATGGGGGTGGTTGCCACCTCCACTGCTGTCTGAATGGCTGCCAGGAGGTCTCTCCTTTGCTTCTCCCTGTGCCTTTTGAGCTCAGAGGTGATGAAGGTCTTAAATTTGTCCATCAGCACTTGGGACTGCGCTGAGAAATCTGAAGAGTCGGTCCTTCACTGTTCCGTGCCAACACGTGTGGCTGCCAGCTCTGAGGCTGAGATTTCCCTCCCCTCTTCCTTGCTGGCTTTTCTGCCGGGCGGTTGGCTCTTTCCCATTCTTTTTTCCAATTTTGCCTTGATACGATTTACAGGGGTAAGGCTGGGGGGGAGCGGGGGCTTTGTGGATATTTTTAGTGTCTGTTTGATGGTGTTAAAGGGTGGCATTCAAGGATTTCATACAAGAGCCCCCTTACATGCGACCGCTCAGCTCATGGCCGCCGCCGGAAGTCATCCTGTCTCCACCTTTTAAAGGAGACATCTATCGTCACAGGGGTAAATCTATGGTTCTTGCAGATGGGGGCAATGTTGGACATTGCGACCAGCCTGAAGTGGTGCCTGAGTTGATTCCACATTCTCAGTGTGGTCACCACTACTGGGCTTCTTGTTTACTCGGCTGGCGGAATGGGAGTGGAGTTGCGGCCAGTGCTCGAAGGGATGTTCCCGTACAGGAGCTCTCCTCTGTTTTTACCCATTCCGTTCCCAGCTCTTTGACCCATCCCCATACATTTTCTGTGGTGGCTGTCCATTGGAGAATAGGAGGTTCGGAAGTGCCAGCTGCGTACGTTCCCCGTTACCTTCTCCATCAGGCTTGACAGGTTCCATTTGTGAATCATGCCCAGTCGTGAGCTATTTGCATCTCCATATCTCGATATTTAGCTTGAATGGCAAGTTTCCCAGCTCTGCTCCTTCCCCCTGCTGGTTCACGGGGATGATTTCACTCTTGCTCAGGTTGAGCTTGTAACCTGAGAAGATTCCGAATTTCCTTGGGAGGTCCATTATTCCTCCCATGCTGGCTAGGGGGTTTGAGATGTAGAGGAGCAGGTCATCCACATTGGATGAGACTCTGTGCTCCCAGTCTCCCGTGTGGATGCCTCTCCACCTCTTCGCTGATCTGAGAGCAATGACCAGAGGCTCAATTGGCAGGGCAAATAGTAACGGGGAAAATGGGCATCCCTGCCTCATGTCTCTGTGCAGCCGGAAGCATTCAGAGCTGGGGGTGTTCGTCCGTAAGCTCGCCATGAGAGCGCTGTACAGTAGTTTCACCCATGAGGTGAACCCTGGCCCAAACCAAACCATTCCAGTACCTCCATGGAGTGTTGCCGATCTACCTCCAGTATGGAGTCCATCAGCTGTTGCCTAGCCACCTTCTCCTTCCTGTCCCTGAGCCTGTACGCTATTATTTCCCCCCTTATGGCCGCCTTCAGTGCCTCCCAGAATGTGGAAGCTGAGATCTCCCGTTCTGGTTGAAGGTTACATACCTGTCGATAACTTGTGACATTCTCTTACAGAATGCCTGGTCAGCGAGGAGGGCTATTCCCAGCCTCTATGGGGAGTGCTGGGCCCCACCCATCTCCAACTTCACATCCACGTGGTCAAAGATCACTATTGCAGAGTATTCCATCCCTACCATCCCTGGAAGCACCGATTTACCCACTACACAGAAGACGATGCAAGAGTATACCTTGTGGACTTGGGAGAGGAACACCTTCTCCCTCGGATGGTTGAACCTTCATCAGTCCACCCCTCCAATCTGCTCCATAAAGACTTTCAGTTCCCTAGCCATAGCTGATTGTTTTCCTGACTTGGAGCTGGATTTGTCCGTCCTTCGTACCTGTTTCTATTTGAAGTCTCCCCCATGATGAGTTGGTGGGAATCTAGGTCAGGGATTTCAGGCATTGCCTTTTTATAAAGTCAGCGTCATCCCAATTGGGCGCATATACGTTTATAAGCACGATCGGTGTTCTTTCCATGTCACCGCTGGCTGTTACATCCCACCCTCTCTGGATCCATCACCATTTTTGTCGCTGTAAAGGTCATCCTTTTACCGAACAGTATGATACCCCACCTCGCTCTCATCCCGTAACACGCTTGGTAGGTCTGTCCTATCCAGAATTTTCTTACCCTCAGTCGGTTCTTCGCCCTCAGGTGTGACTCTTGAAGGAAGACTATGTCAGCCCCCAGGCTTTTCAGATGGGCTCTTGGTCTTTTCACTGGGTCGCTAAATCCCCTCACATTCCAGGTGGCTATTCTGGTGGGGCGTTTCTGTCGCCACCCCCCCCCCACCCCCCGTGCCCCTCCCCCCCCCCCCCCCAACCTCCTGCAGGGTCAGCCATACTTACCACGTGGACATGCCTCTGCACGTTAGGATCTCCCACTGGGGGATATTCAAGATGGCCATGTGTGACCTGTTGCGACCAGTGTACCCTCCACCTTCCCTCCCACAAACTAGTCTCCGATCCCCTCCTCAGCCCATCTGCCCTTGCTGTTCCCCATACTCCATATCCCTGTTGTCTTCCCCCCGTTGCCTCCCCCTTTATCCTTCTCCCCCCCCCCTTTCCACCAATTTGTCATTTTGTCCCCCCCTTCTGCCAGGCGCTCCCTCCCCTTCGGGAGCTGTGCCTCAGCAACCCACCCCCGCCTTACTGCTGTGCACGAGCATACTCGGCAGTATGTTGGCTCCCCCCTAGAAGCAGCTCCCCCGAACCTTTGCCTATTTTGTTCTGCCCCTCTCCCTTCTCATTTCAGTATACGTTTGCCTTCTCCTGCCCTCCCCTTAGGTTGTGCAAGTGTTCAGCCTGGAGATCGAAGACACATTGTTAATGGTCCATATATGTTTGCTATTGCTGTCTTCCCAGCCCATTTTTCTGAACAAATTTGGCTGCGTCCTCCAGCGAGTTAAAATAACATCCCTTGTTGCCACACGTTACCCAGAGTCTGGCCTGGTACATCAGTCCGAGCCACACCTTGTTCTTCAAAAAGCCGCCTTGGCCCCATTGAACTTAACCCTACGCTTGTCCAGATCAGCCCCAATGTTCTGAGAGATGTTCCTTGTCCTCATATTTTTGGAGTTTGGCGATAATCGTCATGGCGGTTCTCCTGCTTTGGGCCTTTGCCAGAGCGACTTGTGGACCCTGTCCACCTCTGGGGGCTTAGGGAAGTTTTCCCCCTGGCCAGATTTCCGAGCATCTGCAAGATCTCCTCCATTGGGTTTTTGCCTTCTGTGCCTTCAGATAGCCCAACAATCCTGAAGTTCTGGTGACGAGACCTGTTGTCCTCATCTTCCACCTTCCCCTTGAGGGCACTCTGGGTCATGACCAACCTTGCAACGTCTGCCTTGACTGAGGCTATACGATCGCTCTAGTCTGTGGCCACCTTCTGCAGTTCCCACAGTATCAACTCCTGGGTCTCCAGTGTCCGCTCCATTCGTTCCAGCACCTCCTTGAAGGGGCCAACACGATTTCTACGGACAACCTCATGGCAGACATGACGAGCGGGATTCTCCGTGAACCAACAGGGCGGGCCACTCCGGCGCCGAGGAGTGGCGTGAACCATTCCGGCGTCGGGCTGTCCCGAAGGTGCGGAATCCTCCGCACCTTCAGGGGATAGGCCAGCGCCGGAGTGGTTTGCGCCTCGCCGCTGGCGCGGAAGTGGCTTGGCGCCATGCCAACCGGCAGCGAAGGGTCTCCTCCGGCCGGCGCGAGTTGGCGCATGCGCGGGAGCCCCTGCATGTGCTGGCGTCATCCCAGCACATGTGCAGGGGGGTGTTCATCTCCGCCCCAGCCATCGCGGACTGTTACAGCGGCTAGCGCGGAGGAATTGAGTGCCCCCATGGCACAGGCTTGCCCATGGATCGGTGGGCCCCGAACGCGGGCCAGGCCACCATGGGAGAATCCTGCCCGAGGTCTTCCTTGATGGAGTCCCCGATCTGGCCGATCACCAATGACCAGAAAGTCAGCGAGTTCAATCACATAAATGCTCGCTCAAATCTTGACTACCCAAAGTCTCTCTACCACATCGAAAGCACAAACTGGTACATGATGGAATATCCTCCACTCGCCTGAAGAGATGGTTTCAGCTGGAAACAACATCTACAAACATTCAGGACAAAGTAGGTCGCTTATTCAGCTTCTCATTCATTAGCCAAAATATCCATCACTTCCATCATTGGCTCATAACGGCTGCCGTGTGTCCCACATAGTTGAGGCAATGCAGCAACTTGCGAACGCATCCCAAATCCCTGACTTCCACCACTGAAATGGACAAATGCAGCATGAATAATGGAATAGTATCATTGCTAAGATCCCCCAAACAGCTTAGACCAATCTGATTTGGGCTTAAATCACCATTCAGCCACCATCATTGTGTGAAAATCCTGGACTCCCAGCTACCTGCATTATGGGAGCAACTTCACCATACACATTACAGTAGTTCAAGGCAAAGGTCCACCGTCACTTTCTCATGGCAATCAGGGATGGTAATAAATTCCAATCTTTCAAGCGGTGCACATATTCTAAGAACTAATAAATTAAGAACATTGTGTAATTTGAAAGTCACTTAATGCTTGATTTGCAGTTACAAGTAAAGTAGTTCAGTAATTTGCTCAGAAAAGCAACATCGAAAACAAAACTTTGAGCTTATTGCTAGGTTTAAGTCATTACAGATAACAAACACAAGGTACAAATTTCCTAATTGCTGGCGTAATTCTTGGAAATCATATCGTGCAGCATTTAACTGTTAAGCACAAGTTTAAGTAAGAATCCTGCAAGGTCGGCATCCAAATGTTTATACCATCCAAACGTGGATAATCAACTGGAAACCTCCAGGTGGCTTCTGGCAAAAGAAAAAAACAACCCAGTTAAAATATTTTAGGTAGTGACTAAGTTGCTGTATGTCCAAAGTGTTGTCTAACTTGGATTTTCAAAAAGCCTTGAACATGGTGCTTCACAAATGGACTACTGAAAAAGGATAAGACCTGTGTGATGATTAGGCAGATTTCAGATTGGAAAAGGATTCTGGAAGACATAAGTGAGCCACTGATGAGGAATGGAGGCCTGCAGGAATCAATGGTCAGACCTTTACTCTTCAACAATGGGGCTGATTTAGCACAGGGCTAAATAGCTGGCTTTTAAAGCCGACCAATGCAGGCCAGCAGTACGGGTTCAATTCCCGTACCAGCCTCCCCGAACAGGCGCCGTCTTGCAGAGATTGCCATGACAGGGTTGTGTGGTGTCATGGCAACCCTGTCATGGCAATCTCTGCAAGACGTGCCAGATCATCGACATGGATACCACTATTACACGTGAGAACACCACCCACCAGGTACGCGGTACATACTCGTGCGACTCGGCCAACGTTGTCTACCTCATACGCTGCAGGAAAGGATGTCCCGAAGCGTGGTACATTGGCAAGACCATGCAGACGCTGCGACAACGAACGAACGGACATCGCGCAACAATCACCAGGCAGGAATGTTCCCTTCCAGTCGGGGAACACTTCAGCAGTCAAGGGCATTCAGCCTCTGATCTCCGGGTAAGCGTTCTCCAAGGCGGCCTTCAGGACCCACGACAACGCAGAATCGCCGAGCAGAAACTTATAGCCAAGTTCCGCACACATGAGTGCGGCCTCAACCGGGACCTGGGATTCATGTCGCATTACATTCATCCCCCACCATCTGGCCTGCGAAATCCTACCAACTGTCCTGGCTTGATACAATTCACACCTCTTTAACCTGGGGTTACCCCATCTCTGGATCTGTAAGGATTTAATCACCTGCTAATGGTCGCATTCCTAGCATTGTTTGGCATCTTTGAATTTGTCTATATATGTGTTTCTGGAACAGACCTCTGCATTCACCTGAGGAAGGAGCAGCGCTCCGAAAGCTAGTGACATCGAAACAATCCTGTTGGACTTTAACCTGGTGTTGTAAGACTTCGTAAAGTGAAGGTGTTCGAGGAACATTGCAAGATTTTCTAACCCTAACTGAGTTCTTGGAACAAGAGAAAAAGCCAACAGGCAATGGTTTTGGTGCAACAAATTAACAGAATGTAAATGATTGAGTAACAATATTGAATATAGTGAACAGACGATATATTGAATAAACAAGCTGATTCCAATCTTTTCTCCTCCAAGCCACCTGGGCACAGTGATGTTGCCTTTGATTCTCTTCAATATATTGTCTTCTCTGGCTCTTCCTTCTGTGGACCGATAGGTTCCTTCCACATTTCTATGCCTGTGTGGTGGGTTCCTTGAGGTTTCTGCTTTTATATTCTCCCTTGAGCAGTTCTGCACAGCATCACCTGCCTACGTGTAACCTGGCTACCTGACCCCTTGTGGCCTAGCCATCTAACCCAGACTGGTTGACACCATGTTTGCACTGTTGGTCAACCGCAATTCGCTTTTGGCGCAAAACCAGCAAGAAGCAGGGGCGAAATTCTCCCCCAACGGCGGGATGCCCGCCGACTGGCGCCAAAGCCGGCGCAAATCAGACGGGCATCGCACCGGCAAAAAGGTGCGGAAGTCTCCGCATCTTTGGCGGCCTAGCCCCAACATTGAGGGGCTAGGCCGACGCCGGAGGGATTTCCGCCCCGCCAGCTGGCGGAAATGGCGTTTGTTGCCCCGCCAGCTGGCGCGGAAATGCGGCGCATGCGCGGGAGCGTCAGCGGCCGCTGTCAGTTTCCCAGCGCATGCGCGGGAGCGTCAGCGGCCGCTGTCAGTTTCCCGCGCATGCGCAGTGGGGAGAGTCACTTCCGCCTCCGCCATGGTGGAGACCGTGGCGGAGGCGGAAGGGAAAGAGTGCCCTCACGGCACAGGCCCGCCCGCAGATCGGTGGGCCCCGATCGCGGGCCAGGCCACCGTGGGGGCACCCCCCGGGGTCAGATCGCCCCGCGCCCCCCCCCAGGACCCCGGAGCCCGCCCACGCCGCCTGGTCCCGCCGGTAAATACCAGGTTTGATTTACGCCGGCGGGACAGGCAATTCCCGGGCGGGACTTCGGCCCATCCGGGCCGGAGAATCCAGCGGGGGGTCCCGCCAACCGGCGCGGCCGGATTCCCGCCCCCGCCCAATCTCCGGGAGCGGAGACTTCGGCGGGGGCGGGATTCACGGCGGCCAACGGCCATTCTCCGACCCGGCGGGGGGTCGGAGAATGACGTCCCAGTTCTCCGTGGAAAGCATGCTCCTTTTACTCTTAACCCTTTAGCTCCATTATAGCTTTAAATGGTACAATTAGTCATTCTACAATTCAGAACTTGTCTATAAACAATGCAAGCAATGTATGAATCGAGACACCTTTATAAGAGAATTAACAACATTTTTACTATTTCTCACACAATCCTCAATTTTACAGGTGATACAAGGGTATTTGCGAAACTAGATTCTGGCAAATCTGAATGTACTGGGAGAAATCAGCCTGTATCTGGAAAATTACTTTAAATTTAACTACGATTGTAGATGGGACAATACCATTATTTTGAAATACAGAAATAAAGAAATCTGATTTCCCAGTTATATACTAAACGATTATACAGTTTAAAACAGGAGGATGTTTACTATACAAGAGTCAAACAACTCAATCACTGAATACTACTGTAGGCATCTCAAAGAATCATAGAATCACTAAAGTGCAGAAGGAGGCCATTTGGCCTCTCAAGTCTGCACCGACCCTCCAAAAGAGCACCATACCAAGGCCCACTCCTCCACCCAGGCCCATGACACTGTGAGGCAGCAATGCTAACCAGTGCTCTCCCTTTACTCTAAAATCCAAATCAACATGAGTTGAAGACAAATTAAATTATGGTCAATTGTAAACAATAAATTACAGGCTAAATAGCATATACAACTAGATTTTTCAAATTGGATCACCAGTCTATTCAGCACATAGGTAATTCATCTCAGCCACAAAGTCCTTCTAATCTTCCTCAGGAAAAATTTCAGCTCCTCTTCTAGGATTTAACTTGATCTTCAGCCAACTGCAGCAACCTAAGTTCCACAGCCAGAGCCTTCAACAAAAATGGCATATCTGCAGAATCTCCTCATCTCTGCTTATGATGGTCTGGATGGTGTAGATCCACCAACATTATCTTCAAGAAACAGCTGCAACAACTATACTTTTGCTCATTCTCAGGTTATGGATCTAGCTTGTACCTTCTTCAGCCTGTACTGCACCACCAGACTCATCATCTACTGAGTTATGATGGCTCTGTTTCAAACAGATGTTTTGGTTTCCAATCTCAGTTTTAGTCTTATTTTTCTAATCAACTGTGTTGGTTAGTTTCCTATTCAGTTTCCCTTCACGATAGCACAGTGGTTAGCATTGTTGCTTCACAGCACCTGGGTCCCAGGTTCAATTCCCGCTTGGATCACTGTCTGCGCGGAGACTGCACGTTCTCCCTCTGTCTGCGAGGGTTTCCTCCAGGTGCTGCAGTTTCCTCCCACAATTCCTGAAAGACGTGCTTGTTAGGTGAATTATACTTTCTGAATTCTCCCTCTGTGTACCTGAATGGGCACCGGAATGTGGCCACTAGGGGATTTTCACGGTAACTTCATTGCAGTGTTAATGTGAGCCTACTTGTGACAATAATAATGATTATTATTATTTCCAGCTTCGCTTTTTAGAATCATAGAATAGAATCATAGAATTCCTACAGTGCAGAATAAGGCCATTCGGACCATCGAGTCTGCACCGTCCCTTCATGTGGGCCCTCTACCCATACCCACTTCCCCCCTATTCCCATAAGCCCATAACCTAAGCTGCACATCCCTGGATACTAAGGAGCAATTTATCATGGCCAAACCACATAACCTGCACATCTTTGGACTGAACTATTTCTTTGAATAGAGTCTGCCTCAAACAAATACAAGCTTTGCCGTCAGATCCCATTACAGTATTGAAAGATGTACGATGGGATCTTTTGGTCCCACCCACCGATGGGATTTACCAATGCTGCCGAAGTCAATGGATTTTTGGCTGGCTCGCCACATCCTGCCACGGTGAAGCCAGAAAATCCTGGTCATGGCTTTATGCATTTAGTTAGGGTTATTGCCAAGCATTCAGTAGAACACGATTTGCACATTATACATGATAGCATTAAAAATTAAAAAGCATTTCAATTCCAGTTTAAAAGGCTGACAAGAAGAGGTCAGTTAAAATTCAGGGTGCAGTACATGATAACTAAAACACCAATTCAAAACAAAACTCCTGAGAAAACCTGGCAGGTTGGCTGATATCCAAATAAGAACAGATTGGCTCATGTTTCAGATGACCATTGCCTGAACATAATGTACTTTATTCCAAATAGCAATGATTCCACAAGCGATTTAGTTTGTTAAGCTGATGGAATGTAGGCATAAATTCTTTGGAAAGGTAAAAGAGTTCAAACTTGGCTTTGGTCAGATTGCTTAAACTGAACCGAGCACTTAAGACGCTGTAGCTGACAACGTTGAAAATTGATGTTAAAGCAAATGGCTCCTGGTTGAGGCTTTATGCATGATTTATGCTCATTATAAAAGTGGGCATCCTTACTGTTTGGAACTTTACTGCGCGCAGCATTGCTCCAATAGGGGCTGGTTTAGCACAGTGGGCTAAACAGCTGGCTTGTAATGCAGAACAAGGACAGCAGCGCGGGTTCAATTACCGTACCGGCCTCCCCGAACAGGAGCCGGAATGTGGCAACTAGGGGCTTTTCACAGTAACTTCATTGAAACCTAGTTGTGACAATAAGCGATTATTATGATCATTATTGTGACCCCCCCTCATATTGCTACCAACTGAGCCACAGCTGATATGA
The DNA here is from genome assembly GCF_047496885.1 of Scyliorhinus torazame. NCBI lineage: Eukaryota > Metazoa > Chordata > Chondrichthyes > Carcharhiniformes > Scyliorhinidae > Scyliorhinus > Scyliorhinus torazame. The sequence continues at coordinate 263,595,182 of NC_092713.1, read as the reverse complement.
TACCAACTCCTGCTCAAAATGGATATAACAACAACAGCAAAGAAATTATAGTGCCTTTAACATGTAAGGTGTCCCAAGATGCTTCACAGTAATACTATGATGCAAAATATGACACCGAGCCACCTGACGAGATGTTAGGTTCGATAACCAAAAGCCTGGTCAGTGGGGTATAAGTCTTCAAAAGTGTCTTAAAGGAGGAAAGTGGGAGAGAGAGGCAGAAAGGCATATGGATGGTATTTCAGAGTTTAGGCTTAGGCAACTGAAAGCATGGTCACTTATGGTGTAGCGATTAATATCAGGGATGCTCTCGAGGCCAGAATTAGATGCGCATAAATATCTCACAGGGTTGTGGGGCTGGAGGAGGTTACAGAGATTGGAGGGACAAGGCCAGGATGGATTTGAAAACAAGGATCAACATTTTTAAATGGATAGGTGAATGGGACTTGGTGCAAGTTAGGACATGGGTACAGCGTTGGATGAACTCAAGTTTATGACAGGTAGAATGAGGGAGACCAGCAAGTAATAATCAAGTCTCGAGGTAACTAAGGCATCAATGAGACTTCCAACAGCAAATGGTCTAAGACAGGACAAAGTTGAGTGATGTGGCAGAAGTGAAACACAATATATGTGGTTGGATGTTCATCTTGGAGTCAAATAGGATGCCAAGATTGCGAACTGACTGGGTGTGCCTTTGATTTTTGCTGATGAGGGATGGAGTCAGTAACTAGGGGAGGGAACTTGTAGTGGGGACCAAAAACAATGGCTTCAGTCTCTCCAATGTTTTAATGCAAGAAGGAGGAAAATACAGCCCATTGTTGCTGAACATGTGTTTTACTACCCACAGGAGTAAATTAGTTTAGCTTCCCTTTTTTAAACCACAAACCATCCCCTAGCTATTAAGAAGCCAATTCCAAAGAGGGCGTCTTTGCTCCCCTCAATCTGACCAAAACAGTTAGCTCTAGCCAATCAATGGCTTCACCCTTTAGTTTCTCACAAAGAGTTGTCAAAGTCACGAGCCTCTTAATCTGTGACCACGTGAATATCGACAGATATGGGAGCAACGCAAATAACTCCACTTCTCAAAAATACTCGCGAGCAGCCATTTAACAGCATTAAAAGCAAGAAATCTTGGATAATGCTTGTTAATGAATGTGAAAACTCTGTCCAGTTCAGTCCTGGAGCTCACTATGCCATCAATCTGATCAATGAGGATTTTTTCAGAACATCATAGCCAACTGATCTGTAGCAGGCTAATGTGTTTTTCCTTTAATAAATTCCAAATCTGTGATGACTACCCTATTTTAGCAACTTATGTCCTGATTTTCCAATTACAAAGTCTTAGTTAACTAAGTCAGAAATTTCAAAAATGTATGATGAGAGTATAAGAACACCTTCCGAACCCTTGACCTCTATCATATATGTAATAACCCTCACGAGGCCCACGGAAATACCCTAATCGATCTCCCGATGGGACTCATGGAATATAAGCATCTCTGCTAGTGGGCAGAGGCCCAGCCAGTTTGGGCTCATTACTGGACTGTGTAAAAGCTGGCTTGGATCGGGACCAGCATTCTGGTAGTCCCAATGTGGACTTATTGTGAACACTGTTGTATGGGCCGTTTTCTAGGTCTACAATAAACTCACGTTTATTCACTTATCAGGGTCTCCTGGGTCTTCATACTGGGGGCGAGGTAAAAACAACATTTGCGATTCTGGATGTCCCAGTCACACTGGAATCTTGCCATACAGGAACGAGATTGGGGAAGTTTTGAAAGTGCCGCTCTTGGGGAAATTAGAAGCCGCTGATGCAGGCCTAGAGGATTAGGCCCAATATGGTGAGTAAATGCGGTATTTCGTCCAGGTGAATAGTATCAGTGGAGAGGATTGATGGGAAATCATCCTCCTGACCGCCTGTCACACCATAACTTTCAGCATTATTAAAAACCTCACCTACCCGGCAGCCCCAGACTCAAATCCTTTGATAAACTAGTGGTGTTAGTGGCGAATCATTATGACCCAAAATCATCCGTAATAATGCAAGGTATCGGTTTCACATGGCTGTGCGGACTCTGGGGGAGTCGGTAATGGACTTTTTGACAATGCACTGAAGGCTGCCAGAAGATTGTGAGTTTGGTCCAACCCTTTCCGAGATGTTAAGGGACTGTTTGGTGTGCGGGATTAACAACGTGGTGACTCAGAAGAAGTTGTCATGTGAGGATACTGAGAAAGGGTTCAGGAGCTTCAGGGTTCCATTGATTACAGAGACCATAATGTTGGACAACCCGTGCACAGGAGTGCAGTGCCCTCGCAGGGCAGTACTCCCATGACCAGATCGCCATCAATGCAGCAACCAAGCACTTAACTTCCCGTCTGGACTCAATGGTCGAGTGCCCACGCAGACCAGGGTGACACCTCCCCAAAGGAAGACCGGGAGTACTAGTGGTATTACCAGGCTTGCGGTTGCAGGATGCGCGGTAACCAAGGCTACCAAAATCGACAAAGAACATGGCACCTTGGGCAGGTGACAAGGCCACACCCAGGCACGCCTTCCATATGGCCCAGCTCAAGGAAAACAACCTGATGCAGCTGAGTTGCATTACGGCCCCTAAGATTGCACCAATTGCATTAGACTTCATTAGCCGGGTGCTACTCATTCATGAAACTGGGCATGAACCATGTGTATCTCCAACTGGAGCTGGACACAGCATCATGGAAGAATGTGACCATCAATATTTACAGGGGCCTGTTCGAGTATACTTGGCTCCTCTTCAGGGAATCATCAGCATGTGCAATATTCCAAAGGGTGAAAGAAGGCATCCTCCAGGGACTGCCGAAAGTGACGATATACCTGGATGATGTACTTATTTCAGGGGCCACCAAGGAACACTTGGACAATTTGGATGAGGTCCTCAGCTGGTTCTCCCAAGAGGGCGTTCGCCTGAAGAGAGTCAAGTGAGTGTTTCAGGCGAAGGCGGCCATGCACCTGGGATATGAAATGAAATGAAATGAAAATCGCTTATTGTCACAAGTAGGCTTCAATGAAGGTACTGTGAAAAGCCCCTAGTCGCCACATTCCGGCGCCTGTTCGGGGAGGCTGGTACGGGAATTGAACCGTGCTGCTGGCCCGCCTTGGTCTGCTTTAAAAGCCAGCGATTTAGCCCAGTGTGCTAAACATCTACATCTTCTAAACCTTGCCCCTCGCACCTTAAACCTATGCCCCCTAGTAATTGACCCCTCTATCCTGGGGAAAAGCCTCTGACTATCCACTCTGTCTATGCCTCTCATAATTTTATAGACCTCTATCAGGTCGCCCCTCAACCTCCGTCGTTCCAGTGAGAACAAACCGAGTTTATTCAACCGCTCCTCATAGCTAATGCCCTCCAGACCAGGCAACATCCTGGTAAATCTCTTCTGCACCCTCTCTAAAGCCTCCACATCCTTCTGGTAGTGTGGCGACCAGAATTGAACACTATACTCCAAGTGTGGCCTAACTAAGGTTCTATACAGCTGCAACATGACTTGCCAATTGTTATACTCAGTGCCCCGGCCAATGAAGGCAAGCATGCCATATGCCTTCTTGACTACCTTCTCCATCTGTGCTGCCCCTTTCAGTGACCTGTGGATCTGTACACCTAGATATCTCTGACTTTCAATACTCTTGAGGGTTCTACCATTCACTGTATATTCCCTACCTGCATTAGACCTTCCAAAATGCATTACCTCACATTTGTCCAGATTAAACTCCATCTGCCATCTCTCCGCCCAAGTCTCCAAATGATCTAAATCCTGCTGTATCCTCTGACAGTCCTCATCGCTATCCACAATTCCACCAACCTTTGTGTCGTCTGCAAACTTACTCATCAGACCAGTTACATTTTCCTCCAAATCATTTATATATACTACGAACAGCAAAGGTTCCAGCATTGATCCCTACGGAACACCACTAGTCACAGCCCTCCAATTAGAAAAGCACCCGTCCATTGCTACTCTCTGCCTTCTATGACCTAGCCAGTTCTGTATCCACCTTGCCAGCTCACCCCTGATCCTGTGTGACTTCACCTTTTGTACCTGTCTACCATGAGGGACCTTGTCAAAGGCCTTACTGAAGTCCATATAGACAACATCTACTGCCCTATCTGCACCTATCGTCTTTGTGACCTCTTCGAAAAACTCTATCAAGTTAGTGAGACACGACCTCCCCTTCACAAAACCATGCTGCCTCTCACTAATACGTCCATTTGGGCATTACTGGAATTCTCTCCAGTAATTTCCCTACAACTAAAGTAAGGCTCACTGGCCTGTAGTTCCCTGGATTATCCTTGCTACCCTTCTTAAACAGAGGAACAACATTGGCTATTCTCCAGTCCTCCGGGACATCACCTGAAGACAGTGAGGATCCAAAGATTTCTGTCAAGGCCTCAGCAATTTCCTCTCTAGCCTCCTTCAGTATTCTGGGGTAGATCCCATCAGGCCCTGGGGACTTATCTACCTTAATATTTTTCAAGACGCCCAACACCTCGTCTTTTTGGATCTCAATGTGACCCATGCTATCTACACACCCTTCTCCAGACTCAACATCCACCAATTCCTTCTCTTTGGTGAATACTGATGCAAAGTATTCATTTAGTACCTCGCCCATTTCCTCTGGCTCCACACATAGATTGCCTTGCCTATCCTTCAGTGGGCCAACCCTTTCCCTTGCTACCCTCTTGCTTTTTATGTACGTATAAAAAGCCTTGGGATTTTCCTTAACCCTATTTGCCAATGACTTTTCGTGACCCCTTCTAGCTCTCCTGACTCCTTGCTTAAGTTCCTTCCTACTTTCCTTATATTCCACACAGACTTTGTCTGTTCACAGCCTTCTAGCCCTGACAAATGCCTCCTTTTTCTTTTTGACGAGGCCTACAATATCTCTTGTTATCCAAGGTTCCCGAAATTTGCCATATTTATCCTTCTTCCTCACAGGAACATGCCGGTCCTGAATTCCTTTCAGCTGACACTTGAAAGCCTCCCACATGTCAGATGTTGATTTACCCTCAAACATCCGCCCCCAATCTAGGTTCTTCAGTTCCTGCCTAATATTGTTATAATTAGCCTTCCCCCAATTTAGCACATTCACCCTCGGACCACTCTTATCCTTGTTCACCAACACTTTAAAACTTACTGGATTGTGGTCACTGTTCCCAAAATGCTCCCCTATTGAAACTTCTACCACCTGGCCGGGCTCATTCCCCAATACCTGGTCCAGTACAGTTCCTTCCCTAGTTGGACTGTCTACATATTGTTTTAAGAAGCCCTCCTGGATGCTCCTTACAAACTCTGCCCCGTCTAAGCTCCTGGCACCAAGTGAGACCCAGTCAATATTGAGGAAGTTGAAGTCTCCCATCACAACAACCCTGGTGTTTTTACTCTTTTCCAAAATCTGTCTATCTATCTGCTCCTCTATCTCCCGCTGGCTGTTGGGAGGCCTGTCGTAAACACCCAACATTGCGACTGCACCCTTCTTATTCCTGATCTCTACCCATATAGCCTCACTGCCCTCTGAGGTGTCCTCCCGTAGTACAGCTATGATATTCTCCCCAACCAGTAGCGCAATTCCGCCACCCCTTTTACATCCCCCTCTATCCCACCTGAAACATCTAAAACCTGGAACGTTTAGCTGCCAATCCTATCCTTCCCTCAACCAGGTCTCTGTAATGGCAACAACATCATAGTTGTTGATACCGGCGGTGGGGGGGAGGGGGGGTGGGGGCAGTGGGTGGCTGACGATAGAGCTGTGGGGTGGGGTGGGGTGGTCAGGGGGAATCAGAAAATAAGATCTCTCCGGCGAGAGTCTTGTTTTCGGAGTCTCACAATATTTTGTGCCCACATTGCCGTTTGCACTCATGATGGACGAGGTCACACAATTGTGGCAAGGGTGTACACCACGTGGTGCTTTGAGAAAATAGGTTACTATCAGCTTCTCAAGGGTAATTATTTATTGCACAATTAATGCTGACTGGCAAACGACATTAAAATTCCACAAAGAAAAAAAACTCTAATTTGTATTTTTGTTTGAAAAGAAGTTCTGTTTTAAGAAATTACTGAAAATTGTAGCTTCTGCTACTACAGATTGTTAAAAGTATCATTTCATCAGTTCCTTTACTTATTGAGGGAATAATTGGACACTAGCAATGATGCATTTAACTTCTAAAGTGCCTTGAGCTGCATGAGTACACAATGTGACTTAAGTGTAAACTGTACTGGTTCCCCACATCCAAATGAATGCCAACAAATGGAAAAGTACTGGAGAGAGTGGGAGAAAGCTCAAGTTGATGACAGAGGCTATTTTGGTAGCTCCATGGGAATCAGACGCAGGCTGTTACATGCCAGCTTTTGCAGCTGCCAGTGAACCATGCCTCACAGCCTATTAATAACATCTGTATTGTTGTACTTCTCTACAATGCTTTCCACAAAACTGATAAACTTACTGAAAAGAAAATTGATACCATTTTGGAGGCTTTTTGCCAATGCCAGCCTGTATTAATAGAACATAGAACATAGAACAGTACAGCACAGAACAGGCCCTTCGGCCCTCAATGTTGTGCCGAGCATTGTCCGAAACCAACATCAAGCTATCCCACTCCCTGTCATTCTGGTGTGCTCCATGTACCTATCCAATAACCGCTTGAGAGTTCCTAAAGTGTCCGACTCCACTATCACAGCAGGCAGTCCATTCCACACCCGAACCAGTCTCTGAGTAAAGAACCTACCTCGGACATCCCTCCTATATCTCCCACCCTGAATCTTATAGTTATGCCCCCTTGTAAATGCTACATCCACCCGAGGAAATAGCCTCTGAACATCCACACTATCTATCCCCCTCATTATCTTATAAACCTCTATTAAGTCACCTCTCATGCTCCTCCGCTCCTAAGAGAAAAGCCCTAGCTCCCTCAAACTTTCCTCATAAGACCTATCCTGCAAACCAGGCAGCATCCTGGTAAATCTCCTTTGCACCCTTTCCAATGCTTCCACATCCTTTCTATCATGAGGTGACCAGAACTGCACACAATACTCCAAATGTGGTCTCACCAGGGTCATGTATAGTTGCAGCATAACCCCGTGGCTCTTAAACTCAAGCCCCCTGTTGATAAACGCTAACACACTATAAGCCTTCTTCACGGCTCTATCCACTTGAGTGGCAACCTTCAGAGATCTGTGGACATGAACCCCAAGATCTCACTGTTCCTCCACATTCCTCAGAACCCTGCCGTTGACCCTGTAATCCGCATTCAAATTTTTTCTACCAAAATGAATCACCTCACATTTATCAGGGTTAAACTCCACCTGCCATTTTGCGGCCCAGCTCTGCATCCTATCAATGTCTCTTTGCAGCCTACAACAGCCCTCCACCTCATCCACTACTCCACCAATCTTGGTGTCATCAGCAAATTTACTGACCCACCCTTCAGCACCCTCCTCCAAGTAATTGATAAAAATCACAAATAGCAGAAGACCCAGCACTGATCCCTGTGGTACACTGCTGGTAACTGGTCTCCAGTCTGAAAATTTCCCATCCACCACCACCCTCTGTCTTCTATGTGATAGCCAGTTACTTATCCAATTGGCCAAATGTCCCTTTATCCCACACCTCCTTACTTTCTTCATGAGCCGACCATGGGGAACCTTATCAAACGCCTTACTAAAATCCATGTATACGACATCAACTGCTCTACCTTCATCTACACACTTAATTACCTCCTCAAAGAATTCAATCAAATTTATGAGGCAAGACCTACCCTTCAGGAATCCGTGTTGACTACCCCGGATTAAGCTGTATCTTTCCAAATGGTCATAAATCCTACCCTTCAGGACCTTTTCCATTATATTCCCGACCACGGAAGTAAGACTAACTGGCCTATAATTACCAGGCTCATTCCTATTCCCTTTCTTGAACAGAGGAACAACATTCGCCACTCTCCAGTCCTCTGGCATTATCCCCGTGGACAGCGAGGACCCAAAGATCAAAGCCAAAGGCTCTGCAATCTCATCCTTTGCCTCCCAAAGAATCTTTGGGTATATCCCAGCTGGCCCAGGGGACTTGTCGACCCTCAGGTTTTTCAAAATTGCTAATACATCCTTCCTCAGAACATCTACTTCCTCCAGCCTACCCACCTGAATCACACTCTCATCCTCTAAACCATGGCCCCTCTCCTTTGTGAACACTGAAGAAAAGTATTCATTCAACGCCTCTCCTATTTCTTCTGACTCCATGCACAAGTTCCCACTACTGTCCTTGACCGGCCCTACCCTCACCCTGGTCATTCTTTTATTTCTCACACAAGTGTAAAAAGCCTTGGGGTTTTCCTTGTCTGACCCGCCAAGCTCTCCTAAGCCTTTTTTTCAGCTCATTCCTTGCTACCTTGTAACCCTAAAGCGACCCTACTGAACCTTGTTTTCTCATCCTTACATACTCTTCCTTTTTCGGCTTGACACGACATTCAACCTCTTTTGTGTACCATGGTTCCCTCACACGGCCATTTCCTCCCTGCCTGACAGGGACATGCCTACGTTGCAGTATCCATTTTGATGAAATCTTTCCAAGCACCATTTTACAATTATTTGTTGATTACTTAAAATCGCTGAAACATACAGTACAGACTGTATGGCCATAACAGAAAGAGGCAGTGGCATAGTGGTGCTGTCGCTGGAGTAGTAATCCAGAGACACAAGCTAATGTTCCAGGGACCTAGATTCATATCCCACCATGGCTGATGGCAAATTCTGGAGAGCTCTCGTGGTGCAGTGGGTAGCCTCCCAGCTTCTGTGCTAGAGGATCTGGGTCAAAATCCCACTCCAAGTCTTGATAGCCAAGGAAGGGGCATTCATAAAATGGCCATTAGCTTGTAAATCCTTCCAATATGCTTCAATGCTAGGGGAGCAATTCCTGGTCAATTAAATCACTTCTTGCATCAGATATTACATTGCATTGGTCTGAACCTTGAACCTCAAACCTTGCATTGGCCTGAACCCGAACCTTGAATAAATAAATGCTCATGTTGCCACTGCTCATAAAGATTTCCCCGACCCATTCCTTCCAGGATCTTCCACTCACAACTGTCACAGAAATGCGCAGTGCAGCATTATGCAGGGAATATAATTGGAGCAGAGTAGATCCGGGGGGAAAAGAGGTCATTCCCTCTTTCTACGGCACTAACTGCCAACTTCTGGTCAGTATTTAAAGGTGCGGCCTTATAATCATACAGTGTGGATTTGTGACTGAATAAGTGAATGGGTGACTAAGTGAGTGGGTAGTGTCATGATATTCAAACACACACATCATGATGGACACACTAACAGGCAAATCAGAGTACACAACACCACAACCAATCACAGACAAGAACACCAACCATATAAAAAGCACGAGCACGACACCTGGTGGTCAGTAGGTCTGGGGAGAAGGGAACAAGAAAGAGCTGTTAAAACACCACAAGCAGGGAACCCCCCACGTGCAGAGTGCAAAGACCAAACTGTAAATAGTAAGTTTAAATAAAGAAGCGTTGTACCATATGCAACTGTGTTGGCTCATCTGTGTGTCAGAACACCCAACACCACATGGTACAGGAGTGGATCGATACCTGCCTACTAACCTGCCATTCTGGACATGGACCACACCGGCAAACCGCAGCCGATGCAAGTCACGGGGAACCTAGGTACCAACTGGAAGCTCTACAGGCAGCGATTTGACCTGTACATCCGTGCCACCAAAAAACAGAATGTCTCGGATGACTCGAAGATTGCAATGCTCCTCTTCTACGCAGGTCCGCACGCAACCGACGTTTTCAACTCACTGGTGTTTGAAGAAGGCGAAAACCAAGCCAAATATGACACGGTCATCCTCAATCTGGACCAGCACTTTCAAGTTGAAGTAAATGAAAGTTTTGAAAGATACCTCTTTCAGCAACGCCTGCAAGGTAAGGAGGAGCTTTTTCAACCCTTTTTGACGCACCTCCGGATTCTAGCGCAGTCCTGCGGTTACGGCACCACCACAGAGTCCATGATCAGGGACCAGATTGTTTTTGGCGTTGCCTCTAGTGGCCTACGCCAGCAGCTTCTTAAAATGAAAAGCCTCACCTTAGCGTCTGCTGTGGAAGCCTGTGTCCTCCACGAAAATGCTACCTGCCGTTTTGCCCGATTTCAGGCGTCCGAGTTGGCACGGAGGGGGTCCCCAGCCGTCGAATCGGCAAGCCAGGCCGCCCACGACGTCGAACGCATCCAGGCCGTCGATTACTTCCCGACCCACGGCCCGGACGACAGCGGCCGCTTCCCGCGCTTTTCGCGGTCTCCCGCGCAGGTGCGCGCCAAAAATAACGGCCACAACGAGGGACGCACTGCGCAGGCGCGCCCACCGCAAGATCGCACTGCGCATGCGCAGTGGCGCAACGAACGCCGTGACGTCATGACGTGCGGCAATTGTGGAGCTCTACATTTAAAAGGGCAATGTCCTGCAAAAAACCGACAGTGCCACAGATGTGCCACGATGGGCCACTACGCAGCCCACTGTCGTTCGGCTCAACCCATGGATCCGGCGCATCCTCGACAACCTCGCAGACGAGTCAGGACCGTCCAGCCCACGCATCAAGACTTCCAGTTAAGTGATGCAGATGACCAGGATGCCTTCCGAGTTTCCGTCATTGATGTCAACAAGGTCAATGCCATCAATCCAGCCGATGAGTGGTGTGCCACCCTGACGGTCAACCGATCTCGCGTCGCCTTCCGTCTGGACACCGGCGCATCCGCCAACCTGATTGCTTACTCTGCAGTCCAGGCCATGAAGGTCAAACCACCCATCACGCCATCCCGGCTCAAGATGGTTGACTATAACGGGAACGTCATCCCGTCCATAGGATCTTGTCAGCTACAGGTGACTCACAAGAGGTACACGGCCACACTCCCCTTCGAAGTTGTCGGCTCATCAAAGGACTCGTTACTCGGCACACAGGCGTGTAAGGTCCTTCACCTGGTACAGCGCATTATGTCTCTCTCTCCAGATGAGACATCCGACTTCCCGGATGCTGAGTTCCACGCAAATCTCCATTCCCTCCTTGCTCACAACCAGGAGGTTTTTGAAGGCATGGGGACATTGCCATACACGTACAAGATTCGACTCAGACCGGACGCCAACCCTGTCGTTCACGCACCTCGCAGGGTTCCTGCGCCACTCAAAGACCGCCTCAAGGCACAACTGCAGATTCTTCAGGACCAAGGGGTCCTATCCAGGGTCACGGAGCCCACGCCATGGGTCAGCTCCATGGTCTGTGTAAAGAAGCCCTCTGGCGAGCTCCGTATATGTATAGATCCAAAAGATCTGAATAACAATATCATGCGGGAACACTATCCCATCCCGAAACGAGAAGACCTCACCAGCGAGATGGCGCGAGCCAAAATATTCACTAAATTGGATGCGTCCAAAGGATTCTGGCAGATCCAACTGGACCCGGCCAGCCGAAGACTATGCACATTCAACACCCCTTTTGGCAGATTCTGCTACAACCGGATGCCATTCGGCATCATTTCGGCATCTGAAGTATTCCACCGCATTATGGAGCAGATGATGGAAGGCATCGAAGGGGTACGTGTATATGTGGACGATATCATCATTTGGTCCACCACTCCGCAGGAACACATGCATCGTCTACGACGTGTCTTTACCCGCATACGACAAAATGGCCTGCGTCTCAACCGTGCGAAGTGTGCCTTCGGCCAGATGGAGCTGGAATTCCTCGGGGACCACATCTCAAGGTCAGGGGTCCGTCCCGATGCAGACAAGGTTAGCGCCATCACAGCCATGCCACGACCGGCTGACAAGAAGGCTGTCTTAAGATTCCTGGGCATGGTCAACTTCCTTGGGAAGTTCATTCCCAACCTGGCTTCTCATACAACAAATATGCGCCATCTTGTAAAAAAATCGACAGAATTCAACTGGCACCAATCGCATCAGCGGGAATGGGAGGAGCTCAAGCACAAACTGGTCACGGCACCAGTGCTGGCCTTCTTTGACACGACTCGCCCTACAAAGATCTCAACAGACGCCAGCCAATCTGGTATTGGAGCGGTACTCCTGCAAAAAGACAGCACGTCATCATGGGCCCCGGTTGCGTATGCCTCACGAGCCATGACCCCTACCGAACAGCGCTACGTGCAAATCGAAAAAGAATGCCTGGGCTTGTTAACTGGACTGGACAAGTTCCACGACTATGTGTATGGCCTGCCACGATTTACGGTCGAAACTGACCACCGCCCCCTGGTCAACATCATTAACAAAGACCTGAACGACATGACTCCTCGCCTCCAGCGCATCTTACTTAAACTCAGGAGGTACGATTTTGAACTGATCTACACTCCGGGGAAGGAACTCATCGTGGCGGACACTCTTTCCCGAGCAGTGAGCACACCACCAGATGCGGAGGGGTTCGTGCGTCAAATTGAGGCACACGTAACTCTGACAGCAGCAAATCTGCCAGCTGATGATCCTAGTCTGGCCCACATACGCGCAGAGACGGCGACTGACCCCCTTCTGCAGCGAGTGATGCGCCACATGACGGAAGGGTGGCTAAAAGGGCAGTGCCCCCAGTTTTATAATGTGCGAGATGATCTCACCAACATAGACGGGGTCCTTATGAAATCACACAGGATCGTTATTCCGCACAGCGTGCGCCAGATGATTCTTCATCAACTACACGAAGGCCACTTGGGCGTCGAAAAATGCAGACGAAGGGCCCGGGAGGCGGTATACTGGCCGGGTATTAATGAAGACATAGCCAACATGGTGCTCAACTGCACAACCTGTCAGAGGTTTCAGCCGGCGCAACCTCCGGAAACACTTCTACCACACGAGATGGTGACGTCCCCCTGGGCGAAGGTGGGTGTTGACCTATTTCACGCGCTAGGCAGAGATTACATTGTTATTATAGACTACTTCTCAAACTACCCGGAAGTCATGCCTCTCCATGATCTGACGTCGTCCGCAGTCATTGGGGCCTGCAAGGAAACATTTGCTCGCTATGGTATTCCAAGGACTGTCATGTCAGACAATGGACCTTGTTTTGCCAGCCGTGAATGGTCGTCCTTTGCCGCAGCATATGGTTTCACTCATGTAACATCCAGCCCTCTGCATCCACAATCGAACGGGAAGGCTGAAAAGGGTGTCCACATCGCCAAGCGGCTCCTGTGCAAGGCGGCTGCTGCCGGATCGGACTTTAACCTTGCCTTGCTGGCCTATCGATCGGCCCCGTTATCCACGGGTCTCTCGCCAGCGCAGCTACTAATGGGTCGCTCCCTCAGGACGACGGTACCGTCCATCCTGGCACCAACGACAGACCATGAGGCGGTTCTTCGGAACATGCAACTGCAGCGTGATCGCCAGAAAAGTCGGCACGACACACGAGCGACGGACCTGCCCCCCCTGTCCTCCGGAGACAAAGTACGCGTCCATCAACCGTATGGTGCCTGGTCAGCACCGGCCGAAGTCCTCCGACAAGTGGCTCCCCGCTCGTTCCTGGTTCGCATGCCGGATGGTTCCGTGCGTCGCCGCAATCGGCGCGCCCTTCGCCGACTTCCACGCTCACAGCCACACAGCACGCACACGCCAGATCCTCAACAGGCTTCCGAGGATGACTTTGTGGAGCTGCCGCACATCACGCCCTTTCCGTCGCCGCCCATGGCCAGGCCTGCACAGCAGCCGGTGGTTCTTGATCCACCCTTGAGGCGGTCAACCCGAACTCGTCGCAAGCCCATTAGACTGGACTTATAATACCGTTCATATGTTTAACAAGTTGCACAATTTTACATGATAACCTGTTGTTGTTTATCGTTCCAGAGGTCGTCTGACTGGACAACTGTTCAAGTTTTTTTTCTTCTTCTCTCGTTCGCATTTATGTTATGTTATGGTACAACTTGGCTCATGTGACGCACCCGACATCGCCCCATGTACATAGTTCCGTCATATGCACATGCTGCACACGACACACACACACTCCTAGATGCACTCACGACACGATCATATTTATCACCACGTAGGCACATATCTTTGTAAAAAGGGGGATGTCATGATATTCAAACACACACATCATGATGGACACACTAACAGGCAAATCAGAGTACACAACACCACAACCAATCACAGACAAGAACACCAACCATATAAAAAGCACGAGCACGACACCTGGTGGTCAGTAGGTCTGGGGAGAAGGGAACAAGAAAGAGCTGTTAAAACACCACAAGCAGGGAACCCCCCACGTGCAGAGTGCAAAGACCAAACTGTAAATAGTAAGTTTAAATAAAGAAGCATTGTACCATATGCAACTGTGTTGGCTCATCTGTGTGTCAGAACACCCAACACCACAGGTAGGTGGGTGACTGGGTAAGGGGGTAAGTGGGTGTGTTGGGTAGGTGGATGTGTAGCCACGTAAAATGGCTGCGTTCCGATTAATCTGGCCAAAACCCAGTTTAAAATGGCTAACCCGAAAGACTGCTGGGAAAAGCAGCTGAGAAGACACAAGCAGGCAGCTGCAGACAGTATTGCATATTCGGCTCTGGGAAGTTAGCCCAGATCGATACTCAGGGCTATCAACAGCCCATCAACCCAGGTATTTGCAGTTGCATTCAGGACTGTTTGCAGCCCATCTATTCAGACATCCACAGTTAAATCGGCTATCCCCAGGAACAATTGCAACATATTAGCAATTGAATACCGGGCCAGACCTGTCGGCGCCTGCAGTGGCCGAAACAAAGACAGGTGAGCTACTACACCCCGATCGAGGAATCGCCTCACCATTGGACACATCGACCCCAGAGATTGGGGACAGATCCAATCACTTGGGACTCAGGGTCAAGGGCCGCCCCGGGAGGCGGGAAGCCCCTGGGCCCTATAAAAGTGAGGGTCCAAGTTCAGATCTCTCTCTCTCTCCTCTTCGCCTGCTCGAGACCTTCGCAAGACCAGCCACCGGCAATAGTAAGTTTGAATCCAGCGATCGCTATCCCGTAGAGACACCTAGCCACCGACCTGTAGCAGCCTTTTGAATCCCGCGGGACAGATCTGATTGGACAAGCCATTCGTTTCCCTGACCTGGTGGGCTCTTCCTAAGTTAAGTATTGGCCAGTAGTGATAGGTTTATTATATAGATAGTAGTATTAGTGTATTAATATTGCTTGTTGTATATAATAAATGACCGTTGTTTTAATCCTTACTAAGCGGTGTGCTGTATTATTAATCATAACCTGAACTTGAACCACGTGGCGGTATCAGAAAGATACCTGGTGACTCATGGGCAAAGGTAACGTAATCAGAGCAAATAGACTAAGGTTAAAAAGAGCAACAGATGGATTGGGTGTAGATGGATGAGAGGGTAGATTGGTGAGTGGGTAGCTGGGTGAAGTATATAGGTGGGGGAGATGGATGGATGTGCTGAGGTGGATAGGTTGATGAGCATATAGCTGGATGGCGTCGCTGGGTGGGTAAGGTGGACAGGTGGGTGAGTGGATAGGTAGGTGGGTAGGTGAAGTGGTTAGGTGGGTGACTGGGTGAGATGAATAGGTTGGTGGAGCGGGTATATGGGTGAGGTGATTAGGTGGGTGAATTGGGTAGTTGGTTAGATGGGTTAGTTGGGTAGTCGGTGGGCAGGTGAGTGGGTGAGTGGGGAGTGCTGATTGGGTGATAAGGGGAATAGTGTTATGCAGGAACATTGGACAGAGGAGCAGAACTAGGCAATGCAGCCCTTCAACCCTGCTCCGCCATTCAATCAGATCATGGCTGACCGCTGGTCTCAAATCCACCTCACTATCTGTTCTCCATATCCCTTTAACCCAATTTTTTCAGAAATATATCTATCTCCTTCTTGAAACCATTTAACGATTGAGATTCCACCGCACTAAGGGGCAGCGAGTTCCACAAATTCGCAACCCTCTGCGAGAAGTAGCTTTCTCCTCATCTCAGCTTTAAATCTACCACCTCTCAAACTATATCTGTGACCTCTCATTCTAGCTTGCCCTACAAGGGGGAACATTTGGTCTACAATTACTTTGTCAACCCCTTTTAATATCTTATATACCTCGATCAGATTCCTCTCACCCTTCTAAACTCCAGCAAGTATAAACCCAAACTATTTAATCTTTCCTCGTATATCAACCCTTTCATCCCCGAACTCAATCTGGTGAACATCCTCTGAACTGCCTCCAATGCCACCACATCCTTCCTCAAATAAGGAGACCAAAGCTGGACACAATGCTCCAGATATAGTCTCACCAACATCCTATACAATTGCAACAACATTTCTCCACTTTTATACTCCAGTCCTTTTGCAATGAACGCCAACATTCCATTTGCCCTTTTAATTACATGTTGTACCTGCACACCGACTTTCTATGATTCATGAACAGAGACACCCAGATCCCTCTGCCAAGAAGCATTTTGAATCTGTTTTCCATTTAAATAATTATTTGCCTTTTTATTTTTTGGCCAAAATGGAAAACCTCACACCTATCTACATTAAATTCCATCCGCCAAATTTTGGCCCAATCTCCTAGTCTATCTATATCCATCTGTACAATCTTTATCTCCTCTTCACTGCCTGCTTTCCCACCTATTTTAGTATCATCTGCAAATTTTGCCATGCTACACTCTGTCCTTGCTTGCAGATCATTTATATAGATTGTGAACAGTTGAGTTCTGAGGACTGATCCCTGCGGCACCCTGCAAATTACAATTCGCCAGCCAGAGAAAGACCCATTTATCCCGACCCTCTGCTTTCTGTCAGTCAGCCATCCTCAGTCCAATCTAGTCCTCTACTCCCAATCCCTTGTCGTCTCACCTTCTGGATCAGTCTTTAATGTGACACCTTGTCAAAAGCCTTCTGGAAGTCTGGATATATCACATCCATAGGTTCCCCATTATCCATCTTACTGGCCACATCCTCAAAGAACTCAAGCAAGTTCGCGAAGCATAACTTATCCTTCATAAAACCATGCTGACAATGGTGGATTGAGCTTTGTCCTTCCAAATGTTCAGTCATCTCCTCCTTAATGATTGATTCTAACAACTTTCCCACCACAGAGGTCAAGCTAACCAGTCTATAGTTTCCTACTTTGTGCCTTCTTCCCTTTTTAAATAGGGCATCAAATTAGCATGTTTCCAATCCACTCAGACCCTTCCAGAATCCAGGAAATTCTGAAATATCATAACCAATGCACCACTATTTTTGCTGCCACTTCCTTTAATAGCCGAGGGTGCAGGCCATCAGGTCCTGGAGACTTACCTGCCTTTAATTAGTTTATTCAATACTGTCTCCCTCGTAATGGTCATTGCACTAAGTTCCCCTGCATCAACTGGAATTATTGGAAAACGTTTATTCCCTTCTACTGTGAAGGCAGAGGGAAAATATTGGTTCAGTGCCTTCGTCATCTTTGTGTTCCCTATTATTACCTTACCACTATCATGCTCTAAAGGACCAGCATTTATTTTAGATATTCTCTTCCTCTCTATATAGTTATAGAAGCTTTTGGTACCAGTGTTTATGTTTTCTGCTAATTTCCTTTCATAGTTCATCTTAGCTCTATTGATTTTATTTTTAGTAACCTCTCCCTGAACATCCGTCTTGTTCCTCAACTGTCCTCCCCTCAATTATTTGTGCCCAGTCTACTTCGGCCAACTCTTTTCTCTGGCCTGTATAATTACCTCTGCCCAGTGCTAAAACACAGAGAAAGACAAATTCTAGCACGCTGTGATAACTCCTTCCAAGTGGATCCTTAACAACAAGACTGTTCATCAACCCTTCATTACATAATACTAAATCTAAAATAGCCTGCTCCCTGGTTGACTCCACAACATATTGCTCAAAGAAACAGTCCCTCATACACTCTATAAAATCTCCCTCAAGGCTCCCCTTGCCAATTTGATTAATCCAGTCAATATGCATGTTAAAATCGCCCATGATTACGATTGTGCTCTTCTCACAAGCCCTCAGTATTTCTTGGTTTATACAATGCCCCACTTTGGAAGTATTGCTCAGGGGCCTGTAAATTACTCCTAATGAGGAGATTTTTCCCTTGGTTATTTCCACCCAGATCGATTCAACATTTTAGGCTCTTATTGCCAATATCATTTCTCAATGCAGCCTTGATGTCATCTTTAACGAATAAAACAACTCCACCTCCTGCTCCATCCTGTCCATCCTTTCGGAATACTGAGTACCCTTGGACATTTAACTCCCAGTCCTGGTCCTCCTGCAAACATATTTTAGTCATCCCCAGCAAATCATACCACTTGTCTCTATTTGTGCCATCAGCTCACTGACCTTATTCAGAATACTGCGTGCATTTATGTACAAGGT
Organism: Scyliorhinus torazame; assembly: GCF_047496885.1. Lineage (NCBI taxonomy): Eukaryota > Metazoa > Chordata > Chondrichthyes > Carcharhiniformes > Scyliorhinidae > Scyliorhinus > Scyliorhinus torazame. Next base: position 263,576,814 of record NC_092713.1, on the reverse strand, counting down.
TTTTAAATATGTCCTACTGATTTGTCTTTCCCTTGCAGGAGTTTCTTGTGCACCAAAATTTTCACACATTCTGACCTCCTTTATTAATCTCTGATAACACTCAGCGTCATCCCCAACTATTACTCCCACAGTCACCTTTTGATTCATTACGTTTCCTTTCCCCTCCGTAGTCATTAGACTGGTCCTGCCTGTTCATCCTATTTATCTCTACCTTCCCCTCACTTGCTGACCTCTTGATTTGGTTCCCATTAACCATTATATTTGTTGTCGTTTTACCCTTCCTTACCCCCATTTCCTAGTTTAAAGTCCCTGTGACCACCCTATTTATCCTTTCCGCAAGAACACTTGTCCCAGATTGGTTCAAGTGGAGACCGTCCCAACGGTACAGATCATAAGAACATAAGAACATAAGAACTAGGAGCAGGAGTAGGCCATCTGGCCCCTCGAGCCTGCTCCACCATTCAATGAGATCATGGCTGATCTTTTGTGGACTCAGCTCCACTTTCCGGCCCGAACACCATAACCCTTAATCCCTTTATTCTTCAAAAAACTATCTATCTTTATCTAAAAGACATTTAATGAAGGAGCCTCTCCTGCTTCACTGGGCAAGGAATTCCATAGATTCACAACCCTTTGGTGAAGAAGTTCCTCCTAAACTCAGTCCTAAATCTACTTCCCCTTATTTTGAGGCTATGCCCCCTAGTTCTGCTTTCACCCGCCAGTGGAAACAACCTGTCCGCATCTATCCTATCTATTCCCTTCATAATCTTACATGTTTCTATAAGATCCCCCCTCATCCTTCTAAATTCCAACGAGTACAGTCCCAGTCTACTCAACCTCTCCTCGTAATCCAACCCCTTCAGCTCTGGGATTAACCTAGTGAATCTCCTCTGCACACCCTCCAGTGCCAGTACGTCCTTTCTCAAGTAAGGAGACCAAAACTGAACACAATACTCCAGGTGTGGCCTCACTAACACCTTATACAATTGCAGCAGAACCTCCCTCGTCTTAAACTCCATCCCTCTAGCAATGAAGGACAAAATTCCATTTGCCTTCTTAATCACCTGTTGCACATGTAAACCAACTTTTTGTGACTCATGCACTAGCACACCCAGGTGTCTCTGCACAGCAGCATGTTTGAATATTTTATCATTTAAATAATAATCCCTTTTGCTGTTATTCCTACCAAAATGGATAACCTCACATTTGTCAACATTGTATTCCATCTGTCAGACCCTAGCCCATTCACTTCGCCTATCCAAATCCCTCTGCAGACTTCCAGTATCCTCTACACTTTTTGCTTTCCCACTTATCTTAGTGTCGTCTGCAAACTTGGACACATTGCCCTTGGTCCCCAACTCCAAATCATCTATGTAAATTGTGAACAGTTGTGGGCCCAACACTGATCCCTGAGGGACACCACTAGCTACTGACTGCCAACCAGAGAAACACATATTAATCCCCACTCTTTGCTTTCTATTAACTAACCAATCCTCTATCCATGCTACTACTTTCCCCTTAATGCCATGCATCTTTATCTTATGCAACAACCTTTTGTGTGGCACCTTGTCAAAGGCTTTCTGGAAATCCAGATATACCACATCCATTGGCTCCCCGTTACCTACTGCACTGTTAATGTCCTCAAAAAATTCCACTAAATTAGTTAGGCACGACCTGCCCTTTATGAACCCATGCTGCGTCTGCCCAATGGGACAATTTCCATCCAGATGCCTCGCTATTTCTTCCTTGATGATAGATTCCAGCATCTTCCCTACTACCGAAGTTAAGCTCACTGGCCTATAATTACCCGCTTTCTGCCTACCTCCTTTTTTAAACAGTGGTGTCACGTTTGCTAATTTCCAATCCGCCGGGACCACCCCAGAGTCTAGTGAATTTTGGTAAATTATCACTAGTGCATTTGCAATTTCCCTAGCCATCTCTTTTAGCACTCTGGGATGCATTCCATCAGGTCCAGGAGACTTGTCTACCTTTAGCCCCATTAGCTTGCCCATCACTACCTCCTTGGTGATAACAATCCTCTCAAGGTCCTCACCTGTCATAGCCTCATTTCCATCAGTCACTGGCATGTTATTTGTGTCTTCCACTGTAAAGACCGACCCAAAAATCCTGTTCAGTTCCTCAGCCATTTCCTCATCTCCCATTATTAAATCTCCCTTCTCATCCTCTAAAGGACCAATATTTACCTTAGCCACGCTTTTTTGTTTTATGTATATGTAGACACTTTTATTATCTGTTTTTATATTCTGAGCAAGTTTACTCTCATAATCTATCTTACTCTTCTTTATAGCTTTTTTAGTAGCTTTCTGTTGCCCCCTAAAGATTTCCCAGTCCTCTAGTCTCCCATTGATCTTTGCTACTTTGTATGTTTTTTCCTTCAATTTGATACTCTCCCTTATTTCCTTAGATATCCATGGTCGATTTTCCCTCTTTTTACCGTCCTTCCTTTTTGTTGGTATAAACCTTTGCTGAGCACTGTGAAAAATCACTTGGAAGGTTCTCCACTGTTCCTCAACTGTTTCACTAAAAAGTCTTTGCTCCCAGTCTACCTTAGCTAGTTCTTTTCTCATCCCATTGTAATCTCCTTTGTTTAAGCACAAAACACTCGTGCTTGATTTTACCTTCTCACCCTCCATCTGTATTTTAAATTCCACCATATTGTGATCGCTCCTTCCGAGAGGATCCCTAACTATGAGATCCTGAATCAATCCTGTCTCATTACACAGGACCAGATCTAGGACCGCTTGTTACCTCGTAGGTTCCATTACATACTGTTCTAGGAAACTATCGTGGATACATTCTAAAACTCCTCCTCAAGGCTGCCTTGACTGACCTGGTTAAACCAATCAACATGTAGATTAAAATCCCCCATGATAACTGCTGTACCATTTCTACATGCATCTGTTATTTCTTTGTTTATTGCCTGCCCCACCATAATGTTACTATTTGGTGGCCTGTAGATTACTCCTATCAGTTACTTTTTCGCCTTACTATTCCTGATTTCCACCCAAATGGATTCAACCTTATCCTCCATAGCACCGATGTCATCCCTTACTGTTGCCCAGATGTCATCCTGAAATAACAGAGCTACACCACCTCCCTTACCATCCACTCTGTCCTTCCGGAAAGTTTGATACCCTCGGATATTTAACTTCCAGTCGTGACCATCCTTTAACCATGTTTCAGTAATGGCCACTAAATCATAGTCATGCACGATGATTTGCGCCATCAACTCATTTACCTTATTCCGAATACTACGAGCATTCAGGTAAAGTACACTTATGTTGGCTTTTTTACCTCTGTTCTGAATCTTAACACCTCGATCAGTAACCTCTCCTAAGTTATATTTCCTCTTAACCTTTCTCCTAATTTTCCTTGTCGTTGAACCCATATCTTCATGTAACAACCTGCCGCGTCGCTTACCATTAATGTTTTCACTTCCCGTTTTATTTCTTTTAGTATTCCTGGTCCTATTCACTGAGCTCCCCTCAGTCACTGTACCTTGTACAGTCGCCCTTTTTGATTTTTGACTATGGCTTCTCTGCCTTACACTTTCCCCCTCACTGCCTTTTATTTCTGTCCCTTTTTTACTACCTTCCAACTTCCTGAATCTGTTCCCATCCCCCTGCCACATTAGTTTAAACTCTCCCCAACAGCTCTAGCAAACACCCCCCCCAGGACATTGGTTCCAGTCCTGCCCAGGTGCAGACCGTCCGGTTTGTACTGGTCCCACCTCCCCCAGAACCGGTTCCAATGTCCCAGGAATTTGAATCCCTCCCTCTTACACCATCTCTCGAGCCACGCATTCATCCTCTCCATCCTGACATTCCTACTCTGACTAGCTCGTGGAACTGGTAGCAATCCTGAGATTACTACCTTTGAGGTCCTACTTTTTAGTTTAACTCCTAGCTCCCTAAATTCAGCTTGTAGGACCTCGTCCCGTTTTTTACCTATATCGTTGGTGCCTATGTGCACCACGACAGCTGGCTGTTCACCCTCCCCCCCCAGAATATCCTGCAGCCACTCCGAGACATCCTTGACCCTTGCACCAGGGAGGCAACATACCATCCTGGAGTCTCGATTGCGTCCGCAGAACCGCCTGTCTATTCCCCTTACAATTGAGTCCCCTATCACTATAGCCCTGCCATTCTTCTTCCTGCCCAGCTGCGCAGCAGAGCCAGCCATGAACCTGGCTGCTGCTGCCTTCCCCTGGTGAGCCATCTCCCTCAACAGTATTCAAAGCGGTATATCTGTTTTGCAGGGAGATGACCGCAGAGGACACCTGCACTGCCTTCCTACTCTTGCTCTGTCTTTTGGCCACCCATTTTCTATCTCCCTCAGTACCTTTCACTTGCTGACCAACTGGGAGTGAGTTTACAAGTTGCTCTTTTTAAAATGTCCTGAATTGACTCCCCTCCCCCACCTGCTTTTAGATCAAGGTAGATTTAAGTGACTGACACTTAACTGCCAACCAGTTATGTGAGTGGGTGGGGCAGCCCTTGTTAACCCACACTGCACAATACTAGCTTAATTTAAATTAATTTAAACTCCTGAAATTTAAAAGGAGCTGCCTTACTGATTCAATTCAATTCCCACCTAGATTCAAATTCCCAAACTCACTCTTAGCTGTGTCTCACTCCTGACTCTGTCTTCTCTGGCTCACTGGGAGAACTCAGATCCCTTCTGTTCCAATAGTGATGCCAGTGCCCCATGAAATGGAACCCCTCTTTCCCACACCACTCCTTAAACCACGTGTTTACGTCCCTAATTTTCTCATCCCAATGCTAATTTGGACATTGCTCAGGTAGTATTCCAGAGATTATCACCCTTGAGGACTTGTTCTTTAATTTCGTTCCTCGTTCATGATAATCCCCAAATAGAACTTTTTTCCTGGTTTTGCCTATGTTATTTGTCCCAACGTGAACCACAACAACTGGATCCTTCCCCTCCCGCTCTAATATCCTTTCAAGTCGGTTAGAGATATTCCTCACCCTGGCATCGGGCAGGCAACATATCATGGGTTATCAGGGATTCTGGATCCTGCTTGCAAAGGATGCTATCAGTTCCCTAATGATAGAATCCTCTACAACTACCACTTGTCTTTTTGCTCCCCTTGCTTGAATGGTCTCCTGTACCATGGTGAAGTGGTCACCTAGCTCATCCGCCCTAAAGTTCTTTTTCTCATCCACACAGGGGGAAAGTACCTTGTACCTGTTGGACCTGATCAAGAGCTGGGGCTCTTCCATTTCTGAATTCAGGGTCCCTTTACTTGCCTCACTTGCAGTCACACCCTGTTGTCCCTGACCACTAGCCAAATTTGAGGTACATAATCAATGAGATGTGTTCGCCTCCTGAAACAAAACATCCAGGTAACACTCCCCCACCTGGATGTGCCACAGTGTCTGAGGCTCAGACAGCAGCTCATCAACTCTGAGCCAAATTCCTCAAGCAACCAACACTTGCTGCAGATGTGGTCACTGCAGTTCGCAATGGAATCTTTCACCTCCCATATCATGCAGCGACAGAACCTTTTTGCTTCGACATCCCTACTTAGTTCATTAATTAATTCATTTTGCAGTGTTTTCTTTTTCAATTTGTCATAATACACACCGGTATATAATGGTGCAGACACACACTGATGGACTCACAGTGGGACCAATCAACATGCACAATACCGCAGCGAATCACCAGTGAGAGCACACGCACTATAAAGACAGGGGACATCAGAGTTCCCACTCATTCGAGTAGCAGCTAGCTAGGAGCACAGAGCTCACAACCTGCAACACAGACATTCACCATGTGCTGAGTGCATCAACTGGTTAGGACAAGGCAAAGGTCTTTAGTTAAAGCTGGTATCATATTTACCCACAGTTCAAGTATGTTTAAATAGTTAACCTTTTAATAAAATAGTGTTGCACTACTTCAAGTGTTGGTGACCTGTATGTAATCCAGAACACCCAACACACATGATGCTAGAAGTGGTTGCATACTAGCACTTCTTAGACCTACCTGCAAGTGATCTGCCTTCCGCCAGTATTCCGTCATTCTGCAACATGGACAACATCAGCCCGCCGCCGCCGCTCCGCATCACCGGCAACCTCGGGGCCAACTGGAAGATTTTCAAACAGCGCTTCCAGCTCTACCTCGAAGCCACGGACAGGGAGGGAGACTCGGACACCAGGAAGATTGCTCTTCTCCTCTCCACGGCCGGGGACCATGCCATCCACATTTTCAACTCTCTCACCTTTGCAGATGACGAAGACAAGACGAATTTCAAGATGGTTCTCCTCAAATTTGACACTCACTGCAGCGGAGAGGTGAATGAAAGTTTCAAACGCTACGTGTTCCAGCAGCGCTTGCAGGGTAAGGACGAACCTTTCCAATCCTTTTTAACGCACCTCCACATCCTTACGCAATCTTGCAGCTACGGGCCCACCTCCGACTCCATGATACGCGACCAGATCGTTTTCGGTGTTCAGTCGGACCCCCTACGTCAGCAGCTCCTCAAAGTAAAGCAACTCACCCTAGCGACCGCCATCGAGACCGGTGTCCGACCTGAAAATGCCACCAGTCGGTACTCCCATATACAAGCGGCTGAAATGGTGTGGCAAGGTCCCCACGAGGCGGAACGGGTCCAAGTGATTGAACACCTCCAGGGCCTCAGCCTGGATGAAGGCGGCCATTTTGCGCGCTTTTCGCGGACTCCCGCGCTTGTACGCACCAAACGAGAGGATGGCGACATGGAGGAACGTAATGCGCAGGCGTGCACCATGCAGGACCGCACCGCGCATGCGCGGTGGCGCAGAGAACGTGCTGACGTTACGACGCGCGGCAACTGTGCCTCCGCCCATTTAAAGCAGCAATGCCCCGCAAAATCTCGACAATGCCTACGATGTGGAAGGCTTGGCCACCATGCTGCCTGCTGTTGAGCAGCTCAGCCTTCCAATTCATATCGCTTCAGCCAGCCTCGCAAGAATATTCGGGCAATTCAACCCACGGTCACCGAGTCCGATGCCGACCTCCCACACAGCAGTGACACCGAGGACCCGAAGGCACCTTTTCGAGTCGGTGTAGTAACAAAAAACAGGCTGTCCCCGAAGCAAAGACACCAGCCGCTGTCAGTATACAGCTTTGATCCAGACGATGAGTGGTGTGCCACCCTGATGGTCAACCGGTCCCAAATACGATTCCGCCAGGACACTGGTGCCTCCGCCAATCTCATGGCGTGGTCTGCTTTCCAAAGCCTTCGTGTCAAACCAACCATTCTCCCTCCCATCGACTTGGCAGCTATTGGACTACAATGGCAACATCATTCCTGCTACCGGCTCATGCCAACTCGAAGTGACGCAAAAGTCACGAAAAGCCATCATTCCTTTTGAGATCGTGAGCTCCTCGAAGGACTCTCTGCTTGGCGCAGAGGCGTGCAAATTGCTAAACCTCATTCAAAGAGTTCACTCTCTCTCTCCTGATGACACGTCTGCCTTCCAGGATGCTGACTTAGGGCGCAACTCAACGCCATCACCGACCAGCATCGCGACGTCTTCGAAGGCATGGGCTCCCATATACGTACATGATCATACTCAAACGGAACGCCACGCCTATGGTGCATGCACCTCGCAGAGTCCCAGCACTCTTCAAGGACCACCTCAAGCAGCAGCTGCAGGACCTCCAAGACCAAGGAGTGATCTCCAGAGTTACGGAACCAACCGACTGGGTCAGTTCCATGGTGTGCGTAAAGAAGCCTTCCGGCGAGCTCAGAATCTGCATTGATCCAAATCATCTGAATCGCAACATAATGAGGGAGCATTACCCAATCCCCAAGCGCGAAGAGATCACATGCGAGATGGCTCGGGCCAAGCTCTTCACCAAACTTGACACCTCGAAAGGATTCTGGCAAATTCAACTAGACAGATCCAGCAGGAAGCTGTGTACCTTTAACACCCCTTTTGGCAGATATTGTTACAACAAGATGCCGGTTGGGATCATATCGGCATCAGAAGTATTCCACAGGATCATGGAACAAATGATGGAAGGCATTGAAGGTGTTCACGTTTATGTCGACGACATAATCATTGGGTCCACCACCCCGCAGGAGCACGTTAGTCACCTCCAGCGTGCGTTCAAACGCATACGGGAGCAGGGCCTACGCCTCAACAAAGCCAAATGCTCCTTTGGCCATGACAGAACTCAAGTTCCTATGGGACCACATCTCCCAGTTGGGTGTGCAGCTGGATGCGGACAAGGTGGTTGTCATCACAGCCATGAAAAAGCCAGAGGACAAGAAGGCGGTCCTCCGATTTCTGGGCATGGTCAACTTCCTAGGGAAGTTCATCCCTAACCTCGCCTCTCATACCACAGCTCTCAGGAACCTGGTCAGGAAGACGACAGACTTCCAATGGCTTCCTGGCCATGAGCGCGAATGGAGAAAACTTAAAACCAAACTTTTCACGGCCCCAGTATTGGCCTTTTTTGATCAGCGAAAGAGACAAAAATTTTGACTGATGCCAGCCAATCTGGCATTGGGGCAGTGCTCCTGCAACGCGATGAGGCCTCATCATGGGCCCCTGGTGCATATGCGTCATGCGCCATGACCCCCACGGAACAGTGCTACACGCAGATAGAAAAGAAGTGCCTGGACCTGTTGACCGGTGTCATCAAATTTCATGATTATGTGTACGGCCTTCCCCAATTCACCGTCGAGACCGACCATCGCCCGCTGGTCAATATAATACAAAAAGACTTGAACAACATGACACCTCCAGCGCATTCTGCTCAAACTCCGGAGATACGACTTTCAGCTCATATACCCCCTGGGCAAAGACCTGATCATAGCCGACGCTCTGTCCAGGGCAGTCACCCCATGTGACCCAGCGAGATTCGTCTGCCAGGTTGACCCCTATGTGGCCTTTGTGGCCTCCAATCTACCGGCCACGGATGAACGCCTCGTCCAAATTTGCCGCAAGACTGCGGCTGACCCCCTGCTACAGCGTGTCATGCGCCACCTGACAGACTGGTGGCTCAAGGGCCAATGCCCGCAGTTCTACAACATCAGAGATGATCTGGCGACAGTCGATGGTGACCTCCTGAAGCTCGACCGCATTGTTATCCCGCACAGCATGCGGCAGCTCATCTTGGAACAGCTACACGAGGGCCATCCTGGCGTGGAGAAGTGCCGACGGAGGGCCCGAGAGGCTGTGTACTGGCCCGGCATCAATGACGACACCGCCAACACAGTGCTCAACTGCCCCACCTGTCAGCGGTTCCGGCCGGCCCAACCATGTGAGACCCTACAGCCCCATGAGTTGGTCACGTCCTCTTGGTCCAAGGTTGGCATCGACCTGTTCCACGTGCTGGGCAGGAACTATGTTCTGATTGTAGACTATTTTTCAAACTACCCGGAGGTGGTACGTTTGCATGACATCACATCGTCTGCAGTCACCCGTGCTTGTAATGACACCTTTGCTCGTCACGGCATCCCACTCACTGTGATGTTGGACAATGGCCCCTGCTTCGCAAGCCAGGAATGGTCCAACTTTGCCAGGAGGTACAACTTTGTGCATGTGACATCCAGTCCCCTGCACCCCCAATCCAATGGCAAAGCGGAGAAGGGCGTCCACATAGTCAAACGGCTCCTCTGCAAGGCTGCCGATGCGGGATCCGACTTTTACCTTGCCCTGCTGGCCTATCGCTCGGCCCCACTGTCCACTGGCCTGTCGCCAGCCCAGCTGCTCATGGGTCGCACCCTGAGGGTGACAGTGCCATCCATTCACGTCCCAGACCTCAACCACGTTACGGTCCTTCAACGAATGCAACTGTCTCATGCACAGCACAAGGCGGCTCATGACGCCTGTGCAGTTGGTCTCCCTGCTCTGGCTCCAGATGACAATGTCCGCATCCATCTTCCGGATGGTGGCTGGTCTGCAACCGTTGTTGTCCTTCGGCAGGTGGCTCCCCGCTCGTTCCTGGTTCGTCTACCGGATGGTTCCATTCTGCGCCGTAATCGGCGTGTCCCTTGTCTTGTTCCGCGTTCGCTACGTGATCCTCCGCCAGTGCCACATCCTCCTGTTGTCCCTGACCTGGACTATGCAGAGATTCCGGTTACTCTGCATCCTCCTCACTCTGACGCAGTCCAGCCCGCTCCTCAGCTGGTGGCTCCTGACCCACCCTTGAGCGGTCAAACAGAATTCGTCGCCCACCTCAGAGACTTGATTTGTGAACTTTGCATCAATGGACTCTCTGGTCTGTTCTGTTCTTCCGTTTAATCGTTCAAGTGGTTTGTATATAGTGTTCATCTCGTTATTTGTGTGACACACTGTTTTTTTTCTGCACCAGGCACCTTCCCATGTAAATAGCTTAGTTTTATGTACATAGTCCTCTAAATATTTCGCACACACGTAGTCAGGAACATTCACCACACACTATTTATTGTCACGCAGGCACATTTTTTTATATAAAAGGGGGGATGTCATAATATACACCAGTATCTCATGGTGCAGACACACACTGATGGACACACAGTGGGACCAATCAACATACACAACACCACAGCCAATCACCAGTGACAGCACACGCACTATAATGACAGGGGACATCAGAGGTCCTGCTCATTCGAGTAGCATCTAGCTAGGAGCACAGAGCTCACAACATGCAACACAGACATTCACCTGGTTGGGACAAGGCAAAGGACTTTAGTTAAAGCTGGTATCGTATTTACCCACAGTTCAAGTATGTTTAAATAGTTAACCTTTTAATAAAATAATGTTGCACTACTTCAAGTGTTGATGACCTGTATGTGATCCAGAACACCCAACACATCAAAATTTAGCACAGAGTCCTTACCAGTAATCAGGTCACAGCTCTCCTGTGAGGTCGGTTTTTCAGTGTTTTCAGCTTCGGTGCAATCTCTGATACTCACTGTTTCAATGCTCCGCCCTCCGAGACTGCTCCCTGGGGAATAGACTGCGAATCCCCGAGGTACGTTACTTTGTGTACCCACCGCTCCGATGCTCCACCCTCCGAGATTTCTCCCTGGAGACTAGGCCATGCATCCCCGAGGTAAGTTGCTTTGCATACCCATAGCTACGGTGCTCTGTCCTCCACAGAGATGAGGAGGTATTACATCAGCCAGAGGGTGGTGAATCTGTGGAACTCTTTGCCGCAGAAGGCTGTGGAGGCCAAAGCGTTGTGTGTCGTTAAGACAGAGATAGATAGGTTCTTGATTGATAAGGGGGTCAGGGATTATGGGGGAGGGCAGGAGAATGGGGATGAGTAACTTATCATCTATGATTGAATAGCAGAGCAGACTCAATGGGCTGAATGGCCTACTTCTGCTCCTACGCCTTATGGTTTTATGGGTCGCGAAGGTCGGCCGGCGTGGGTCGCAAATGTCATTCGGAGTGGGTTGCAAAGGACAGCCAGCGTGAGTCACGCAGGATGGCTGGTTGGTAAAAATTGATCCCAGGCAAAGACTAATCTAAACGGATGTTTTTAACAACCATCTGTGCGAACCTGGAAATTGCCAAGCGATTAAAATTTTAATGTTGCAACCCCCACGGTGTCATTGTGCAGTAAATTGCAAAGAGCGGAGTCCCTCGGAACAATACCCCAGTATTACAATAAACCCATTCTAAACACTGAAGTGGATCCAGCTGTAAATATTTCATTTTATCTGCAGGCACGGGCCGATTGCCGCATTTCCTATAATAGAGAGGAATGTTTCGTTGGAAAGATTGACGGGGAGCCATGTAAAAATATTGCAGCATCTTGTCATTTCAGTGTAATTTCACCTACATTTTAACTTGCATTCTTCAGAGTAGCCGCTGTTTCCCGTCTAAATTAAAGTGTTTTTTTATATTTGTATGATTTGACATTCTGGTACTCTGCTTGATAACATTGTTCAGATCAAAACAATGCTTTGATTGCTATTATCGGTTTCGATCACAAGATTGTGCCCGGAGTGGCTCTGAGACCACATTCCAGAGGCTGTTGTGTGGCCCGTTACTTAGCAGCAGGCATCAAACTTGTCCCCTTCTCTCAAGAAAGGCTTTGAGTAGAAAGAGGAAAATAATAAGACTTGATCTGGCTCACAGGTAGATGCCTGCAGTTACAGTGTAACACCCAGAGAACTGGTTGAACAGATACACCTCGCTCTCTGCTTGTTTGCATGCCAAACCTTCGGGTGCTCATGGGTGGGGAGAGGAGAGTTTTGAAACAAATCTGTTGTGCAAATATGTTAGCAGATGGCTTGGCAGCAAAATGCCCTGTGGAGTTGCAGCCTGGATTAATCAATTATTCCTCAGTTGTCACTTGTCACACCTTTTGGCTAAAATGAGCGTGAGGTCAGGTGTAATGCCTGGATCTAGTATGTCTCTCTTGTGGCGACCATGGATGGATTCGATTTGAATTGTTTTTTGGAGCAGGCAAGGAGCTGGATTAGGATTTGCCCTTGTCCACTTGAGTGATCTCTATATGTGCATGTACACAAGGGGTTAATGTGTAATCAGTAGCACCACAGAAGAAGAAAGAAGTTCTGAGTGGCAGCCATCTTGCGCATGTCCAGTCTGGCCAGGTCGCACATGCACACTACCCTAAAAGACGCAAACCGGCGAAACAGTGTTCTGTGCATGCGCGAGAAGCCGTGCATGTGCAGTTGCAAAAAGACCGCACAGTAAAGGAAACTCAGATTGCGCCTGCGCAATTGAGCCCTACGTCAGAGAACCCGGACCACGCCCACTTAAAAGGGAAAAGCACAAAAATTCAAAAAATGAAATTTAAAGCTGCAAACCCCAATTTTCTTACCTCAAAAGACAGAACAATGCTCGAACTTACACCAGCTATTGAAAATAACTTTCACAACACCCTGGAACAAGCAGTCTGCACCACCCAAAGTGAGGAGCACAATGACAAATCCGAAACAAAGAAGATGATTTGTACATTGAACATGAAGAGAATGGTAACAACTCCGAAACAAAAAGAGATGATTTGTCTGCTGAACAATACACACAATACTACTCAGACATGGCTGAGTTATTCGGATATGCTGATCACAGCATCAACAACACGGTTGAAAAGCTCAACACGACTCTACTCATGGTAGATGATTCCAATACCATGATGCCATGGCTGATCATCAAGACATTGGATGACAGCAACCTGTCAATTACCCAAGAAGAAGACGACGCCACACAGAGAGCTCAGAACGACTCCGTTGAGAGAGCACAGACCGACTCTACAGCGAGAACACTGCACAACTCCACAGAGAGAGCAATGACAGACTCCACAGAGAGAGCGGTGAAAGACTCCACAGAGAGACCGGTGAAAGACTCCACAGAGAGAGCGATAAAAGACTCCAGAGAGAGAGCGACACAACCTCCACAGAAAGCTCGGTGACAGACTCAAAAATGAAAGCAAGCAAACACTCCATAGCGAACGGCATGCATGAACAAGACTATGAAGGACTATCCACCTTATCTGCGCAACCAGCAGCAGACTATGAAAGTCTACCAAGCTCACGTGAACAACAAAAAGACGATGACAGTGTACCCAGCTTATTTGAGCCACCAGAAGAAGACTATGAAAGTCTACCCAGCTCATTTAACCAACAAGAAGACACTGAATGTCTACCCACTGTATGTGAGACAAGTGACGAAGAAATCACAATTCCCATACAGGATGTGCAGGATCACAGCGAGACTGACAGATCTCAGTTCAACTGCACAGAAGCACTCCACAATCAGAGGAGGGCTACGCATGAGTCCAGAGAGACCACGTCAAATGAAATTATGAAGATTTTGACTCCAGAAGAGGAGTACCAAGAGTCCAGAGAGACCACATCAATAGAAATCCTGAAGATGTTGACTCCAGAAGAGGAGCACAAAGAGATCACAGATGATTCAAATGAACCAGAAATGACTCTAGAAGAGGAGTACCAAGGAAGCAAAGCAGAGGAATCAAATCCACCACAAATGATTGATGTCACCAACATCAATGCAACATCAGATCGTTCTCACAATTCTCAAGAAGAAACGCTCACTGTAACAGACACCACAAAGGAGACTGACACTAATAGCTGTGACAATGACTCACATAATCCACACGGAACATTCATTGGGTCCAACAAGAACAACAAAAATTGCAAGAAGCACAGCAGAATCAAGAACAACAACAGCAACAACTAAAACAACATGTAGCGCAACAAGAGCAAAAAAAACCACCAAGAAGCACTGCAGAAACAAGAACAACGACAACAGCATCAAAAACTACAAGCACAACAACAAAAACTACAAGCACAACAACAAAAACTACAAGCACAACAACAAAAACTACAAGAACAACAAAAACAACAAGAGGCAGAACAAAACAGGGACAGAACATGTGCTGTGAGGTCTCTGTTGATGAAGGTACAGATGTTTGTGACTACTTAACTGGAGAGTTGCAATACCCTGCGGCATTGGGTTTCAGTGATGTCCAGACAGCTACAGCTTCAGCAATAGATTCTGTATTGGCGGTATGGGCCCTGCTGCCTTCCTGCTCTTTTTTACTCTCCTGTGCCCTCCTGCTGCATGGGGCTCTGCCTTTCCCGCATGGGGTGGCTCCCCTGACCGCTACTGAGTCACAAATCTGATAGTTCTACCACCACTGCCGGCAGCTGGGAGTTCTGTGGCGATGAGCTCACTTCTTGACTCCCCAAAGCCTGTCCACTACCTACAAGGCACAAGTCAGGAGTGTGATGGAATCTCTCCACCTGTCTGGATGTATGCAGCTCGAATAACACTCAAGAAGGTGGTACAGGCATGGAGACCCTGAGGTTTTTACGTCCAGCTGGACACCAGCTGCTGGTGTCCCGGGACGTCACATGATAGCGTCCTGCAGATCCAACATTGGAAATACAGGTTGATGAGGTGGAACCTTCAGCAGGTCTCGTCGATTGCGTTGAAACAGCATACCATCATCAGACTTCACAATGTACGATCGTGGCGATACTTGTTGGAGCACCATTGCCATGTTAGACCATCCTCCACCAGGGTGTCGCAGTCTAACCATGCCGTTGATCGCTAACGGATGCAGCACTTTCGCATGTCGGTCATAGTGCTGCTTTTGTATGTGACGTTGGTGACACAACTTGTCCAGCATTTGCGAGTGATCTGGATTGGTGAAGTGTAATGCCGGTAGCGTTGTCCTCACATCTCGATTGAAGAGCACTTGAGCCGGTGACAGCCCTGAGCTCAATGGTGATGAACAAAATAATAATAGAGCCAAGTGTATGTCGGAATTCGAGTCAGTGGCCTTGCTGAGCAGTTGCTTAATAATGTGTACACCTTTCTCCACCCTGCCGTTTGATTGAGGAAAGTGTGGACTCGATGTCTTGTGCTTGAAGTTATATTCTTTTGAGAATTCCATCAACACCCCGCTTGCAAAGCAAGGACCATTGTCGGACATGGCCGTTTGTGGGATGCCATGCCTTGAGAAGGTTTCCTTGCAGGCTTTGATAACTGACCCCGATGTGAGATCCGGGAGTTTCATTACTTATGGAAAGTTGGAGTAATAATCGATGAGAAGAACATAGTGTCGACACTTGGAATGAAACAAGTCAATGCCAACTTTGTCCCACGGTGACGTAGCCATCTCATGCTGTCGGAGTGGCTCCTTGCATTGTGCCGGCTGATGTTTTTGACACGTGTCACATGTGAGCATCATGTTTGTTATGTCCTTGTTTATCCCAGGCCAGTACACGGTTTTCTCGACACCAAGGTGCCCCTCATGAATCCTGCGGAGCATGTCCGCCCAGAGCGCCAGTGGAATGACAATTCGGCATTTTGCAGTACAATGCCATCCACCACTGACAGTTCAGTTTTGGCGTTTTGGAACTGTGGGCACCGCCCTCTTGGCGAGCTATGCTGAAGGTTGTGCATGACCTGGAGCAGGGTCGCATCTTCTCGTGTTGTCTGACGAATTTACTGCAGCCTCTCGTCCGTTGCCGGGAGTGTCTCTCTGCACAACTGTGCATGAGCTTCTACATCGTTAATGGATGCCGGAGGTGTACTGTTAGCATCAATGTCTCGGGACAAGGTGTCAGCGATTATTAGGTCCTTCCCTGGAGTGCAGACCAGCGTGAAGTCGTACCTCCTCAACTTCATCATCATGCGTTGTAGGCGCGGCGTCATGTCATTGAGATTTTTGTTGATGATGTTGACCAGTGGCCTATGATCAGTCTCCACTAGAAATGTGGGAAGGCCATACACATAGTGGTGGAATTTTGTTATACCCGTGATCAATCCCAAGCACTCCTTCTCTATCTGTGCATACCTGCACTCTGTGGCGGTCATTGCTCTAGAAGCGTATGCCACTGGGACCCAGTCCGACTGGTCATTCCGTTGAAGTAACACCACACCAATTCCATGTTGACTGGCATCGGTGGAGATCTTTGTGGGTTTTATAGGGTCGGAAAATGCCAGCGTTGGAGCTGCCATCAATTGGTGCTTCAGATCCACCCACTCGTCTTGGTGGCGTGGAGTCCAGTCAAACTCCATGCCCTTCCTTATCACATTTCGTAATGCTGTCGTCCGTGTTGCTAGGTTCGATATGAACTTGCCAAGGAAATTGATGAATCCAAGAAACCTGAGCACCGCTTCTTGTCACGTGGCCGCTGCATGTTCTGAATTGCCGCGATCTTCTCAGTGTCCAGCTTCACCCCGTGCTCTGATATCGTGTCACCGAGGAAGGTCAGAGATGGACATGCGAAGGTGCACTTGGATTGCTTGAGCGTCAGCCCAAATTGGTGGATTCTTTTGAAACTTGCTTTAGCCGAGCAATGTGGTCTTCCTCTGTCATTGACCATATTATGATATCATCAACATATACTCGGACACCGTCAATGCCCTCCATCATCGACTCCATAATTTTGTGAAATATTTTGGATGCAGAGATAATCCTGAAAGGCATACTATTATAGCAGTATCGTCCTGTTCAAACTTGTGCATGAAGATGTTGGCGTATTGGGGTGCGAATTTGGTCCCCATGGCTGTTCCGTGCGTCTGGATGAAGAACTTGTTGTCGAAGTCAATCTCATGGCAATCTCTGCAAGACGTGCCAGATCATCGACATGGATACCACTATTACACGTTTGCACAAGTTTGAACAGGACCTACTCACCGCACAGGACCTTCAACCGACGTTATACACCAGATACATCGATGACATTTTTTTCCTTTGGACCCACGGCGAAGAATCACTGAAACGACTACACAATGACATTAATAAGTTCCATCCAACCATCAGACTCAACATGGACTACTCTCCAAAATCAGTTGCATTCTTGGACACACTCGTCTCCATCAAGGACGGTCACCTCAGCACTTCGCTTTACCGCAAACCCACGGATAACCTCATGATGCTCCACTTCTCCAGCTTCCACCCTAAACACATTAAAGAAGCCATCCCCTATGGACAAGCGCTCCGTATACACAGGATCTGCTCAGACGAGGAGGAGCGTAACAGGCATCTACAGACGTTGAAAGATGCCCTCGTACGAACGGGATATGGCACTCGACTCATCGATCGACAGTTCCAACGCGCCACAGCGAAAAACCGGACCGACCTCCTCAGAAGACAAACATGGGACACAACCGACAGAATACCCTTCGTCGTCCAGTACTTCCCCGGAGCGGAGAAACTACGTCATCTTCTTCACAGCCTTCAACACGTCATTGATGACGATGAACATCTTGCCAAGGTCATCCCCACACCCCCACTACTTGCCTTCAAACAACCGCGCAACCTCAAATGAACCATTGTTTGCAGCAAACTACCCAGTCTTCAGAACAGTGACCACGACACCACACAATCCTGTCATGGCAATCTCTGCAAGACGTGCCAGATCATCGACATGGATACCACTATTACACGTGAGAACACCACCCACCAGGTACGCGGTACATACTCGTGCGACTCGGCCAACGTTGTCTACCTCATACGCTGCAGGAAAGGATGTCCCGAAGCGTGGTACATTGGCGAGACCATGCAGACGCTGCGACAACGAATGAACGGACATCGCGCAACAATCACCTGGCAAGAATGTTCCCTTCCAGTCGGGGAACACTTCAGCAGTCAAGGGCACTCAGCCTCTGATCTCCGGGTAAGCGTTCTCCAAGGCGGCCTTCAGGACCCGCGACAACGCAGAATCGCCGAGCAGAAACTTATAGCCAAGTTCCGCACACATGAGTGCGGCCTCAACCGGGACCTGGGATTCATGTCGCATTACATTCATCCCCCACCATCTGGCCTGCGAAATCCTACCAACTGTCCTGGCTTGATACAATTCACACCTCTTTAACCTGGGGTTACCCCATCTCTGGATCTGTAAAGATTTAATCACCTGCTAATGCTCGCATTCCTAGCATTGTTTGGCATCTTTGAATTTGTCTATATATGTGTTTCTGGAACAGACCTCTGCATTCACCTGAGGAAGGAGCAGCGCTCCGAAAGCTATTGACATCGAAACAAACCTGTTGGACTTTAACCTGGTGTTGTAAGACTTCGTACTGTGCTCACCCCAGTCCAACGCCGGCATCTCCACATCATCCCTTTATTCCCGCCAGTGCTGCCGCCTGGTGGTCTTTCCATTTCCCATCAGCCCCTTCTGTACATACCCATGTAAAGATCACTACATAGGCTCACCACTTAAGCTCAGGGAGCATATCACAGTTGAGCTTGTTCCTTTCCTGGCCAGGCATACACACACATACTGTTCCAAAATAGGCACTGGACAACAATGGGGTACAGGAGCTCTTTAAATCCCAACTGATGAAAATTCTGCTTGTGGTTGCTAATGCCCTAATCTCTTTCACTTTATCTTACTTTAATGGCTCTAGTCATGTGATCGCTGTGCTCTGTTTTTAAAAACACTGCCAGTACAAGAGATTATTTCACAGAATGTGACAGTGAACAGCTCAGGCAGTTTTAATTGAAACAGGTCAATGTACTGAGTGGTTTATTTTCTCCATACGTGATGGAAAAATCTCGAAGTTATAGTTAGTTGGATTTCTGTCAAGTTCCTGACCAAGGGGATATTTTTTCCCAGACTGGCTGGGATGAGATTGCCTCATGCACATTGTCACATCCCCTGAATTTGATCCCAATGTCATCACAGCCTCTCCTGGGTTTGTGCTTTACACAGGACTGATGGTGAGGGGGTGGGGAGCCCCTTATTTCTGTTGGATTAGCAATTAAAAAATAGTTAAAGCAGTTATGAAGCCAAAAAAAGAACTGTTTCAAGCCTCCGCTCTGGATTTCCCACCTGCAGGGGAGCTTGCTGAGTTGGGAGCAACTCGCCAGGGTCACTGAGTGGAAAGCACAGCAGGGAGGGCATCTTCAGTGAAACCGACAAGCTGGAATGTCTTTATACAATGAGAGAAAGAAAGATTTGCATTTGTGTAGCACTTTTCATGATCACCGGACACCTCAAAGCACTTTGCAGCCAATAGGGTGCTTTTTGAAGTGTAGCAGTGACCAATGTGACACAGCACAATTTCACAAAGATCAATGCGATAATGGCCCAGATAATCTACGCTTTTGTAATGTTTGAGCATTGAATATTGGCCAGGATTATAGAATATCTCCCCTGCTCATCTTCAAAATAACACCACGGATCTTTAATAGACACCCAATCAGACAGATTAAATCTTGGTTGAACATGCTATCCAAAATATAGTACCTCTAACAGTGCAGCGATCCCTCAGCATTGGACTGGAGTGCCTGCTTTCATTTTTGTACTCAATTCCTGGAGCGGAGCTTGAATCCCGAATCTTGGAATCAGAGATGAGTGTGTTACCAACTGCGGCACAGCTGGAGTTCAAGCCAAGGCCATTGAGAGATTGCTATTCAAATTGTTAATCTTCAGAGAGTGCTATCACAGCTTGACAGGTGGCTGCCAAGAGGTACGTTACCTGCCTAGCCCTTCATTGAACAATATCTCCAGCAGTAGCAGCAGAATCACCAGCAGCAGGATCAATTGGCTTCTCCTCAGCTTCACGTCCTCCACAGTGCAGATGGGTTGTGTATCAAGATCCAGCTGAGAGGAGGTTGAGACATCCAATAGAGGGTCTACAGGCAGAGGATCAGCTCTCTCAACTGTCTGAGCATTAATTCCTCAGTAGGCTCAGGATCCCAGGTCACTGTTGACATCTGTGACTGAAACAGAGCTTCCCTTTCAGTGGATCTTGAAAAACAGTCCAACAACAATGGCCTGTCCCAAGCCAACATGCTCAGCAATTGGGCAGTTCCGCCAGGCAGGATATCGCATTTGTGTCCCGCACAAGACTCCCGAAGCGAATGTTCTATTTGGAATTTGGTTGTGGCAGACGACATCCAGGATGACAATGGAACCGTTTTGGGGGGTTTCTCAAAGGACTCCTGAAGAGATTAACATCCCCGCTGGCTCATGGGTGTCCCTGGCTTGTGAGTGGCCATAATGGAAAACATTCACCCGGGAAGACGTTGAACACATCAAGAGATTTGGTTGGGAACATGCAGAGGCTCAGCTCAGCTGAGGCATTGAAGAGAGCACAAAAACCTCCCTGCAGTTGATCGACCCAGCCGTTCAAACACTATCTGCCCTGCATGTAGCAGAGTCTGCAGATTGCACATTGGGCTTTTGAGCCACCACAGTGTAGCGCACAATGACTTACGCGAGACGAGAAGCGATGAAGTCTATCTCGGCTTTATTAAGCGAGACTTGTCCCCAGCAGCTCAGCAACAGAATGAGGCTGCGGGGAGAAGCTCGAGCTCTTATACTCCGCCTTCAGGGCGGAGCCAGAAGTCGGCAGATCCAACCAGGACCCGGGACCTGTCAGCCAATAGCCTCTCGGCTTCACAGGTACCACATTACCCCTAATACATACCACCACATTCACCCCTTGTTAAAAAGGAACCCGGCGGGGTGGTGGTTCGCATGGTGGTAGGGGTTTACAAGGCTGGCCCTGGAACAAATTTCGGACTGTGTTAATACAGCTTTAGCCCTACACTGGGCTATGTACAAGTTTATGAGAACTATTTACAATAGGGGCAAAAAAACTTTTTTGTTACAACAACATTCTTGCTTTTTCTTGGTGTGACAAGGATTCCACGAGTCGAGCGGGCGGTCTGGTCTTCCTCGTCGATCGCCTCAGCCCCGGTGGTGGTGCAGGTGCTTGCTCGGGCGTTGTCGTCTCCGGGAGCGTTTCGCTGTTTGTTCCTGTTTTACTCCTGGGGGGGCACGGGAGGACGACCGATCCCCCGGCAAGGGGGCGGTCGCGCGGTGCGCCGGTGGCAGGGAGGGGGTGATCGGTGTCGGGGGTGTGTGTGTGTTGCCGGCGGGCGCCAGGTCCCGCAGGGAGACTGTGTCCTGTCGGCCGTCGGGGTACGCCAAGGCGTACTGCGGGTTCGCGTGGAGAAGGTGGACCCTCTCGACCAACGGGTCCGATTTGTGCGCCCGCACATGTTTCCGGAGCAAGATGCGTACCGGGGCGCCAGCCAGGTCGGCAGCGACGTTCCGGAGGAGGACTTCCTGGGGGTGACAAGGAGGCGTTCATGAGGCGTTTGGTTAGTGGTGGTACACAGCAGCGACCGGATGGAGTGGAGAGCGTCCGGGAGGACCTCCTGCCACCGGGAAACTGGGAGATCCCTAGACCGTAGGGCCAGTAGGACGGTCTTCCAGACCGTGCCGTTCTCCCTCTCTACTTGCCTGTTCCCCCGGGGGTTGTAGCTGGTCATCCTGCTCGAGGCTATGCCCTTGCTGAGCAGGAACTGGTGCAGCACGTCGCTCATGAAGGAGGACCCCCTGTCGCTATGGATATATGCGGGGAAACCGAACAGTGTGAATATGGTGTCAAGGGCTTTAATGACTGTGGCCGCTGTCATGTCGGGGCAGGGGATGGCGAAGGGGAAACGGGAGTACTCGTCCACCACGTTCAGGAAGTATGCGTTGCAGTCGGCGGAGGGGAGGGGGCCTTTTAAATCCAAACTGAGGCGTTCAAAGGGGCGGGAAGCCTTGATCTGGTGCGCTCTATCCGGCCTGAAAAAGTGCGGTTTGCACTCTGCGCAGATGTGGCAGTTCCTGGTGACTGTACGGACCTCCTCCACAGAGTAGGGGAGGTTGCGGGACTTTATAAAATGGTAGAATCGGGTGACCCCCGGGTGGCAGAGGTCTTCGTGGAGGGCTTGGAGGCGGTCTATTTGTGCGTTGGCACAAGTGCCGCGGGACAGGGCATCGGACGGCTCGTTCAGCTTTCTGGTACGATACAAGATCTCATAGTTAAAGGTGGAGAGCTCGATCCTCCACCTTAAGATCTTGTCATTCTTAATTTTGCCCCGCTGTGCATTATCGAACATAAAGGCTACCGACCGTTGGTCGGTCAGGAGAGTGAATCTCCTGCCGGCCAGGTAATGCCTCCAATGTCGCACAGCTTCCACTATGGCTTGGGCTTCCTTTTCCACTGAGGAGTGGCGGATTTCTGAGGCGTGGAGGGTCCGGGAGAAAAAGGCCACGGGTCTGCCCGCTTGGTTAAGGGTGGCCGCCAGAGCTACATCGGATGCGTCGCTCTCGACCTGGAAGGGGAGGGACTCGTCGATGGCGCGCATCGTGGCCTTTGCGATATCCGCTTTGATGCGGTGGGGGAGGGGAAATTCCATAAGGGGGCGCATGCGTTCGGGGTCGGGGCCTATTACTCCATTGCGCACTAGGTATCCCAGGATGGCCAAACGGTTTGTGCTAAAAACGCATTTTTCCTCGTTATATGTGAGGTTCAGGGCGTTTGCGGTCTGAAGGAACTTTTGGAGGTTGGCGTCGTGGTCCTGCTGATCGTGGCCGCAGATGGTTACGTTGTCGAGGTACGGGAACGTGGCCTGCAACCCGTGCTGGTCAACCTTTCGGTCCATCTCCCGCTGGAAGACCGAGACCCCGTTCGTGATGCTAAATGGGACCCTTAGTTAGTGGTATAGCTGCCCGTCTGCCTCGTAGGCGGTGTACTTGCGGTCACCTGGGCGGATGGGGAGCTGGTGGTAGGCAGACTTGAGGTCCACGGTGGAAAAGACCTTATACTGAGCAATCCGATTGACCATGTCGGATATGCGGGGGAGAGGGTACGCATCTAGCTGCGTGTACCTCTTGATGGTCTGACTATAGTCTACGACCATCCTTTGCTTCTCCCCGGTCTTTACGACTACCACCTGGGCTCTCCAGGGACTATTGCTGGCCTGGATTATGCCTTCCTTCAGCAACCGCTGGACTTCAGACCGGATAAATGTCCGGTCCTGGGCGCTGTACCGTCTGCTCCTAGTGGCGATGGGTTTGCAATCCGGGGTGAGGTTTGCAAACAAGGACGGCGGTTCAACCTTAAGGGTTATGAGGCCGCAGATAGTGAGTGGGGGTATTGGGCCGCCGAATTGGAATGTTAGGCTCTGAAGGTTACACTGGAGGTCTAATCCCAGTAATGTGGGCGCGCAGAGTTGGGGCAGGACGTAGAGCCTGTAGTTCTTGAACGCCCTCCCTTGCACCGTTAGGTTTGCGATGCAGAACCCTTTGATCTCCACTGTGTGGGATCCTGCAGCTAGGGAAATCTTTTGCGTGCTTGGATGGATGGTCAGAAAACAGCGTCTTACCGTGTCTGGGTGAATAAAACTTTCAGTGCTCCCGGAGTAGATCAGGCATGGCGTCTCGTATCCGTTGACCAGCACCGTTGTTGTCGAAGTCTGGAGCCTCCGGGGCCGCGATTGATCCAGTGTCATTGAAGCCAGTCGTGGTAGTAGTGTCGCGGCGTCTTCTTCGGACGCCGTGAAGCCGTCGATGCTGGGGTCCTTTGTTGTCAACCAAGATGGCGGCGTCCATGAATCGCACGCGGCCGGGTGTGGACAAAATGGCCGCCCCCCATGGGTCGCACGTGGCCGGGTGTGGACAAAATGGCCGCCCCCCATGGGTCGCACGTGGTCGGGGTGGACAAAATGGCCGCCCCCATGAGTCGCACGTGGCTGGGGGGTCACAAGATGGTGGCGCCCATCCTCCCCTCGTGGTGCCCCAGGACCCAAAATGGCGGCGCCCGCGGGTTGCATTTGGGGCGCTGGGGGGGTTGGGAGGTGTTTGGGATGTGCTGTCCTCGTTCTTCTTCGGGGATTGCGGCGACCCCCCGGGACCGGCACACTGCCGCGTAATGGCCCTTTTTGCTGCAGCTTTTACAAGTAGCTGCGCGGGATGGGCAGCGCTGCCGGGGATGTTTCGCCTGTCCGCAAAAATAGCAGCGGGCCCCCCGGGATGGTCTGGCGCTTTAACCGCGCAAGCTTGCGGGGGGGGTGCCGGGGAGTTGGTCGCGACGGGGGTCCACGGAGCCCAAGGGGTTGCCGCGCGGTCGGGGCCGTAGGCGTGGGCATTTTGGGAGGCCACATCAAGGGAGGCCGCAAGGACCCGTGCCTCTGAGAGTCCTAGCGCCTCTCTTTCTAAAAGTCTTTGACGAATTTGGGGAAGAGTTCATACCTGCCACGAATTCATCACGAATTAGCAGGTCCATGTTTTCGATCGCGTTCACCGGCGGGCAGTTGCAGCCTCGTCCCAAAATCAGCAGCGCGCCGTAGAATTCCTCGAGCAATTCTCCGGGAATTTGCCGTCTCGTCGCGAGTTGGTGGCGCGCGTAGACCTGGTTTACGGGCCGAACGTAGATGCCCTTCAGCAATGCGAGCGCCGTCAGGAAATCCTCTGCGTCTTCTATTAGTGAGTAAATTTCCGGGCTTACCCTCAAATGCAGGACCTGCATTTTCTGCTCTTCCGTGATCCGGCCGGGGGCCGTTCGAAGGTAGCCTTCGAAGCATGCTTGCCAGTGTTTGAATACGGCCGCCGAGTTCGCTGCATGGGGACTGATCCGCAGGCACTCCGGGGCTATCCGGAGCTCCATAGTCTTTTAAGCTCGCTTAATAAATTGTAGTGCACAATGACTTACGTGAGACGAGAAGCGATGAAGTCTATCTAGGCTTTATTAAGCGAGACTTGTTCCCAGCAGCTCAGCAGCAGAATGAGGCTGCGGGGAGAAGCTCGAGCTCTTATACTCCGCCTTCAGGGCGGAACCAGAAGGCGGCAGATCCAACCAGGACCCGGGACCTGTCAGCCAATAGCCTCTCGGTTTCACAGGTACCACATTACCCCTAATACATACCACCACACACAGGACACATCAAACTAGAGGGGAAGCAAGTCATCTTCTATGCTAAGTAACTGCCTAAGAAGTTGTACAGAAGAATGTTGGGAAAGTCAAAGTGTAGGGCTTGGCACCTGAAAGTTTCCTGGATCCTCTTGGTGCACTGTCTTCAGGTTGAAGGGACCACACGTCTGCCGCTGAGTTCCTTAGCCACTCCCTTCCACGCCTGCTTGGTTGGAATAGGTGTCCTCTTCCTCCTGTCTTTGGGTGAGCTCAGCTAACTGCAGCTCCTCAAATCCACAACAAGGCCTCCAGGTAAGAGTGAGAGACTAGGTGCAGCTGTCCCATATATCCCCACCATTTCTGTGTTTTTGTAGCCTTAAACTTCCAAGCTCTGGTGAGTCCTTGTCATTGTGTGATGATTGTCCCTTTAAGGGCAACACCACAGAGTAAGGGTCACATGTGATCAATTGGGACTCAAGAGTATGGAATCACCCCATGGTGAGAGAGGTTCCTGGGCAAAGAGACATTTTGGGAGCTAGCTATAGCCATGAGGCTGCCGTACAATTATTTTTTGAAAGTATTTTTATTCAAATTTTTACATTTTTACATTTAACACACATAACATTACAAAACAAAATAAACCCAACACCAACCCCTGAACCCGCCCCCTCCAACTCCCCACCCCCAGCGGTTGATGGTAACCAGCTCCCCAAAATGTAGTATAAACAAATCCCATCTTTTATGGAACCCCTCACTCACCCCTCTTGAAGCGAATTTCACCTTTTCTAAGTACAAGAACTCCATTAATTCCCCAGCCACACCAAGGCTCAGGGTGGAGAAGCTGACCTCCACCCCAACAGAACCCGCCTGCGAGCGATCAACGAGGCGTACCCAACCAAAAACAATGTTGGAACAGACGTCCCGCCCTCTGGAGCTCCCGGTTAATTGGATTGGTTCAGCCCCGGCAGTGCCAGGAAGGTGTCAATTGCCGGGACAATAGATGGAAAAGAAGATCAAAGCACATTTATTCTGTAACTCCGTGGTCTTGGCCAGGCGGGTTTGGATTGGTAAGATAGTGGAACAGGGTTTTGGGGGCTTGGCTTTAAGGAGGAGCGGGTAGCAAAGTTTGACTGATGTTTGCCCTGCTATCAACCAGGGGCCGTCCCCGAAGAGCGATCCTCGTTTCCTTCCAGCCTTGAAACAACAAACTTGAAAAATCGGGCTTCCTGGTCTTGCATTGCCGACCTTGCCAATTGTTTCATGGCATAGGCAGCATATTCAAGGTTAATTTTCCTGAAAGCAACCCTAATTGATGTATGATTTGTCATTCAAATTTAGTGGGCGGGCTGCCAATTCTGGCACAGCCCTGCTCCCCGTATTGTGGGGGGAGAGCTCGGAGGTGGGCGG
Source organism: Scyliorhinus torazame (assembly GCF_047496885.1). Classification (NCBI taxonomy): domain Eukaryota; kingdom Metazoa; phylum Chordata; class Chondrichthyes; order Carcharhiniformes; family Scyliorhinidae; genus Scyliorhinus; species Scyliorhinus torazame. The sequence goes on along the minus strand of NC_092713.1, from coordinate 263,550,232 downwards.
GAAGGTGGAGGGTTGGGCATCACTGGGGGCACAGAAAATGTAGCTGCATGAAGAAAACCATTACCATCGTAACTAACTACACTCCAAACAATTGGAAGGTTCTTTGCTCTTGTGAATATTCTCACGTAGGGCTGAAGGGTGAGTTGGAACAGTTGATGGTAACTTCTAATGTAGTTTATGCTTGAAAGGGACAACAATTGTTGTGAAAGCACATGTCAGTGCATGTTACTGAAGATTGATGGTGTAAGTGCCTCTAACAATCATAAATTAAAGTAATCCCACAGCACTTCAATATGTATTTATCAAAATATGCATAGTTCAAGCAATTGTGTGCATAGGTTTACGATGTAAGAATGCTAGCTGGTTGACCCTGTTTTTGTCCACAGAAGAGAAAATGGGCAAAAATAAGGAAAATACTTTGGATGCTGGAATCTGAAACAAGAACAGAGAAAGCTGGAAAAACTCTGGCAACATCTATCAGGAGAGAAACAGAGTATATGGGCGTGATTCAGCGACCACCTTGCGCCCTGCGCTGAACTGGGTGCACCGGGTGAATAGCTCCAGAAAACTGGGCGCAAACCATTTTGAGATTTACTCGGCCAGCTCCTGATGGTGAGTTCTGAATCTCAGCCAAAAGTAATGTGCATATTATTAACCATCCTTTGCATTCATTTCAATCTCAATGGCTACTGAGGAGAAGTGAGGTGCGTAGCCTTTTCCATTTACTGGCTCAAGGGTACTGGAGCTCCTTCCTCACTGCTCGGAATGGGGGATCCTTCGGAAGGATTGGGCTTTGTGGGCGGGGGGGGGGGGGGGGCTGAAGCGTTCCAGGTCAGAGGTCACTCCAGGGTCTGGGTAGGGGGGGCGGGGTGAAGGACTTTGTGTTTGTGAGGCCTTCAAGCCATCTTTAAATATTGTGGAGACACATAGCAGGAGCAACTACAGATTCAGTCTGCCCCACCAAACTCTTCCAGGGCAAATCCCGGCTGCAGCTTCTCTCTTGAAACTCAATTTCACCTCCTTTTACTGTGAGCAGCCTCAAGCTTCACAGCTGAAGGCTATTTCAAATAACAAATTAAGTCTTGTTCGTTGTGAGAGCACATCGTGCTCCTCAAATCTCAAATGCCTCCTCAAAGACACAGGTGCCATGTCTCAGAGGATGATCAGTGTATTGCTTGTTCAGCAACTTTGAAACCTGACCAGTGTGCCTGTACTCCAGGAGCATCAGCACCATAGAGGCAGCTGCCAACAATCAAACACTAAAGAGCAGGGCTTCACCACCGAAGATCCTCTTGTGGCAAAAGGGTAAGTGTGTGGATGCGTGGAGGACAGCTGAGCCTGGCCTCCCTAATGTTCGCAGCAGAGGTCTGGGGTTTGTGGTCTAGGAGCCCCTGATGTGACCGGGATGAATGTGCAGAACAAGGTGTGCCAGCACAACTGGCTTGCTGGGTGGCACTCTGAGAGAAGGAGGGATAGCCACGGTAAGGACGGGTAAGGCTGGGGGATTTGAGGGTCGTGGGATGGAAGCCCTAAATGATTGTTGGTCTCTCTCCTCTCCAATTCCTTCCAGATATAACAATTGTCGTGAGAATGTCACTTTAAGAAATGTTTGTCTGCTCATGTTACTGCAGTGATGTCAGTGTGTGGGTGGAGCTGAGCTTTGGCTCTGCTTTTTAGTTTCACTTTGACAAAAGCTTGGATGTGTCTGTGTTTTTTTGGTTTCGTTTCAGTGTTGGAGCTGCAGTCAGCCAGAGAAGGTGTAATGTTGTTCTCTCGGCCATATAAAGACTTTCGCTTGATCATTTGGTGAATTCAGAATTATAACTGTTCTCAGTAATGAATTTAAACCTGATGTGCTTCAGTGAAAACATTTTTTTAAAGTCTTATGGATGTGAAAAGAAAGCTTAAGGATTACTTAGTGTTGTATTATTTGGGGGTTGTATTTGAATTGATGGTTGCTAAGATGTTCACTGTATGTTTTAAAAAGGTTAACTTGAGTTCATGGAATAAACATTGTTTTGCTCCAAAAAAATACTTTTTTGATTTCTGCTGTGCCACACCTGTAGAGTTATCATAGAATTTACAGTGCAGAAGGAGGCCATTCGGCCCATCAAGTCTGCACCGGCTCTTGGAAAAAGCACCCTACCCAAGGTCAACACCTCCACCCTATCCCCATAACCCAGTAACCCCAGCCAACACTAAGGGCAATTTTGGACACTAAGGGCAATTTTAGCATGGCCAATCCACCTAACCTGCACATCTTTGGACTGTGGGAGGAAACCAGAGCACCCGGAGGAAACCCACGCACACAGGGGGAGGATGTGCAGACTCCGCACAGACAGTGACCCAAGCCGGAATCGTACCTGGGACCCTGGAGCTGTGAAGCGCTTGTGCTATCCACAATGCTACCGTGCTGCCCCATGTGCTCCCCTTACCATAATCTAGTAAAAGTTGTGGGCCAGGTGAACTCCATGATACACTTTGGGGTTCTCTAAACCCTGGCCCATAACAAATTGGGGGCTTGTCCAGGATAAAAGTCTATCTATTGAACTTAAAGACAGTGAGGTGTGAGCATATTGTGGTTGCTTTTCAGGTGTGGTATTTTAGTTTATGTATGGAGTGAGTGGTGGACAATGGCTGTTTCAGAGGCTCTGATGTTTTTAGGGGTGGAGACGGTCACACGCAGTACCTTATGAACAGAGACTAAAAGCAGACTGTTAGATTTGGCAAAAACATTGCAGTAAACATTACCTGACAAAATGCGAAAATCAGACATTAAAGACAATGTTGAGGGCTTATTGTAATGATTATCCAGAGGATTGGGATAAAGGAATTCCATTCGTACTGTTTGCAATTAGGGATGCACCAAATGAGTCAACCAAATTCAGTCCTTTTGAACTAATTTTTGGTCATGAGGTAAGAGGACCACTTAAATTGATTAAGGAAAAATTGGTGAGTGAGAAATCGGAAATTACATTATTGGATTACGTGTCAAATTTTAGGGAATGATTATATAGAGCAGGTGAATTGGCTAGACAACATTTAAAAGTTGCACAAAGTATGATGAAACGGGTAGCGGACAAGAAATCCAAAGTTCGTAGTCTTGCCAGTGGAGATAAAGTTTTAGTATTGTTGCCAGTGGTAGGTGAACCTTTAAAACCTAGGTTTTGTGGACCTTATCAGATTGAAAGGAAATTAAGTAAGGTGAATTATGTGGTAAAAACACCAGATAGAAGGAAGACTCACCGAGTGTGTCATGTGAATATGCTTAAAAGGTATTTTTAAAGGGAAGGAGAGAAAAGGAGGAGGTTTTAATGATTCTAACTCAAAGTGACGAATCAAATCCAGATGACTGTGAATTTGCCATACCTTAAATTAAATTGGAAAATGAGGATGTTCTCAAAAATTGGGATAAATTGTTGAGTTATCTTCCAGAGAAAGAACGGACTGACCTGAAAGAATTATTGATATCACATGGGCAAGTTTGTGGAAATAAATTGGGAAGTACTAAAATGGCTACACATGATGTAGATGTGGGAAATGCTGTTCCGATCAAACAATATTCATACAGACTTTCCCCTTTAAAATTGGCACAGGTTAACAAAGAGATTGAGAGTATGCTTAAAAATGGCATAATTGAAGTGGGTTGCAGCCAATGGAGCTCACCTATAGTGATGGTATCAAAACCAGACGGTACTCAATGGTTGTGTGTGGACTATATAAAGGTTAATGCAGTTACAAGAATGGACTCTTATCCTATCCCACGTTTGGAGGATTGCATTGAGAAAGGGGGACAATCAGCTTTTATTTCTAAACTGGATTTACTTAAAGGTTACTGGCAGGTACCTTTATCCGAAAGGGCAAAGGAGATTTCAGCTTTTGTGACACCAGTTTATATACCAATTCAAAGTTATGCCATTTGGCATGAAAAACGCACCAGCCACATTTCAATGGTTAACTAACAAAGTCGTTTCAGGATTACCCAATTGTGCGGGATACTTCAACGATCTGGTAATTTCCAGCCAGACATGGACAGAACATTTGAAACATCTGATGGAGTTATTCGATCGACTTCAGGAGGCGGGTTTGGTGAGAAACCTAGCCAAAAGTGAATTTGGAAAGGCCCAAGTCACTTTCCTTGGCTATACAATCGGACAGGGTCGAATGGTCCCACGGGATGTAAAAACAAAAGTTATTGGGGAGTTTCTGATACCCTCGCCACGACGGGAAATAATGCGATTTCTTGGTATGAGTGGATTTTACCGGAAATTTGTACCGAATTTTAGCAGTATGGTCGCTCCACTGACGGACTTGCTCAAGAAGCGTAACAAATTCCAGTGGTCAGCGGAGTGTCAACAGGCATTTGATGGCCTGAAGGCTGTGTTAACTACTGCTCCTGTGTTAGCCATCCCAAATTATACGAAACCATTCAAAGTGGCAGTTGATGTGAGTGATGTGGGTGTAGGTGCGGTGCTTCTACAAGACGATGATGAAGGGCTCGAGCGACCTATTTTTCAAAGAAATTGAATTCTCACCAGAAAAAGTATTCCACGATTGAGAAGGAGACTTTGAGATTGATGCTGGCTTTGCAACATTTAGTGACCAGCAATCCGTCTGACACCATTATATATACTAATCATAATCCGTTGACGTTTTTGAAGCGATTCCGGAATAACAATGCAAGGCTGTTACGCTGGAGTTTATTGTTACAGCCATTTCATTTAAAAATAGTACATGTGGCAGGATGCGAAAACGTGATAGCCGATGCTTTGTCATGAATGTGATGAACGGAAGCAGTTTCTGTTGGAGGAAGAAGAATGAAAAAAAAAATGGACTATATTATTATATCTGTTTGCGTGTGTTGTTTTTTGAAACGATAAAGTATACTTACTGTGTGCATTTCTTAAAGAATGGTGAAACGGTGAAAAATGAAACCATCTTGAAGTTGATGGGGTTTTTTTTTTCTTGGGGGAAGGTGTCATGTGAGAGTACCTTTAAGAAATGGGTGTTTAAGAAATGTACCTTTAAGAAATAGGTGTTTATTAGTGATGTCAGAGTGTGGGTGGAACTGGGCTGTCTGTCAGCTTTTTACTTTTGTTTTAGGCTGGTTGCTGCAGGGTGTGTTTTAGTTTAGTTTTCAGTGTTGGAGCTGAAGCCAGACAGAGCAGGTGTACTGTTGATCTCTCTGCCATGAAAAGACTATCTCTTGATCATTTGGTGAATTCAGAAGTATAAATGTTTTCAGTAGTGAATGTAAACCTGATGTGCTTCTGGTAAAAGGTGTTTCTTCTGTCTTCTGGATGTTGTTTGGGAAGTTATTAAGGATTACTTAGTGTTGTATTCTTTGGGGGTCGTATTTGAATTGAAGGTTGCTAAGATGTTCACTGTATGTTTCAAAAAGGTTAACTTGAGTTCATAGAATAAACATTGTTTTGCTTTAAAAAATACTTTTCCATTTCTGCTGTACCACACCTATAGAGTGGGCCGTGTGCTCCCCATACCACAATGTATTAAAATTTGTGGGTCAGCTGAACTCCATGATACACTTTGGGGTTCTCTAAACCCTGGCCCATAACATGTGCCACAGCCAATTTGCACTCAGCAAACCCCCACAAGCAGCAATGTTGATGATGACTAGACAACCTGTTTTGGTAGTGAGGGATAATTATTGGTCAGGATACTGGGGATAACTCCCCTGCTCTTCGTTGAAATAATTCCATGTGGACGTTAGCAATCCACCCAAGCAGGCAGATGAGACTTTCCTTTGACATCTCAGTCCAAAAACAGCACCTCCAATGGTGCAGCACACTCACAATATTGCTCTGGAATGTCATCACCAGTTTTTGTGCCCAAGCTCGAGAGTGGACTTGAACCAGGAACCTTGTGACAAGAGTGCTGCTGACTGAGCCACTTCTGGCATGTAAAGCACTGCTCCGAATGTTATCCATTGCCCACCTTCTTTCAGTTCCAGTGGCTAAGATTGCAGATTTAGACCTGCTGTTTTCAAGTGAAGTTTAAGTTGGGCAGGACTTATATGAATTAAACAATTGCAATTCAGTGACAGTCAGCAAGATTTTTATTTAGGTGTTGTCACATTACCACGGCAAGAAGTGAATATTTAATCCCGTAAAATACATGAAAAGCATAAGGCCCAGTAGACAGAAGGATTAGTAACATTGTGACTCCATGGAAACAGAGAAAAATACTCGGAGATGCCAGGAAAGCTGACAAGGGGCCTTAAACTTTCAAGTTAATTACTGATAGGTGTACATTTTGGGACCTGACATTATGTAACTGTAGCCATCTGGGATGGCCACTTCCAGAAAACAAAATGGATGTTTGCAAAGATTGCAGGGAACTATGGACAATGCTAAGAAAACAAGCAGGCACAGAGCCTGTACGTTATTGGGGCCGCAGCTCCCAGACGAGACTGAAACTGTACTTCTGTTAGCATATTGATGGCCCATCTCCAGGAACAAAGGGGAGATACTCAAGTAACCGATCTGGCTCCAGACCTCACGGCGGCAGTTCCCCAAACTGAAAGCACAAACAAAACCAGGCCAACAGCCACCTAGGACACGCCCAGCCATCAGGGCACCCACCCCTTTATTGGTCAAGATCAATACGAGTGATCAAGATACGGCCCAATTGATTGGGGCCAAGTTCAAGGCCCGCCCAAAAGCGCGCGAAGCCCTTTCAGGTATAAGAGGAAGGCCCCAGGAGAGAATCGCTCTCTTGGAATCGGCTCTCAAAGCGGTGAGACCCTTCCACCAGCTACACCAGAAGCAAGTAAGTTCAAGGTCAACGCACGCTACCAGACAGGCGACCTTAGCTGTTCCCCTTCACCACTTCGACCCCAGCAGCCTCAGATTCGAACAACGGCCATTGTTCCTCTGACTGTGTGGGCACCCGAAGCTAAGTATAGGCTTTAGAATTAGAGATAGTTTAGTCTGTAGTATTTTGTGGATGAGTAGACATTGCTGTGTATGTAAATAAATTGTATTGACTTTGAATTAACTAACTGGTGTATCGGGTCTTTGATCAGTATTCGGGTTTGAACCTTGTGGCGGTATCGCAAGATACCTGGCGACTCTAAAGCAAACGTAATTTGGATTAAGGAAGGGGACCATATTGACCGCCATATTTAGAACCAAATAAAGAGAGCAATATTTCACAAAGTGGATGGAAGCGTTTCCATCCAGAACAAACACTGCCAAAACGACAGCTAAAATCCTCACTCAGCACATCTTTACAAGATGGGGACTCCCACGCAGTATAGAGTCCGATCAAGGCTCCCATTTTACAGGACAAGTGATGAAAAACGTCCTTACAATTTTCAGCATAAAACAAAAATTCCATATTGCATACCCCCCACCCCAATCAAGCGGCATAGTAGAAAGAATGATCAGAACTTTAAAAGCGACCCTCAGAAAAATGGCGCAACAACACAATAGCACCTGGGACACAGTCCTCCCATTTGCATTAATGTTCATTCGAAACACAGTATCCACGTCCACAGGATACACCCCCCACACCCTCATGACCAGACGTCCCATGAAAGGGACAGAATATTTGTTAGGACTGGATTTGGCCAGCCCCCCAGTCACCGCCCTCACGCATGAGAAAGCAGTACAACAGGTTATTAAAAATGTGAAAGCAGCCCAGCTTGCAACAGCCGTCAGGTTTGGAACCCACAAGAAGCAAAGCAAAGTTTGCTTTGATAAAACAGTACACGCCACCGAGTTTGTAATAGGGCAGCAAGTTATGCTATCCCTATACAACCCCAGTTTATTCCTTTCCCCCAGATTTTCCGGACCGTACTCCATCTTTGATAAAGTCAGCCTCTCTGTGTATAAGATCATCTATCCGAATGGCATGTCTGCGTGGTTCCACATAAACCAGCTTAAGGCTTATGGCTCGCAGAACAACCATTCACACCACATCTCGCTTGCAGTAGCAGATGAGCAGCAGATGTATTCCTACCCTCCCCCAACCTGTCCAGCCCATCTTCAGACACGACTTCGAATCCATCCCCAGGGGCACGACTCCGCCTCTCCCTTCCTTCAACCAGCAGTGACAGCGATAACGACAGCCCCAGCACACCATGCTACGATTACACCCCTGCACCAGGCCCCACTCCCAGCGATTCCGAACATGATTCTAGCGACCCCTTCGACATAATGTACATTAAAGCCCCTGACCCAGACCCACCGTCCGACGATTATGGATTGACCCCTAGCAGCTCCAACCTCGATAAAAATTCTGGCACCGAGACAATTCGTTCAGGTTATCCAGAATGATGAAATGGAACCCAATTCGCCCCAAGCAGCTTTGGCGCACCTACTCCAGTCAAGAGTATGGCAGCCGGGAGAAGAAGGTGACTTAGAGTCTGACTCCCACCAAATGAATCCCTTTGCGACTCTGTTCGCTTTAGAGCAATGAGATGTGCAGATGATGGTAAAAAGGAACCGATGGAGAGTTACGGTGTCCTTTCTGATGGAACCTGCACCATGTTCGTTATGTATGTTTGTTTATTATTGCGAATGTTAAATGTTGTTGGTCCACTTAAAGTTTTCATGGCCCCACGCCACCACTCTTTTAACGCCCAATGGCAGTTAGAGGAACTAGTTTGTCGGCAGACAACCAATCATAGCTACTCTTCTGATTCGAAGGTAATCATAAGAGGCAGCCCCCATGACGACCACAAATTCTTACCGTTCTTGTCGGTCACTCAGGCAGTGGAGAAACGGCACTGGTCCCCGCCCTGCCTGAGGACCCCTCTCTGGTCAGCTAAGCTCGGGTAGAGCACATACGGCACTAGTCACGGTCCAACCCGGGGATTCCACCCATTCTTACCCGCCGCGGCCCTTACGCACCCCATTTTGGCACTTTTACTTCAAAACTCTTTGGTTTGTTTACGGTGACCCTTAGGTTGCTTCCAAATGCTATTTACATCCTCAAACACTGGGATGGTAGATCGCACAGGTTGCGAGATGGCTCGCACTGTGTCAGTATTTCTTTCTCGGATATCTTGTCCCAAATAACTGGTTTTAAAAAAATGTTTTAAATGAGGGAGTCACAAATAGTGACCAATTATAACGGGTAATTGGTAATAAAAGGACAGACAGACAGACATATGAGATTTTAAACAAGATAATAACAGAAATTATGCTTATGTCCAGAGAACTCTGGAACCACGGAAGCCTCAAGAGGAAGAAAGAAAGAAGATGAAGACAACCATCATGCTCTACAGTTGGATCTTAGCGGGATCCCTCCAGTTGCGCGTGGACGCTACCCCCCTGACTCCTACCACACATGCCGTGAATGTTTCCTACCCCTGCCATACACTGTACCTCGAGATAGTCACCGATACACCGACCTGGTGTGACAAGTTCATAACTTGGTATTCCCTGTCCTACGTTGTGGAAGTACTGCTCATAATTGCGATACTCTGCAGTGTCGTTCAAGCCCTTAGACTCAGGAAATGGCGAGGAAAGCCTCCCGCACCCCGGTATACACCTTCAGATCCCCTATTTTCGGACTTCAACAAACTCCCAAACCCCTTTAAGTGAATTAAAGTACATCCGTTTCTTTGTGTGTGTTTGTTTCGCTCTGATTAAGAAATGTAAAACTCTGTGCTTGACTGCCAAGCCAGAGAGAATTGTGTTGCTGCTATTGTACAGTTTAAAATGTTGAAAATTATTTTGATTGACTGAGGATAGTTTAGTTAAGGACAGTTAGAGGTTCCAGTTTTTTTATTTTGTAATGCATGCCTGAATGTCATAGCGCCCCGTAGAATTTTATCATGACGTATGTACATAAAATAATTCAGGTAAAAGTTTCAATTCATAGGACAGAGCAGTGTAGGGCCTGTCAGTGCTTTTGGGTGCCCGACTTGGGAGGAGAACGAAGAAGACGCTTTAATTTGATCCTTCATGCTTTGCATTGAGGATCACAAGGTGGGATTGTAGTCATCTGGGATGGCCACTTCAGAATACAAAATGGACATTTGCAAAGATTGCAGGGAACTATAGACAATGCTAAGAAAACAAGCAGGCACAGAGCCTGTACGTGTATTGGGACCGCAGCTCCCAGACGAGACTGAAACTGTAGATCTATTGACATATTGATGGCCCATCTCCGGGAACAAAGGGGAGATGCTCAAGTAACCGATCTGGCTCCAGACCTTGCGGCGCCAGTTCCCCAAACCGAAAGCACAAACAAAGACAGGCCAACGGCCACCTAGGACACGCCCAGCCATCAGGGCACCCACCCCTTTATTGGTCAAGATCAATACGAGTGATCAAGATACGGCCCAATTGATTGGGGCCAAGTTCAAGGCCCGCCCAAAAGCGCGCGAAGCCCTTTCAGGTATAAGAAGAAGGCCCCAGGAGAGAATCGCTCTCTTGGAATCGGCTCTCAAAGCGGAAAGACCCTTCCACCAGCTGCACCAGAAGCAAGTAAGTCCAAGGTCAACGCTCGCTACCAGACAGATGACCTTAGCTGTTCTCTTGTACCACTTCAACCCCAACAGCCTCAGATCCGAACAACGGCCATTGTACCTCTGACTGAGTGGGCACCCGAAGCTAAGTATAAGCTTTAGCATTAGAGATAGTTTAATCTGTAGTATTTTGTGCATGAGTAGACATTGCTCTGTGTGTAAATAAATAGTATTGACTTTGAACTAACTAACTGGTGTATTGGCTCTTTGATCAGTATTCGGGTTTGAATCTTGTGGCGGTATCGAAAGATACCTTGTGACTCTAAAGCAAACGTAATTAGGATTAAGGAAGGCGACCATATTGACCGCCATATTTAGAACCAAATAAAGAGAGCAACATAACCCAATTTGGATTGTGTGATATTATATGATGTACAATTTTGGAGAAAATCGATCTCACAATATAGTAGCACTACTGCTTCACAGCGACAGGGACCCGGATTTGATTCCGGCCTTGGGTGACTGTATGGAGTTTGCATGTTATCCCTGTGTTTCTGTGAGTTTCTTCTGGGTGGTCTGGTTTTCTCCCACAGTCCAAAGATGTGCAGGTTGGTGGACTGGCCGTGCTAAAGTGCCTCTTAGTGTCCATGGATGTGCAGATAGGTTACAGAGATGGAGCGAGGTGGATGAGAGGTGGACCTGGATAGAGTGCCCTTACGGAGTGTTGGTGTGTGTTGTGTTATGTACTCTGGGATAACACAGGCTGCAACTCGATGCAGCTTTGACCAAAACATACTCCAGACTTTGAAGTAAGTTCAACGTGATTTATTGAACCATTAACACAGTTCTCTATGAGTTTGACTCTCCTGCTAATCTTGCTATAGTAACTCAGTCTAAGTAACCAGTCTGCTTTGAGCCACGTGGTGGGTGTGATGCTTCTGATCTGCCCCTGTCCTACTCTCTAAGTGTCGCCTGTGGAAAGAGACAGAGCATGTATGCCCTGTCCTTACATATGGGTTGTGTAATGTCCCCTTGTGGTAGTGTCACCTCTGGGTGTCTTGACTGCCCATTGGTTATGTCCTATTCTATGTTTTCATTAATTGTATGTCTGCATGTCATGATGTCTCTGGTGCTCCCTCTAGTGTTTACTTAATTGGAGTGTGTATTTACAGTGATGCATATCACCATATCCCTCCTTTTTTTTGTGTTACATATTTTCTGTAGTGTTAAAGAAAAATTGAAAAAAAACAGGTAAATAAGTGATGACATGTACAAGTTATGATGACGATACAAGACCAAAGAATAGTTATGATGACATTGAGGAGTATACAATACCAAATAATAGTTATGATGATGTTGAGGATTATACAATACCAAATAATAGTTCTGAGTCTAAAGTTCATGAATTTACATGGTCGAGTGGTTTTCTTGTGGTATTCTGGAAGTGCCGATGTTGATGTTGTCATTCCCTTGTGAACACTGTTAGTGTCCTGGTGTTTATGTAACCAAGAAGTCATCAGGAGGTGTTCAAATGGTCAAATCGCTTCATTGTCTGAGGTGGACTCTTTTATTTATGCTTGTGGTAGCAATTCTTGATGACATCTTTCCTGAAAGCTGGTTTGCTTGTCCATAGTGTAGCAAATGTGAATTGGTAATGTAGCGGGATCCCCTTTTACCTCCACCCCCATGGGCTTCTACCAAGCTTGGCACCCCGTCGTCCAAGCCCCACCACTGCCCGGGTGATCCTCTCTCTCACCGGTGGATTCGCTACCACCTGCGCCTGCTTCACCTGAGCAGCGCCCCCAAGAGAGAGAGGAAAGGAAAACCTCTGCCCACCTGTACCTGGCAGCCTTTCCTGAGTGAGCGGGTTCGAAGCGCCCAGGGATTTCCCTCAGTTCTCGACACCGGATTTATGGTAAGGCGTATTTTAATAGAATGACTTGGCTAGAGCTCGTTGGTGAGGGATTGAAGGAATTGAGACAGACTCCAATTCCAAAATCCAAACACATATTTTATTAATTGCCAAGATCAACCACCACCAAATACAGAAAACACACAATTATCTTCTACTTTAATGACTATTACTATGGAAGGAATACTATTGCAGCACAACGTAAAACTTACATACACAATTTTAGAAATCTTTTAAAAGGACAAAATAGGAGCATGCCACTATACTATACTATACTATCCTGGGAGCAGAAGTTCCTAAGAGATCGAATGGTCGTTTGACCACCCTTTTTATAGTCCAAAATCCAAGTTTTTTCGCTCTAGTCCAGCTTCTTTTGTGTGAGCATGTCAGTTAGCATTTCAAAGTTCCCGCAGGTCCCGCCCCTTCTCCTGATAGGTCCAGGTAGCCAGCTCCAGTCTCCGGGCAGTTTCCCTCCAGGGTAAACTGCTTCCTGCCCGCTCCATTGTCCTGGGAGATCGCAGTCTTCCACACCTCGTTAAGAAGATGGGATTTTCGAGTCTGCCATTCGCTCGCGATTGCTGCCATTATGACCTGATTATGCTGATGGGTTTTTCAGCTCCGATGGAGACAAGGTCATTATCATATGTAAGGAGTTCTTACCAACACATTGTTTCTTGGCTGGGGGAGTTTCAGGGCTATTAGTATTTCCATTGTGTCCTTTGCTGATCCAATTATTGCTGTCTGTCTACTGATGAGTTGTAAGTCCAGGGGGGTGTTGCTGCAAACATTCCTTTCACACTCACAGACAGCCCTGCAAGCCAAGCTTGCTGGGAAAAATTTGGCCAAGAAAGGTGTCCATTTTACAGTCTCTGAGGTTAAAGTCCGGTTTCGCAGTTCAAGGGGACCAGGGGTTGCCCGAGATTCTTACAGTAAGATGCATTGACATGCCATGGTATGTTTGCACTCTCGCCATTGTTCTGAGCTGAGCAGTAACATTGTCCTTCATGGGCAGAGTTGTACCATGTCGTACCAGTTGTTGTTCTATTGTTGTTGTCATTGTTGTTATTGATGTGCTTGATGTGTTTGTTGCGCTCAGTGACCACACCGGGTGGAGAAGTCGAGTCCTTCACAAAGTTACTTGTGTCAGTGTCCTTTGTGGCATCTGCTGTTTCATTGAGCATGCCGTCTCTGATTCCTCAGCGCTCCCCGTCTGGAGTCATGTCCGGTTCACTTGAATCATCTTTGGCTTGTTGGTACTCCCCGTCTATGTCATTTCAGGTTCTTGTGGAGAGGCTCGAGTCGATGAGGTTTGAATTAACGCGGTGTCACTGGAGTCACTAATAGCTTCACTTTGATTGTCGAGTGCCTCTGTACATACTAGCTGAGATCTGTCAGTCTCGTTGAGATGTCGCATATCTTGTATGGGAATTGTGAAACCTTTGTCACTTGTCGCACATACAGTGGGTAGACCTTCAGTGTCTTCTTGTTGATTAGATGAGCTGGTTGACTGTCAGAGTCTTTTTCTGGTGGCTCAAATAATCTGAGTAGACTGTCATAGTCTTTTTGTTATTCACGTGAGCATGGTAGACTGTTATAGTCATCTTGCTGTGCACTTGAGCGTGGCAGACTTGCATCGTCTGCTGCTGGTTGCTTAGATAAGGTTGCTAGACCTTCATGGTCTTGTTCATGGAAGCACTGCGCTCTGGAGTCTTGCGTTGCTTCCATTGTGGAGTCTGCCAACGAGCTCGCTGTGGAGGCTTGTACCGCTCTCTCTGTGGAGTCTGGCATCGTTCCTTGTGTGGAGTCATGCAGTGGTCTCGCTGTGAAGTCGATCTGTGTTCTCTGTGTGGAGACGTGCAGTGGTCTCGCTGTGGAGTCTGTCATCGCTTTCTGTGCGGAGTAGGGGACTCTTCGTGGTGCATGGACCACTCTCTTGGCATCAGGCCGCTGTCTGTGGGCTTGTACTGCTCTCTGTCTCTTGGTGTCAGGCCGCAGGAATCCTGTACTCATGGGTCAGGATGTTGTCTATGCTGGGCTGATGATCCTCAAATCCAAAGAATTTGTCCATGACTGTGTCGGATGCTTCAATGTACAACACATCTCATTGCAGTTCAGACTTGATACTGAGGTCGCCACGTCCAACTATGAAATCATCGTCTGAGTCGTAGTCTTCAAGGACTAAATCATCTCGTTGGGCGGTGCTAACTGCTTGTTGCAGGGTTCTGCGGAGGTTACTTTCAGCTACTAGTCGAAGTTCAGGCATTGTGCTGTGGTTCCAGGTGAAAGAATTGTGTTTTCTGACGCTAAATTTTTTCCCCACTATTTTCGGACATTCTCCTTTAAGTGGGCGTGGTCCAGGGCCTCTGACGTCATGACGCTTGTGACGTAGAGCGCATGCGCAGATCGCTTCTCCTTCACTGTGTGCTCTTTTCGCAACACTGTTTCGCCGGTTTGCGTCTTCTCGGGAACTGCGCGTGTGCAGTTCCTTGCGCAAGATGGCTGCCAATCAATGTTGCCGTTTGCTTCTGTTGCAAGCCTACCTTTGCCTCGTGGTGAGTATAGGCGCCAGTTTTACCGATTTCTGTTGCATTCACCTCGCAGTGGTTTTCAAACATGTCCAGGACTGTCTGGAAGTCTCTCATGTCTTGCCCTTTGCAGTACTTGAAGGAGTTGAAGATTTCTGTGCACTTTCACCTGCAATGGTGAATAGAAAATTTATCTTCTCAGCATCGGCCACGCCATCTAGGTCGGATGCTACTGTGTAAATCTCAAATCTCTGCTTGAATGCACACCAGTTGGCACTGAGATTGCCGTGGTACCTGAGCTGCTGAGGAACCGGAATCTCAATCATCTTGCCTGGGTGCTGTTGCTGGTAGTAACGGATCTTGCTGAGTTGAACTATATAGATTCAACAGGCACTGCTGGTATCATGTTGTGTTATGTACTCTGGGATAACACAGGCTGCAACGCGATACTCCAGACTGTGAAGTACGTTCAATGTGATTTATTGAACCATGAGCACAGTTCTCTATGAGTCCGACTCTCCTGCTAATCTTGCTATAGTAACTCAGTCTAACTAACAGTCTGCTCTAAGCCATGTGGTGGGTGTGATGCTTCTGATCTGCCCCTGTCCTACTCTCTCAGTGTCGCCTGTGGAAAGAGACAAAGCATGTGTGCCCTGTCCTTATATATGGGTTGTGTAATGTCCCCTTGTGGTAGTGTCACCTCTGGGTGTCTTGACTGCCCATTGATCGTATCCTATTCTATGTGTTCGTTAGCTGTATGTCTGCATGTTATGACGTCTCTGGTGCTCCCTCTAGTGTTCACTTAGTCGGAGTGTATTTACATTAACCCCTTGTGTATTTACAGTGAGGCATATCACCACAGGTGGGCAAGGTGGGTAAGTGGCAGATAGGTATGATAGCAGGATGATAGGTGCCAGGGGTGATCAGAGTGGGAGGATATGCAGGGCAACAGGTGGTATTTGGCAGGGTGGTGAGGTTGGGTCAGATCAGATGGGGTGGGGAGCCGGAGGGTCGATAAGGGAGTCAGCAGGTGGGGGGGGGGGGGGGGTCTGTAGTTTGGAGAGGAGTCAAAGGTTAGGAGGATGGTGGGAGGGTATCAGTTGTACAGTTGGTACAGTTGTTTGGTACCCGGGAGTTAGACGTTTTTTTCTGAGTAACATTTCCCTGGTAAAGTATTTCGGAACCGCTAAAAGTTTTGTTTCGCAGGTCCGAATGGGGAAGGGATGTGCCTGTTGAAATTGAAACTTGCGATTCCCACGGAGTTAGTGCGTAAGAACATCTTCCCGGCATGTCCTGCCTTCGACCACCCGGAGGATTTGTGGGGCCGTCGGCGGGGGAGTCCGGCGGACTCCGGTGTCATAAACGGGCAAATCGCTTGGGACCGGTGTCTGTTATTGTATTCCTGAAACTGGGTTGAATGATTGGCGGGGGGGGGGGGGGGCGAGATTTGTTGCTAATTTGCAAGGAAAACGATTGGGAGGGGAGGAGGTGGGGGAGGAAAGCATTCTCCATGAACGGAATATATTTCACATCTGTCAAATTCTCTCAAGCTGCAGATTCCAGGCGCGGCTCCAGGCTGGTGTCCAGCCCAGGGTGGACCGATCCAAAACACGCTGGGCATTCACACCCATTGCAACCGCGGAGTAGGGGTGAGAGTGGTGTGGGGGTGAGGGTGGGAGCTGGGGGGAGGGGTGGGAGTGGGGTGAGGGTGTGGCTGGGGGAAGGGGTGAGGGTGCGGTGGTGGTGGGCTGGGGGGAGTGGGGTGGGGGTGGGCGCTGGGGGAAGGGGTGAGAGTGGGCTGGGGGTGAGGGTGGGGCTGGGGGAGGGGTGGGAGTGGTGTGGGGGTGAGGGTGGGGCTGGGGAAGGGGTGAGAGTGGGCTGGGGGAGGGGTGGTGGTGGGCTGGGGTGAGAGTGGGGGGAGGGGGGGAGGCGAGTGGTGTGGGGGGGAGGGGTGGCGGCTGGGGGGAAGGGGTGGGAGTGGTGTGAGGGTGGGGCTGGGGAGGGGTGAGAGTGGTGTGAGGGTGGGGAAGGGGTGAGAGTGGGCTGGGGGAGGGGGTGGTGGTGGGCTGGGGTGAGAGTGGGGGAGGGAGTGGTGTGGGGGGGAGGGTGGCGCTGGGGGAAGGGGTGGGAGTGGTGTTGAGGGGTGGGGCTGGGGGGAGGGGTGAGAGTGGGCTGGGGTGAGGGTGCGGG